>NW_006921717.1:1780658-1802400 GCF_000298275.1 Orycteropus afer afer | reverse complement strand
GGGGGCGGGGCGGGCCACGCCCCCACAGCGGGGAAGGGCCCTCGGAGCTTGTAAATACGATGTCGCGGGAAGGCCCTCCGTAGCCCTCTGGGGCAGAGGAGCGGAGCCCGGGATGGGGCTGCAGGTGCGGGGTGCCGCCTGGCCGCGGGCCCCGGGCCCCCTCCCCTATCCTGCTCGCCAGGCAGCATCCTCTAGATTCCACCAGATTGGGTGCCCCAATCCCAAAGTACACCTCTAGGTCAGCCTCTCTACAATATAGCCCGTATGGGCGGCTTATATATTCACATTTCTTTTCAAGTTACAAGAGTAAGTGTCCTTGGTTTACAATGTAACGGGAACAGCAGTGTTTTAAGGAGCGTGTGGACGCCCCAGGCACCCCATTCTTCCTGGTGTACAAGGTGGGTCCTGGAGTCTCCTCATTGAAGACAGAAGTGGGTTCTTGCCCTAGGGAGGCTGCACCTTGCTTCCTTTGCTCCCCGTCGCCCTTGGATGTCTGGGGTGTCAGTCCCCACCTCTCTCCATCTAGCCAGCTCCTTGTGATGGGAGCCTCGGTCCGCCCCGTCCCATCCTACCCTGGGGGCTTCAGGTGTTCCTGTAGGTCCCACGGAGTCCCCTGAGGCGCTGCGGAAGAGAAGCTGGTAACCTACTTCTAAAAAATCAGACATTGAAAGCCCTCCAGTTCTCCTCTCACACACATGTGTCACCGTGAATCAAGGCTGACTCCTCAGTAAACTGGTTTTGGGCAGTGATGGTTCAGGGGTAGAATTCTCGCCTTCCTTGGGGGAGATCTGAATTCAATTCCTGGCCAGTGCACCTGAGCACAGCCTCTCCTGTCAGTCAGGGGAGGTTGCATGTGGGTGTGATGCGGAACAGGTTTCAGTGGGTATCCTAAAATAAGCTGAACTAGGCAGAGTCAGAGAAGACGCCATGGCACATGACGACAACAACAGGAAGAAAGGGCAGGCAGTCCACTTCCGGTGAAAACCCTGTGACTCACAGGGGCCCGGTTCACCACTGATCATGGGGCTGGCGCAGGACGGGGCAGCCTTGTCTGTTGTGTGTGGGGTCACCGTGAGTCAGGGCCCACTCTCCAGCAGCTCACAGCAACAACAGTAGGTCTCAGGTGCAGTCTTTCCCCTCCTCCTGGAGCTCAGGGCCCCAGGGCATTTGGCCACCTCCCTCTCTCCTTCCGTGACTATCCCCCAGTCTGGGTGACCAAGGGCTGATGGGCTGATCCCCTTACCAGAAAGACTGGAGAGAGACAGAAGCCAAAAGGCCTGGCTTGGGACTGCACAAAGCCCCCACTGTGTGGCTGGGGCTTGACCTCCATTACAGTTCCCTCCCCACTTCTGGTTGAGGAAAGAGGCTCAGGGAGGCAGGGGGCTTGCTCAGGGCGACTCCACCTGAATCCAGACCCCATCTGTTTGGCTCCAAAGTCCTCACTCTTCCAGTCATAAACCCTGAGGTGCAGCCTCAGGACGGGGGTGTGGGCGGCTTGGAAGACAGAGCAGAGAACACAGCCTCCCCCTGGGGTGTGTTCCCCGGCAACAGCCAGAGGGTCTGGGTGAGGCCGGACCGGATTCACTCCCCTCCTCTGAGGCCTGCTTTGGCTCCCCATTGCCACTCTCGAAATAAAGCCCGCATTCCTGCCCATCCCCATCACCACCTACCGCTGCTCCTTCCTGCACGTGGCCCAGTGACACCCTTCTGTCCCTGGAACACACCAACCTCATTCCGACCCCAGGGCCTTCCCACATGCTGTTCCCTCCATCTGGAAGCCCTTCCCCAGATCTTGAAAAGATTCCATCCCTCACTTCCTCCAGGTCTCTGTTCAGATGTCACCTCCTGAGGACTCTTTCTGACCATCCCCCTCACTGGTCGCTCTCCAGACCTTGCATTATGGTGGCACATTACATGGTTATCTGTAGACTGGCTTTTTGTCTGTCTTGCCACACGAGGACATCAGAAAATCGAGGGCAGGGACTTTGCCTTGTTCCCGACTCTCTCCCCAGCACCTAGAATAACACCCAGCAGCACACAGTAGGGGTTCAGTGAATGTATGTTGAATGAATGAATGAACAGCAGCCTTGAGTACAGAACTCAAACATGTTCACGTTCACAATCAGGGTCTGGAGGAGCGGGCATTGCTCTCGCCTGGTGGAGAGGTGAGTTTCCCAGAGGGCAACAGGAACGCCACCCCATGGGGTGTATTGGGGGGAAGCGGGGGCTGTGAAATGTCTGGGAGGTGAGCCCTTCTCCCTTCGTGGCCTCTGGCCTCGGGTGCATTTGTTTCCTCCAACACGAAACCCTCTTCCATGGCCCACCAGGAGAACTCCTCTTCATCCTGCAAAACCCTGCAGGGGACCGTTTCTTCTGGCTTCTGGCTCTTGCTTTCTCCTGCATAGCAATTACCCATTATGGGTGTGACTCTCCTCAGGGACCTTAGAAATGGGGCTGGCCTGTTCCCCAAGGGGCAGGGTTTGGAGTGTGGACCAGAACCAAAGCCAGGCAGCTGCCCCTGGAATTGTCTTCCTTGATCTGCCTGCCACGTTGAAAAGGTTTTGGGATCCCTGCCTGGGAGAAGAAAGAGAAATACAGCAGAATGCTGCAAGGAGGCGGTGTCCTGGCCCCGCCCTCTGGGAGTGTGAGCTCCAATAGGGGAGCGTGGAGAAGGAAAGGGCTGAAGGCTCAGGAGGAGGCAGTGAGATGCCGGGAGAAGCCTGGCAGCCTGGATACCTGCCCTGAGGGCTCTGAACTGTGAGTCAGCATGGACTCAGGCCATGGAGGTGTCATCAAGTTAATGACTAACAATTATCGAGCCCTTACTGTGTGCCAGGAGAAGCTTGGTAGCCTAGTGCCTAAGGCACTTGACTGCTAACCAGAAGGCTGGCGGTTCAAACCCACCAGCCATTCCTCAGAAGGAAGACTGGGCAATCTACTTCCATAGTGATACTGCCTCAGAAACCCAAGGAGGGGTCGCTCTGAATCGGATCCAACTCTACAGCAGTGAGTTTTTGAGTTTACTGTGTGCCAGGAGCCCTACTGGTATGGTAGTTAAGCTTTTGGCTGCTAACTGAAAGGTCAGCGGTTCCAAGCAACATACCAGCCATTCCATGAGAGAAAGATGAAGACAGTCTGCTTTTGCAAAGATTACAGTCTTGGAAACCCTATGGGGCAGTTCTACTCCTTCCTGCAGGGTCTATGAGTTGAAATCACTTGATGGCAGTGGGTACTATGTGCCAAGCAAGGACCTACATGCATGGGAAAGGTTGACAAAGAAAAAGGAAGACTGAAGAATTGACACATTTGAATGGTGGTGTTCGCCAAGAACACGAGTACATCATGGACCACCGGAAGAATGGAGAAGTCTGTCTTGGAGGAAATGCAGCCAGAACGCCCCTTAGCAGGGAGGCAGACTCATCTTGCTTACTTTGGACATGTCATTGGCAGGGACCAATCGCTGGAGAAAGACACCATGCTCGGTGAAGCAGTGGGTTGGCGAAAAAGAGGGGGACCCTCAACGAGGTGGATGGACGCAGTGGTTGCCACCATGGGCTCATCAAACACGGCAACCACTGCGAGGACGGCGCCGGACCGGACAACAGAACAGGACAACTGTTCTGTTGTACACGGGGTCACTAAGGGTTGGTACCGACTCAGCGGCCCCTGACAACAATCTTACAGATGAGGAAACTGGGTCTTCAGGAGGCCCAGTGACTCCCTGTAGGTCACCCCCATAGTGAGTGACGGGAGTGCCAAGTTGCAAAGAACCGGGAAGGCCACCGGAGGCCACGCCCTTCACCCCTCCCACGTGACTCAGAAACAGGGGCGTGGCGGGAAGGCACCGGAAGTGCTCCGGGAAGATTTGCTGGGTGAGCGATTTCCAGCTTGTTCAGAAACCCATCTGCCACCTGCCTCAGTGCCTCAATGACCTTCGGAAGTGCTGCTAGGACACCACCAGCACCAGCCACCAGCAGGCTTCCCAGCCAGGGGCTCACTTCATAATCACAGCAGGCAGCCCAGTGAGGCGAAGGCCATCGCGCCCAATTTACAGAGCGGAAAACGGAGGCCTGGCCCTGACTGCACGGCTCCAGGCTGCCTGCCCAGCCGAGCCCCCAGGGAAGGCAGTGCGTGGAATGTCACTGAGGGTGTCTCTCAGCTGCTGACGGCCACGGCCCTGAACTAACGGAGGGAACAGGGAGCTGGTGATGAAGAGGAAACAGTCACGGTTCTTCTCTAGCACTGGGGCTTCAGAGAAGCGGGGTGGGTGCCAGAAGCGGGTGGCAGTGTGAAAAGAGAAGTGGGCTGGGACCTTCGGCACTTCCTCGTTTCTCATGCAGCATCATGCATCGGAAGAGGCTGGCTCTGCTCAGAGGTGCTGTGTGACCTCCAGGGGACCTCTGCCCTCACTCGACCCCCTGGCACCCAGAGCCGGGACATCCTTCAGCCTGTGCCCTGGACTGCCCACCTAGAAGGGGCCTGGGGGGAGGGAGTGTCACCACACCGGCAGACTGAGCACTCTGTACCCACTGTGGTGGGTTTGGGGGCAGGGGACCCCAGCTGAGCCCTGAAGTCAGACTTTGAAGTCCTTTGTAGCCCCCACAAGCAGAGGTGGTCCCGCGCTCCTTCGGGCTACCCAGGTGTCTGCCATGGGGACGGGTGATCTGTCCTGATGCTCACAGGATCCCAGATGCTCAGGCCCAAAGCCCCTGAAGGGAGACCTGTGTGTCGCTGAGAGACGAGGATGTTGTGCCCTGAGTCCCTGTTCTGTGCTGGGCTTTTCTTGGGCACCTCCCACACGTTTGATCAACCCTCGCAAGAGCTCACTCTGCAGATACAGAAACAGGAGCTCAGAGGCTGGAGGAGCTTGTCTGGAGGGAACCAGCTAGGACGGGGCAGGGCGGACTTCAAATCCAGACCTGGGGGCTCTTGCCTCTGCTCCCAGCCACCTTACTGAGGGGAATCTTCCCTCAGCCTCTCTGGGGGTGGGAAGCTGGCGGAGAGGCCATGACTGTGTCAGGTCAACTTGTGGCCCACTAGGACCTCAGACTCCTGTTTGCAGCCAAGAATGGCTGCTGGCTGCCTCTCTTCTGTGCAGGAACTTCCCTTCTTTGGCCTCCTTGTGCTGGAGGACAGATGGGGTGAGAGGAAGAGAGGGAAGGATGAAAGGGAAGGCAGGGAAGTCCTTTTTCATCTTCCTGCTGCTGGGCTCAGCCAGAGGGGACATTGTCAGTGGGGTCTCGGGGTGCTGGAGGGCAGACCCAGCAGATGCCATCAGCTGTGGCTCAGGAGGTGAAGAGGTTTCTCGGGGGCGACTAGGGAAGCGCTTAGGGGGCCCGGCAGGGGACGCTCACCCCAGATTGGCTCGCTGCTCCGTTTCACTTCCCCCAGTCCTGCTTCAGGATCGAGGGACTCTGTGGGGTTTTCCTTGGTGATGTCCTCCACAGCCCTGCTTCCCGTGACCGGCTACTCTCCCTCTCCCTCGGCTCTTCGATGCCCTGAGGCCCTGGCCTTTCCTGGTCCCTCACGTGGGACCTGCACTGGGGGCCTCGTCTGGGGGGGCACTGCTGGGGCTTTCTCCTGCAGAGATGACAGGTGTGGCTGGGGTCTCAGGGGTTCCTGAGGCGAGATCGGTGGATGGGGCAGGAGAGGGCTCATCACTGGGGCTAGTGGCTGAGTGGACAGTGGAGCCAAGGGTCTGGGCTTCAGGGTTTCCCTGTGGCCGGGCTGTGGAATCCGGCGGTGGTTGGGCCGTGGAATCCAGCGGTAGCTGGGCTGTGGAATCCAGTGGTGGCTGGGCCTCAGCCGTGGGCCCTGGCAGCATCTGGCCCTCAGAGTCCAGTTGGGTCTGTGGCTGGGCCAGCGTGATGCTTCCGGGCCGCTCTTCACACAGAGCTGCCGCGAAGGAAGAAAGTACCGCGTGCAGTAGCGCGCGGAGGTCAGCGCTGGCTAAGAGGCACAAGAAAGGGCTGAGGCAGCTGTTGAGGAGGACCAGGTAGTCCGAGTAGACCAGGGCCTCCCAGAGCAGGTAGCCGGGGTAGATGTCCCATAGGAAGGCTAGGTACAGCAGCTGTGCCAGCTGGTAGGGCAGCCGCAGGACCGCGTAGGCCGACAGGATGGTCTTGGCCACGCGGGCGAAGCCGTGGTGGGCCGGGGGCCCGGGCTGGCGGCGGCAGGGCCGGCAGGCGGCGGCCTGGGTGAGCACGTGGCAGACGAGCAGCAGGAGGAAGGGCAGGAAGCCGCCTAGGATCTCCAGCATCCGCAGGGGCAGCTCCTCGCTGTCCCAGAAGTCCAGGCAGAGGACCAGGTCGTACCACCAGACGGCGGCCTCGGGGAAGACCAGCCAGGGCACGCTGAAGAGTGTGGCCAGCACCCAGACCCCCGAGCACACCCAGAGGGGCAGCCGGGCCGGGCGGCGCCCCGGGTACCAGCGCGGGCACAGTGCCAGCAGGCAGCGGTCCAGGCTGAGCGCCGCCAGCAGGAAGAGGCCGGAGGAGTAGGCCACGCCCCACAGGAAGTAGTAGGAGCGGCAGGCAGCCGTCCCCAGGGGCCAGTGACCTCCGTGCTGGATCTCGAGGATTTGGAAGATGGCCACCGCCAGGAACAGGAAGTCGGAGAGTGCCAGGCTGAGCAGGAGCAGCGCCAGCCGCGTGCCTGCTCCGTGCCGGGCCTGCGAGCCGGCCAGCCACGCCATCAGCCCGTTGGCCGGCAGCCCGAGGAGCAGTAGGGCCACCAGGAAGACCGTGTCCCAGCCACCCTGGGGGTAATAGTCATCGTCATCATCGAGCGCCGTGCGGGGCCCACGGCTGGCAGCACCCAGGTTGGCTCCAGTAGCAGGGTCCATCTGAGGTCCCCAAGGGCTCACTGGGTGCGGCGGGAGTGCCTGGTGAATGAGTAATGGTAATCAGACAGCGCTGTGTGTCCTCAGGCAAGTCGCTGCCCCACTCTGGATAATTAGTGTAAGCCAGCCACCGGATATAGGCCTCAGACAATCCATTTTGCAGGTGAGGAGGGGAAAGTGGAGAGGCTCAGTAACTTGCCCGGGGTCACAGGCAGGGAGGGAGATGCCAAGACTCACACCCAGACCTAACCGTCCACCCCACTACACCCAGGGTGCCCACCCCTGCCAGATCCCCCAAACGTATTTTTAAGCCATTCAGTCTTCTCCTGAAGTGTGTTACTGTAGTGGAGCTCATAAATGAACCGAAAGGGGGTGTTCAGATTAAAAGAGGGGAGAACCCCCGCTCGGGTTTCAGGGAACAGTTTGAAGACACTCGGCTTCCTCATTTCAAGCCCCACTTTTATTTTGTATCCTGGGGTTCAAGGGTTTGCCATTCTAGGGGGAAGGGCTAGGGGTTCTGGGGGCCCATAGGAATCCAAGGGTAGACTGGGTCTGGGACAGTAGCAGGCCCCTCCCCCACAGCAAGTGTTCCTCATGACCTCAGGGTGAGCCCCCTTTCCTGTGACCCTCTCTCCCCTTCCCGGAGGGCTACCAAGCAGAGAGAGAGGCAGATGGCAGCAAGGTGAGGGTGATGGAGCAGGAGGCCTGGGACCCAAGAGGCCTGCTGCCCCCACCCACCCACTGAGGGTGGAGGAAGCCCTGGGCCAGCCCAGCCCAGCCCAGAGGAAGCCAATGGCCCAGAAAGCAAAGTCCTATAGCCCCTGACTTTGGTCCCTTGGCCCTCAGCCCAGTGCCCCCCAGGGCTCTCCCTTAGGCAGACCCCACTCCGCAAGCTCCAGCCCCTTTGGGTCAGAACCGTGGGCCCCAGGCCTGGAGCGGCGAGGGCTGGCTTACCTGTGAGGTGCAGGCCAACGGCCAGAGGAAGCAGGGCGTACCTGCCAGCCCAGTGGTCCACGGTCCGCATGGCCCCACGCTGGGGCCTGCTGCATGGCACCCAGCGGTGCTAAGGCAGTCGGGCACGAAACCCAAGCCGACAGGACATGAATCTTTCATGGTACTGCTCTCGGGAAACTCTAACCGTGGGCCAGTAGGCCAAGTGACCAGCCAGGCCCCCTCACCCTGGGCTGCTCCAGCCCAAGGCAGGCTGTGGGACCCCAAGCACCTGCCTCCTCTGACCTCACGCCGTGCCCCTCACCCTGCGTTCCAGGCACTGTGAGCAGGCCTGTCTTTCGCAATCGCACACTCCCTCTAGTCCAGCCAAGGCCCCGGGGGTGTAAATGGGGAAGTGCTCAGCTACTAATCCAAGGGTTGGGAGTTCAAATCCACCCAGATGTGCGTCTGGTGATTCGCTTCAGGCATTGAAAACCTCGTGAGTTTTTCCAGCTCTCTGAAGCACATGGGCCACCGTGAGTCAGAGCCACCTGGGCAGCAACTGGTTTAGTTTTTCTGTTTTGTTTTTCTGTTCCAGCCAGGAGTCACTCCACAAGAGGTCCCAGGGGGCAACTGGCTCTGTCCTTTCGCACTGCCCAGCTCTGCCCACACTCTGTCCTGCCGAAGGTGCTGTCACTTTTCCAGTGAAGCCTTGCCCAGTTCCCAAGCAGCAGGCCCTGACCTTTCAGCAACAAACCAAAACCAAACTCACTGCTGTCATATCAGATCCGACTCGTAAACAACAGCCCCCCTTGGGTTTCCGAGGCAGTATCTCTATGGAAGTAGATTGCCCAGTCTTCCTTCTGAGGAGTGGCTGGGGGGTTTGAACCACCAGCCTGCTGGTTAGCAGTTAGGTGCCTTAGACACTATGCTACCAGAACTCTTTTTCAGCAGGATTCTTCCAATTTCATAGGCGAAGAAGCTAACAATTGGCAAGATTTGATTGCTGGGTTCCCCAGGTAATAAGTGGTTGAGCTGGAGTTCAAGGCCGATTGCTCCCTCCCCGCCCCTTGCTGCTAACTGCAGTCCTTTGGACCTACCTGGCTGTGCCCTGGCCAAGCCCCAGCAGGGGGCTGGGATTAGGGCCTGGACTGCCAGCCTCACTTACCCTAATCCCTCTCAGGGCTGATTCCAGGCCTTTGGCTCCCAGCATGAGGGGGTATAAGAGGCTTTGTGGGTCCTGAGACCCAAGGGTGCCCCTTGGGCTACATCTCAGAGCCCAGCTGCCCTTCCCACATGGCCACAGAGCAGGCGAGGGGCCATGCAGGCTCAGACTTGGCCTCCCGCCCCCAGGAACGCCCTGCAGGGGTAGTGGCTCCCAGGGGTGGTGCTGAGGGGCCGTCCTCAACCAAGAGGAGAAGCAAGAAGGAGATGAAGCATCAAGGATCCCGAAAGGGCACGGGCCGCTCTGGGGAGCAGACCCCTGTCCAGAGAACTGAGAGCCTGGGCAGCAGCAGGACACCCACCAGGACTGGGGAGGGGCGGGAGGAGGCACCCCCTGTAGCCCCCAGGACGGCATCTTCTCGTCGCCAGTCCCACCGGCACCGTCCTGACCCTCAACAAGAAGCTGCCCAGAGGATGTATGGGCCCCTGCTCGACCAGGTCTTTGGGAAGGTCAGGCAGGGCCTGGGTGGGGCTGGGGCTGGGTGGAGGGTGGGCCCTCACTGCCCCTAGTGCTCAGACCTCTTGCCCAGACTGAGAAAGTCTAGACTCCGTGGGCCAGGGTCCTGCAGTCTGGGGAGGGGCAGGTGTCAGGCTGGGAGTCCTGGTGGTGCAGTGGTTAAGCACAGGCTACTAGCTGAAAAGTCGTTGGTTCAAACCCACCAACCGCTCCTCAAGAGAAAAATGTGACAGTCTGCTTCTGTAAAGATTGACAGCCTTGGAAACCCTGTGGTGCAGTTCCACTCTGTCCTCTAGGGGCGCTGTGGGTCGGAATGGACTCCATGGCAGTGGGTGTGGTTTGGGCTTTGCTTCCGTGAAGATTGACAGCCTTGGAGACCCTGTGGGCAGTTCCACTCTGTCCTCTAGGGGCGCTGTGGGTCAGAATGGACTCCAAGGCAGTGGGTGTGGTTGGGGCTTTGTTTTGTGAAGACTGACAGCCCCGGAAGCCCTCTGGGGGCAGTTCCACTCTGTCCTATCAGGTTGCTGTGAGTTGAATCTACTGGGCAACAGTGGCTTTGGTTTTGATTGGTTTAGGTCTTAGGCTGATCTGGGTTGTGGGGCTGGGCTAGAACACAAGGCTCTGTGGGGGGCAGGAATGGGTCCCTCTGTCCTCGTGGGGCCCACCAGCATCCAAATTCCTGCCCCCAGCCTTTGTGTGTTGGCCTTGCCCACAGGCTTTTCTGTGGCCATCATGGACAAGGGCTGGGCAGTGGCTGAGAGGGAGGGACGGGATGGGGACAGAGCTGTGACTGGCCTGGGGACATGATGGCTATCCCCCTGCAGGACCGTGAGCTGGGCCCGGAGGAGCTGGATGGTGAGTGGCCCTTTGCTGGGGCTGGGTGGGGGGTTCCTGAAGCCCGGCACCAGGGCCTGACACCACCACCCCTCCCTCAGAGCTGCAGGTGGCCTTCCAGGAGTTTGACACTGACCAGGACGGCTACATCGGCTACCGGGACCTGGGCGCTTGCATGCGGACGCTGGGCTACATGCCCACAGAGATGGAGCTCATTGAGATCTCGCAGCACGTCAAGATACGTAGTGAGTACAGGCCCTGCCCGTGGCACCCCTCGTCCTTCCCATGCCTCCCGGTTCTAGGGGGCAGCCAAGGGGTGGGGGTGGCCTCTGAGGGTCTGTTTGGCTCTGGGATCCCTCACGGGCGCAGGGAGGTGAAGAAGATGGCAGTTTCCAGGGGCCCCGTCCAATGCAGGGACACCAGTATCCAAGCTCCCACCTCCTGGTGTGACAAGGGGTGAGGAGGGCACCCAGGTGCGAGAGGGGCCTTCGGCTTGAGTGTCAGCTGGGCCACTGCTCGCCTCCCCTCTCTCCTCACCCCGTCCTGCCATCCAGGCCCAGGCACCTGGGCTCCTTGATAAAGTGTCCCCTTCACTCTCTTTCTCTCTCTCCTACCTGCTCTGTGACCCTGTCCAGTAGCGGAGGCTGTGGGTCGTCATGTCCGCACCCTCCATGCCCTGGCGGCTGCTGCCTGAATTGGGGTCACCATGGGAGGAGGGAAGGCATCTCCCGAGGGCTGGTGAACCCCATCTCTGGAACTCCCACTAACCCACCAGTTGGCCACTGGTGTTTTCACAACTGGTGGCATCTTAGAACTGAGTGACTCTGTGCTGTCAGTGTTCAGGGACATGTACATTGGTTTTGTGGGCTCCAGGAGTCCCTGATGGGACAAAAGGTTAGAGGTTGGTTGTTCAGGGAAAGGTTGGAGTCCACCCAGACACCTAGGAGGAAAGGCGTGTCCACCTGAAGAGACAGCCATTGAAAGCCCCGTGGAGCTCGGTTCCGCTGTGATTCACATGGGGTTGCTGCGTGTGAGTCGGGACTGGCTCTAGGGAACAGGCTGAAGGGGCCCCAGCATTTGTAGCTGTGAGCTCTCATCCCGATTCCTGGGGAGGAGGGCAGGTTCCCTCAGCCCCCACTGAGCAGGAGGAAGGGAGGTCTCGTAAGACACCCAAGGTCATGCATGGTCAGCCGCAGAGGCACCCAGGGCTGTCTGGCTCAAAGCCTGATGTCTTTCCTGAACCCCGAGAGCAGAAGGCGCCCCAGCCTCCAGCAGCCCAGGTAAGGAGGCTCCAGCCTCCCCTGGCCCCCAGCGGCCCAAGTAAGGAGGCTCCAGCCTCCCCCGGCCCCCTGCGGCCCTGGACTCTGGTGTTCCTTCCCGGGAGGCGCTGGCCCTCTGACTTGTCCTTGAGGCCCAGTCCTCCTTCCTCACTGTGATGCTTGCTCTGCCTGGGTCCCCAGTGGGTGGCTGCGTGGACTTCGAGGAGTTCGTGGAACTGATGGGCCCGAAGCTGCGGGAGGAGACCGCGCATATGTTGGGGGTGCGGGAGCTGCGCGTCGCCTTCCAAGAGGTGGGTCTTGGGCAGGCGGGCAGAGTGGGAGTGGTGGACGGCGTCCTCGCTGGCCCCCCACTCGGGCCAGGAGACCCCAGGGACCTCAGTCCCCTGGGCACCCAGAGCCCCGCAGGGAGGGATCGGAGAGGGTTCGGCTCACTCCCAGCTGGGAAAGCCATCCCAGGAAGGCTTCCTGGAGGAGGGGGCGTCCTGTCTCAGCCTGGGAGGACAGAGAGTGCTCGGAAGGGCCAAGACTGGGGCATCCGGGCAGAGGCAGTGAGTGGCAGGAGCAGAGACAGGTGCAGGCAGAGGCCTTTTTGGGTGGGGACGCTGAGCTCTGCCTGGACCCTAGTTCGACAAGGACAGGGATGGACGGATCACGGTGGCGGAGCTGCGGGAGGCAATGCCGGCTCTGCTGGGGGAGCCGCTGGCGGGAGCCGAGTTGGACGAGGTGCTCCGCGAGGTGGACCTCAATGGGGACGGAACCGTGGACTTTGACGGTGAGACTCCCAACCAGACGGCGCCCGGTCCCCTCTTCCCAGGCTGTGTCCAGAGCCTCCAGGGCCGGGGGCCGGATGCCCCGCCCCTCTGGCCCAATCCCCGCCCCCTCCGGCCCAATCCCCGCCCCTCCGGCCCAATCCCCGCCCCCTCCGGCCCAATCCCCGCCCCCTCCGGCCCAATCCCCGCCCCCTCTCTCCCGCAGAGTTCCTGTTGATGCTCAACACCCACTGAGACGCCAGGAGGCAGCAAGGTTCCTGGTGCGCATGCGCCTCCGAGAGGCACCGCCCCCCTCCATCCCCTTCCCCAGGGATGAAGGAGACGGTCCACGCTTAGTTCTCCAACCCCTCACCATATCTGGCCAGACGGTCTGCTCCTGAGGTCACTGTCCACTCACCCCCACCTCCCGCCACCCAAGCCGCCAGTCCCCGGTGTCTGTTAACCTAGTGACGCTGTAACAGAAAACCACGAGTGGGTGGCTTAAATAAACGAAAACTTACTTTCTTACAGTTCAAAGGTGTTGGGAGTCTAATTTCAGGGCGCCGGCCCGAATGGAAGGCTTTTCCTTTCGGTTGGCTCTGGGGCAAGGTCCTTGTCTCTTTGCAGCTTCCGCTCCGAGGTCCCTTGGAGGTCGTGTGGCGTGTATCTTCCCTGCCTGGTGCTTGCTTGTTTCATCTGGTCTTTTATATCTTAAAAGAGATTGATGGAAGATACAGCCTACTAACACTCTCATTAACATAAAAAAAAATTCTCAAAAGGGATTACAACCCCAGGTTTGGGGTTAGGGCTGACACAGTCAAACCATAGCACCAGTGTGAGCAAGATGAGCCTCTCTCTAGCCCCTTAGGAGGGAGGGAATTCCCTGGTGCTGGCAACATTCAAAGATGAGCCCAGAGGGACCACTCCTTTTACCTGTTGTTGTTGTTATTATGTGCCATCAAGTCAACCCGACTCATAGCGACCCCCCTTGGGTTTCCGAGGCAGTATCACTACGGAAGTAGATTGCCCCATCTTCCTTCCGAGGAGTGGCTGGTGGGTTTGAACTGCCGGCCTTCTGGTTAGCAGTCAAGTGCCTTAGGCACTACACTACTAGAGCTCCTTGTAAGAGTGCTGTTGTTGTTGTTATGTGCCATCGAGTCGGCCCCGACTCATAGCGACCCCTTCTTGGGTTTCTGAGGCAGTATCACTACGGAAGTAGATTGCCCCATCTTCCTTCCGAGGAGTGGCTGGTGGGTTTGAACCGCCGGCCTTCTGGTTAGCAGTCAAGTGCCTTAGCCACTATGCTACTAGAGCTCCTTGTAAGAGTGCAGGGGCCAGAAATGAACCTCCTGAGTGCAGCCCGGGACCTCAAAGGGTTACCCTGTTCCTGAAAAGGGGACTAAAATACAGTTCCACCTACCGGCCCAAGAAAGCAAGGAAGCTTGCTTAGACCTCCAGGGCCTTAGGTGGTAGAAAACTGAGACTCCTAGCGAGAGTGTGGTCTACCACCGTAGGGTGAAAAGCTGAAGAAACCAGGAAGCTAGGAAGGGGGGGAGCGCTCCGAACCTAGGACACTGAGAACTAAAAATGTCCCACCAACCCTGAAGATGAGGAACTCATGATGAAAAGTGACAGAAGGCAAAAGGAACAGACCACCATGAGGGGGACTCAGCAGATGCAGCAAACAGGAGAATTAGGGCCCCAAAGTGCAGAGAATAGAACAGTCTAATGAGACCATAAAAAAAAATGTCAACAATGTTGAGATCAAGAAGGAAGAGAGGCCAACGGGCACTAACAGGACAGTGTGAAGGAAGAACAGGGACGTTTAAAAGAGAGCCCAGCTGAACTGCTGGAAAGCAGAGAGATAGCCAGTGGAAGGGCCAAAAAAGTCAATGGCTGTGTTCAACAGCAGATTAGACACAATGTAGGAGATCTGTAATGACTGTTGTGTGTCATCCAGTCATCTCCTATTCATGTGATGAATAGGAAGCTGTTACATCTGAGACATCACCCCAAATGTAGCTCTGAGGGATACAAAGTATAAAATGTTAAAGGGTAGTTAAAAGTCATTAGATGTCTTGGCAATGGCCCTACAAGTGTATTTGTATGATCTGAATTCCCAGGTGTATGGCAGAGCTGACAAGGGATAAGGTTATAGTCACTTCTTCATCACAGCCAGCTATCCATAGGGACCAAGTAGTTGATCCTGTGGGCTCGGGACCATAGTTGCAGGGGACATTAAGCTCAATTGGCATGACATACTACACAGAACATTGTTCCACCTCCTACTTTGACGAGTGGCGACTGGGATCTTAAGGGCTAGCAAGCAGCCATCTAGATGCAGCTGTGGGTCTCTCCCCGTCCAGAGTGAAGAGGAATGAAGAAAACCAAAGATTCATGGAAAGAAGTAGTCCTAGTGACTGGTACACCATGCTATCTGCAGCCTACACGACTATGAGACCAGAAGAACTAGATGGTGCCCAGCTACCACTGTCAACCACTCGGAGGGGAATCTATGTAGGAGATCCTGGATAGAGAGGGAGAACAATGTGGAACAAAACTCAAAATCATTTCGGAAAAAAAAAAGGGAGGAACCAGGTTTGCTGGTCTAATAGAGCCTGGTGCAACCACTGAGACTATGGTCCCTAGCTGCCCTTTGGGTCTGGAATTGAACCCACATCTGTGGCTTCCAGCCAAACAAAAGACAGGCATGTGAGTTGAGTATGTACCTGAGGTAAATATACTCCTTGGAAAGAACAATCACGGGAGAAAGAAGGGCTGTTTATTCACAGGGAGATAGCTCAGGGGTCAGGGGTGCATGGAGGTAACTATCAGGAGGAAGTGGGAGGGGAGCTGTTGCCTTGTGGTGAATTGTGGTCAATGTCATGAGACAACGTGTGTGTGAACTGCTGTATGGAAAGTGAATTTGCTCTGTAAATTTTCACCCAAATCACAATTAAAAAAAAAAAAAAAGTCATTAGATGCCTTGAAAAGAAAATGTGGACATGGGGCCATATTCAAAGAGATGATGGCAGAATTTCTCTAAAACTGAACAAAGCCTTAAGTCCCCAGATTGAAAGAGTACACTGAAACCAAATCAGGGTAAATAAAAATAAATCTATACCTAGATACATACCAGTGAAATGACAGAGAATCTTAAAAAGTGAGAGAAAAGCCAGATTACTTGCAAAAGACAAGCAGACTTACCAAAGACTTTTCATTGGCAACAATACATGGAATAAACTGGTCAAAGTATGGAGGAAAGATAATTGCCAGTCAAGAAGCCTATACCAGGTTCAATCACAATTCAAGAATGATGGTGAAATGCACATCTTTTTCAACAAACAAAAACAGTTTCCCACCTGCAGACCTTTGTTGAAGGGATGGCTTTAGTGAGAAGGAAGTGGAATCCAGAAGGTGGGGTTTACAAAAAGGTCATAGTTAGGAAAGAAATTGGTCAACATATTGGTAGAGCTGAAGAAGCATTAACTGTAAGAAATTAATTTGGAGGACTTTAAAACAAGGAGGGACTAAAACTGGTGTTGGTGGTGCTGTCCAGTCAGTCCTGACTCACAGTATCCCGATACACATGCACAAAGGAACAAAACCCTACCCGTCCTGTGCTGTCCTCCCAACAGTTGCTGTGTTTGAGCCCATTATTGAAGACACAGTTGACACATCTCCCTGAAGGTCTTCCTCTTTCTTCCGACCCTCTACTTTACCAGGTTCTACAATCAGTGCCAATGGAAGCAGCAGCCAAGACATCAAAAGACATATTGCATGGGCCAATCTGCTGCAATAGACCTCTTTCAAGTTCTGAAGAGCGAAGATGTCTCCTTGAAGACTAAGGTGTGCCTGTCCCAAGCCATGGTATTTTCAATTGCCTCATATGCATGTGAGAGCTGGACAATGAATAAGGAAGACCGAAGAAGATTCGATGCTTTTGAGTGGTTGTGTTGGCGAGGAATGCTGAAAGTATGTGGACTGCTAAAAGAACTAACAAATCTGTCCTGGAGGAAGTGCAGCCGGAATGCTCCTTGGAAGCGAGAATAGCCAGACTTTGTCTCACCTACTTTGGTCATGCTGTCAGAAGGGACCGTTCTCTGGAGAAGGATGTCATGCTTGGTAGGGCGGAGGGTCAACGAAAGAGGGGAAGGCCCTCAACAAGATGGACTGACACAGTGGCTGTGGCGATGGGCTCAGGTATAGCAAGGACTGTGAGGCTGGGGCAGGACTGGGCAGTGTTTCTTTCTGTTGTACATAGGGTCGCTATGAGTTGGAGATGACTCGACAGCACGTAACAGTAACAACAACTTCACCAAGTAGGATGTCCTTCTCTAGGGACCAGTCACTCCTGATAGCATATCCGAAGTACAGGAGGTGAAGTCTCACCATCCCTGCTTCTAAGAAGCATTCTGGCTGTAGTTCTTCCAACACAGATTTGTTCTTTCCGGCAGTCCACAGTCCATTCACTATTTTTGGCCAAGACCATAATTCAGAGGCATCGATTCTTCTTCGATCTTCCTCCTTCACTGTCTGCTCCCCCATGCATATGAGGCAACTGAAAACACCGCAGCTTGGACAAGGCACACTTTAGTCCTCACAGTGAATTTTTTGCTTTTTAACGTTTGAAAAAAGTCCTTTGCAGCAGATTTGTCTGATGAAATATGTCGCTTGCTCTCCTGACCACTGCTTTCATGGGTGTTGATTGTGGATCCAAGTAAAATGAAATCCTTGACAACTTCAATCTTTTCTCTGTTTATCGTGATGTTACTTATTGGTCTAGTTGTGAGGATTTTTGCTTTCTGTGTGTTGAGGTGTAACCCATACTGAAGACTGTAGTCTTCTTCATCAGTAAGTGCTTCAAATTTTTTTCACTTTAAGCAAACAAGGTTGTGTCATCTGCATATCGCAGCTTGTTAATGAGTCTTCCTCCAATCTTGATGTGTTCTTCTTCGTGTAGTCCAGCTTCTCAGATTATTTGCTCAGCAAAGAGATTGAATAAGTACGGTGAAAGGATGCAATTCTGATGCAAACCTTTCCTGACTTTAAACCAAGGAGCATGTTCTTGTTCTGTTCAAATGCTTCTCGGTCAATGTACAGATTCCTCACGAGCACAGTGAAGCGTCCTGACTTTCCCATTCTTTGCCATGTTATCTATAATGTGTTATGATCCACAAAGCTGCATGCCTTTGCATAGTCAACTGTTCTGGTTCCCTGGAGCCACTCTGACAAGAATATACCACAAACAGGAGGCCTCAACAAACAGTAATTTATTCTCTCACAGTTTGGAGGCTTTAAGTCCAAGTTCAAAGTGCCAGGCTCTAGGGGCTGGGTATAAGCCCCTCAACCTTGGGGTCCAGCTCTGCCTCCTGTTTCTGGCCCACTGGAGCTAGAGGCGTTTCTTCACTCAGCTGCTGGCTGCTGAGGCTGAGAAGCCCCAAGGTTGACAAGTAAAAAGGCACAGTCCCAATGTTACCAAACCACATGGCAGGCCACTAACTTAAGTCCATTGTAAGTCCCAAGGTCGGCAGAGCACGGCAGGCTGCTGAGCAACAACACGGCTACATGCAGGGTCCAAGCGTGCCATAGACTAGAGACTATTCCCAAGGCTTCTCCTTATAAACAGGAAGCAGACCACATCCCAAAGGCAGCTACTCAGCTGCTTGTGGTAGATCCCACCATGGAGTTGATTGCCAGTCTCATCCTGGGGAATAACTACCACCAGCTGCCCAGCCACTCAGCCAGGCCCAGCCACGTTGACACACAAACATAACCACCACATCAATGAAACACAGGTAGATCGCTTTCTGGTTTTTCAGCCAAGATCCATCTGCCATCAGCCATGATACCCTCCAGTCCACATCCTCTTCTGAATCCGGCCTGAATTTCCAGCAGTTCTCTGTTGATGTATTGCTGCAACCATATTTCAATTATCTTCAGGAAAACTTTACTTGTACATGATATTAATGATATTGTTTGATAGTTTTCCATTCTGTTGGATCATCTTTCTTTAGAACAGGCACAAATACAAATCTCTTCCTGTCAGTTGGCCAGGTAGCTGTCTTCCAAATTTCTCGCCATAGACAAGTGAGTACCTCCAGTGTTTCATCCATTTGTTGAACCATCTCCGTTGGCATTCCACCAGTTACCGGAGCCGTGTTTTTCGCCAATGCCTTCTGTGGTGGTTATGTTTGTGTGTCAACTTGGCTGGGCCTGGTTGAGTGGCTGGGCAGCTGGTGGTAGTTATTCCCCAGGATGAGACTGGCAATCAACTCCATGGTGGGATCTACCACAAGCAGCTGAGTAGCTGCCTTAGGGAATGTTGTCTGCTTCCCGTATATAAGCAGAAGCCTTGGGAATGGTCTCTAGCCTGTGGCGCGCTTGGGCCCTGCATGTAGCCGTGTTGTTGCTCAGCAGCCTGCTATGCCCTGCCGACCTTGGGACTTACAATGGATTTAAGTTAATGGCCTGCCATGTGATTTGGTAACATTGGGACTGTGCCTTTTTACTTGTCAACCTTGGG
Source organism: Orycteropus afer afer (assembly GCF_000298275.1). Classification (NCBI taxonomy): domain Eukaryota; kingdom Metazoa; phylum Chordata; class Mammalia; order Tubulidentata; family Orycteropodidae; genus Orycteropus; species Orycteropus afer. The sequence continues at coordinate 1,783,559 of NW_006921717.1, read as the reverse complement.
GCTTCTCAGCCTCAGCAGCCAGCAGCTGTCTGAGTGAAGAAACGCCTCTAGCTCCAGTGGGCCGGGAGCAGGAGGCAGAGCTGGACCCCAAGGTTGAGGGGCTTTCACCCAGCCCCTAGAGCCTGGCACTTTGAACTTGGACTTAAAGCCTCCAAATTGTAAGAATAAACTCCTGTTTCTTAAGGCCACTCCATTTGTGGTATATTCTTGTCAGAGCGGCTCCAGGGAACCAGGACATCTTCAGTGCAGCTTGGACTTCTTCCTTCAATACCATCAGTTCTTGATCATATGCCAACTGAAATGGTTGAACATTGACCAATTTTTTTTTTTGATTCAATGACTTGTTGTATTCCTTTCATCTTCTTTTGATGCTTCCTGTATCATTCAATATTTTGCCCATAGAATCTTTCAATATTGCACCTTGAGGCTTGATTTTTTTTTTCCCTTAGTTCTTTCAGCTTGAGAAGTGGCGAGTGTGTTCTTCCCTTTGGGTTTTCTAGCTCCAGGTCTTTGCACATTTCATTGTAATACTTTGCTTTGTCTTCACGAACTGCCCTTGGAAATCTTCTGTTTAGCTCTCTGGTTTCATGTCTCCCATTCACTTTAGCTATTCTACACTCAGAGCAAGTTTCAGAGTCTCTTCTAACATCTATTTTGGTCTTTTTCTTTCTTTCCTGTCTTTTTAATGACCTTTTGTTTTTTTCATGTATGACGTCCTTGATGCCATCCCACAACTCATCTGGTCTTTGGTCATGAATTGTCAATGCATCAAATCTATTCTTGAGACAGTCTCTAAACTCAGGTGGGATGTAATCAAGGTCATATGTTGGCTCTTGTGGGCTTGTTTGAATTGTCTTCAGCTTCCCAATGTCTTGAACTGGATATGTTTATTTTCCCCAAAGGAAAAGTCTGGAGAGGGAGTCCAGTACACACTGGACTTTGGAGACCCAGCCGAGCTCGTCTGGTTTGCTGCTGCCGTCCCTGGGGTGTGGTCGCGTTTGTTTTCCAGGTGGCAGGATGGAGGTAGGAACAGAGAAGAAAGGGGACCAAGAGTGTGAGCCATTCCTACTCCTTTAGGAAGAGCTTATTACATGGTCCACCTCACCCAAAAGGATGCTGGGAAATGCAGTCTTCATTCTGGGTTCCCATGTGCTCAGCTAAAACCCTGGGGTTTCTTGTACCACAGAGGAAGAGGAGTGCGGTTACCCAAGGGCACATAGCTGACTCTTCCCCAGAGCTGAATGGAGCATATAAGAGACACACTCAAAACCTAGGGACACCTGAAAGGTTGAAATTGAGGGGTTGGACAAAAGATTGACTGGGAGAAAATTAACAAAAGCTACGAAAACAATACAAATATCAGCCCAAAATAGGCTGGTTTGAGGCAAAAGGCATTAGGGATTATCTGAGTCATAATTCATGAAGGAAATTAATGTTCCTATTAGCTTGTCTTCAAACTACAAAGAAAACGTCTGTACTTGTGGACATGTTGTTGTTGTTGTTATGTGCCGTGGAGTTGGCCCCGACTCCTAGCGACCCCTCCTTGGGTTTCCGAGGTGGTATCCCTACGAAAGTAGATTGCCCCATCTTCCTTCCGAGGACTGGCTGGTGCTTGTGGACACAGCTGGGTAAAATGGGAGGGTTTAGATAGTCATTATCAGTGTGAATGGTGCTGCTGTCAGTCCATCCTGATTAGCTAAATTGACCCACAAAAGCCAGCTCCTTGGTCACATTAAAACGGGAACAATGCCACCATGGTGCCCATCAGTGTGTTCAGAGGCACATACGGGGGAGCTGTAAGACAGAGTCAGGTCAGCAAACTTCTTCCATAAAGGGTCAGACGGCTTTCCGGCTCCGAGGACCACCATCTGTTGCAACTGCTCAACTCTGCCGCAAAGCGGCCACAGACAACCGCAAGCCGATGGGTGGCCACGCTCCGAGAAAACGTCGTGGACACTGACATTTGAATTGTATCTAATTTTTATGAGTCACAAGCTATTATTACTCTTTGACTTTTTTTTTTTCTTTCAATCATTTAAAGACATAAAGCCATTCTTGGTGGTGGGCCCTGTTTGGCCTGTGGCCCACTGTTTGCTCACTCTGAATACAGACCTACAATTGGGAGAATCACCACTTCCGGGACAAATTTCTGTAAAGATTGACAAAACGTTGAGTGTCGTAGTTACTCCATATGAACTACTGACTTGGTCACTTTCAATGAATGGCTTGTGTAATTCTTTTCTTTCTTGTTTGTTCTGTTCATAGTGCTGAAATGTGATTCTATGTCTGAGTAATCTGATGACAAACCAACCAACCAACCAACCTGGTGTGTATTCTGTATGTCTTTGTTTTTTATTTCATTTTCCTAATTTTTATTTTACAAAAGTTTTGGCCATCATGGATTAGAAATTAAACTGTCCCTTCACCATAAGTAGTTTGAGAGTCACTGGTTTAGAGGCTCTGGAACCCTGGTGTAGTGGTTAAAGCATTCAGCTGCTAGCCACAAGGCTGGAGGTTTGAACCCACCAACTGCTCCACAGCAGAAACATAAGGCAGTCTGCTTCAGTAAAGATGGGCAGCCTTGAAACCCTTGGGGGCAGCTCCACTCTGCCCTGCACAGTCTCCGTGACTTGGAATCGACTCTATGGCAGTGGGTTTTGATTTTGCAGACAACTGGTGCCCCTCAAAGTGCCTCACCTGGGGAAGCACTGGTGCAGGGTCTGGAGAGCAGGAGAGGACCTGGGTGTTCCAGGCCCTGGTGCCGCTCTGAAAGGAACCACCATAAATGGGATGCCTTAAACAGGAGTTTATTCTCTTACAATTTGGAGGCTTTAAGTCCAAGTTCAAAGTGCCAGGCTCTAGGGGCTGGGTGAAAGCCCCTCAACCTTGGGGTCCAGCTCT
>NW_006921717.1:1772898-1779058 GCF_000298275.1 Orycteropus afer afer | reverse complement strand
GGTGTTTTGCAGATTCTACATTATTCTTTAGCGTTGCATAGTATTCCATTGTGTGAATGTACCGAAGTTTGGTTATCCATTCCTCAGTTGTTGGACATCTAGGTTGTTTCCAAGTCCAAAGCTGTTTCTTATATACAGGAAGCAGACCACATACCCAAAGGCAGCTACTCAGCTGCTCCCAGTAGAGTCCACCATGGAGTTGATTACCACTCTCACCATGGGGAATACTACATCCAGCTGCCCAGGCACTCAACCAGGCCCAGCCAAGTTGACACACAAACTGAACTACCACAGGGGGGTCTGTTTGTTCATTCAACAAAGATCCTCAGAGTTCTGAAGGTGCCGGCCTGACTGTCGTGACACCGGGGAGGCCAGGCACCTTTCTGATTGTGTTTTTAGTTGCCACTGAGTGAGCGCCAACTCATGGTGACCGCGTATGACAGGGGACCCTGCCCAGTCCCACGCCATCTTCACGGTCCTTGGTCTGCTGGAGGCCCCTCCTTCAGCCCTGTGCCGGACAACGTTCTGTGTGAGCCACGGGGTTTCACTGGCTAAGCTTTAGAAGGATTCGGCCAGGCCTTTCTTCCTGGGCTGTTCACTATGGGGGACCCTGTTGGCATTTCAAATACTGCTGGCATAGCTCCCAGCATCGTAGCAACGTGCCAGCCCCCACAGTGTGACAGTGACAGACCAGTGGTGGTCCTTCCTGATGGCACTCGTCTCCTAGAGAGGGAGACGGACGTGTTCGTACGAGCACAGGCTGGCCCCCCACTCGGTGCCCCGGCCTCCCTCTCCCCAGGGCCACGCAAAGGGCCCTGGACAGGGAGCCTGGTGCCTTACAAGAGCTGGGTTAACAGTGATTGTTACGCTCTCAGATGTCAGGACTCTTGGGAGCCCCCATTCTTGGTCCCTGCGACTCTGAGATGGTCTGTCTCTAACTCTCTGCTTCTAAGAGTCTCTGCTTATGGACAGAGAGTCTCTGAGACGTGGGTGCTACCCCCATGACTTCTGCCTTTCCGGTCCTCCCAACCCCTTCCCCCTCTGGGGAGTGGGGAGAAGAGGGCTGGGCCGCTGCTTAATCACAGCCCAGAGTTTAAGGCCGGCTGCGGCAGCTCAGGGCCCTAGAGCCAGGCTGGAACCGGGACACAAGCCTCCAGGCCCCAGACCTGTGGCATCCCTGACCGCCCTTGGTCAAGGCCACCAGGGCAGGGGCTAATAATGCCTTTCTGGGCAGAGATGGGGGTGCCTGTGTTCCACCCAGCTGTCCCTAACACGGGTGTGATCTCGGGCAATTCTTGGCGTTGTCAGGACCCTATTTTGGACAGTGGGGAGGTTTGTGGTCCTGGAGACCCTCAGGCCTGGGGTCAGTCCTAGGAGTGAGTATCTTTTGGGAAGGGGGCGTGGCCAGGCGGCAGGGAAGGAAAGCGCCACTATGCTAGAATCAACTATCCTTTTATTTGCACAAATTCCGACCCGGCAGTCCCAGGGCCTGGGAATAAGTTAAGGCACACAGCAGGCCCGGTGGAGGCCCCGGATGCCTCCAACTTCCGGAGCAAACTCCCGACGGGGCTGGGCTTCCAGGGTGCTTTCCCGTGAGACGAGGGTCGGAGGGGCGCACGAGTGGACGCGGGGAGGCCGCGCGGCCGCTCCGTCCCGCCGCGGCTCACTTGTCGAAGTAGGGCAGGTAGAAGAACTGGAAGCCGCGGTGCCCCTTAACGGCGCAGTAGATGAAGATCACGTGGTAGACTGCGGGGCGGGGCCTGTCAGTGCCGGAGCCCCGCCCCTCGCCCCTCCGGGGCTGCTCCTAAATCCCCCCGCCCCGCCCCCGAGCCCGCTCGCACCTCCCGGGACCAACAACAGGAAGCCTGGCACGAAAAAGATGGCGCTGGCGACACCTGCAGGAGGAAGGGGAGGGGACAGACAGGTCAGGGCAAGGGGCTGAGGGGGGTCACGGGTTCCCCAGCCCGGGGGGGGGGCGGGGAGAGGGTGCCATTTCCTGGTGGGAAGCCGGTGCTTTCTGGGACGAGGCAGTGCTTGTCAAGGATCCTTGGGAGACGGGTGAGCGCTGCCCGCGCTGGTAGGAGGGGGACCTCACCTGGAGCGGGAGACACCTCCAGTCCTACGCCGATCAGGATCAACACTGCACACAAACGGAGCCACGGGGGTAAGGGGGGAGCCAGGGCCCCCCTCCACCCAACCCCAAGCCAGCTCAGGGCTGGGTGGCGCCCCCACCTGAGCTGATGGCCCCCGGGCGGACGTTCCCCACGCCCCCAGCTCTGGTTTCAGAGCAGCAGGCCCTGGGGAAGGCGTATGAATGGACTGCCTGCTCCTAGGTGTGGCCTTCCATTCACTCAGCAAACATTTAAGGACCCACAGCCTGCCTGGTACAGAGATTGCTGGGAAAGGCAGAGAAGGGCCCCGCCCTCTGTGCCCTTCCTCCACAGACTACCTTGAAGTTACACCAGGTGATCAGGACAGGATGGCGAAGACCCCAGCAGTGTGGGAGTCCGGGGGACCAGGGAGGGAGTTCTTGGAGGCAGTGACATTTAAGCAGAGACCAGGAGGTGGAGCAAGGGCACGGGTGGCCGCAGCAGCACGTAGCTGGGAGTAGTGGTATGAACAACGGTCCTGTACTGGAGTGGTAATGCAATCCTAACAGTGTCTGTGTAGTGACAGTGGTTTGAACCCACCAGCTGCTCTGCGGAAGAGGTAGTCTGCTTGTGTAAAGCTTATATAGCCTTAGGAGCCCAACGGGGGTCACTATGAGCCAGGATCCACTCGGTGGTAGTGAGTGTGCTTTGCGTGGTAGTAGGGGCTGTACACCTGCAGTGTAACAGTAGTGGCAGTGTAGTGGTGGGGGTGGGGGTGTGCGGGTAGTCACAGTAGCTGTCATCGTTGGCTACCGTCAAGTCAGTTTCAACTCACGGCAACCATACGTCCTTGAGAACAAAACGCTGCCCAGTCCTGTGCCAGCCTCAAAATTGCTGCCATATCTGAGCCTATTGCTGCAGACACTGTGTCAGTCCATCCCGTTGAGGGTCTTCCCCTTTTCTGCTGACCCGCTACTTCACAAAGCATGATACCCCTTTTCAGGGAGCGGTCCTTCCTGATAACATGACCAAAGTATGAGAGATGAAGTCTGGCTATTCTCACTTTCACAGAAGCATTCTGGCTGCACCTCCTCCAGGATGAATTTGTTCATTCTTCTGGTATATTGGTCCCGGGTATATTCAGAACTCTCTGCAATTCAAATGCATCGAGTTTTCTTCAAGTCATAATCAGTGTCCAGCTGTCACATGCATAAGAGGCTACTGAAAAGACAACGGCTTGGGTCAGGTGCACCTTAGTCTTCAAAGTGACATCTGTGCTCTTTAACGCTTTCTAGAGGTCTTTTGCAACAGAGGTGGCCAGTGCAATATGTCATCTGGTTTCCTGACTGCTGCTTTCGTGGGTGTTGATTGTGGATCCAAGTCAAATAAAATTCCTGACAACTTCAATCTTTTCTCCATCTATCATGGTTTGCTTATTGTGACGATTTTTGCTCTGTGTTGAGGTGTAACCAATACTGAAGACTATAGTCTTTGATCTTCATCAGTAAGTGCTTTGAGTCATCTTCACTATCAGCAGGCGAGGCTGTGTTGTCCGCATGTCACAGGTTGTTAAGAGTCTTCCTCCAATCCTCATGCACGTTCTTCATATATTCCAGCTTCTTGGATTACTTAGCACACAGATGGAGTAAGTATAGTGAAAGGATACAGCCCTGATGTACGCCTTTCCTGATTTTAAACCACACGACATCCCCTTGTTCTGTTTGCATGGAGGCCTCTTGGTCTGTGGACAGGTTCCCTGTGAAGTAGTGACTGGGTAGTAGTAGTCGTGGGCTGTAACAGTAACAGTGGTAGTGGGGGGGGTAGTGTTGCTGTTAGGAGCTGGCGAGTCAGCTCTGACTCACAGCGATCCCGTGGACAACCGAACGAAACACTACCCGGTCCTGCACCACTGTCCCAGTCGCTGCCATCGTTGAACTCACTGTTGTGGCCACAGTACAGTAATGTAGCAGCAGTAACAGCGGTACTAGCAGTTAGCTACTTACCAGGGCAGCCAGGCACTGGGCTGAGTGTTACACACACTGGATTTTGAACGTCAACCTAAGACGGGTATCACTGAAGAGGAAACTGGCATACACAGCTTGCCCCAGCTGCAGCCGGAGGGTGGAGGCGGTCTGATCCCAGGGGCTCTGTGTACAGACCTCGTCCAGCAGAGAGGGAGAAGGGCATTCCAGCCAAAGGGAACGGTATGGCAGAGGCCTGGGGTCTGGAGGGAACTGGGCGCTTCCAGCATTTTGGAAGACTGGCGAGGCAAGAGCCCAGCCGGCGGAGTTTGGCCCAGAAGCCCTGGGGAGGGATGTGGCCTTGGGATGTGATGGAGCATGGGGAAGGCGGGGAGGCCTTGGCTGGATCCACTCTTCAGACCTGAGAGTCTGGGTCCCAGTGAGAGGAGGGCGGGGACTGTGTGTGTGAGGTCAGGGCAGAGGCTGTGGGGCTCCACGGGCTGTCGGGCGGCTTCTGTGCTGCTCAGAGCAGGCACGTGCCCCCGTCCCTGGCTCAGGGCTGCGACTCTGCACTCAGGGGGCGCTTGTTTCTACGGTAAAACCCGCGAAAGCCAGAACCTGTGTAAGGTGGAAACCTGTCAGAGAAGGAAAATGCAAGTATTTTCCACCAAGACAGAGCACCAGCAGAGTGCTCGGACTGCACCCTGTCCGAGATGGAAAACTCGCGAGACCTGGAAAAACAAGCAGGCCCCGCCGAGTTCCGGCTCTCACAGGTCACGCTGTGGCTCCTACGAAGGCCCCGTGCCAGGCCTGGTCATCTCACTCGCCTGGCTAGGTGCCGGCTCCTCTGCCTTCCAGCTGTGGCCCCACTGGTGACACTGCAGGGAATGCTTGCCTTGTTGGGTGGGTGAGAGAGGTACACGGGTCAGAACAGGTGGCCAGCGTGGCCGCCGTCCAACGTGCAGGGCTCAGTCCGCGGACGACATACAGACGGTGCCAGGCCTTCCCGGGGGAAGGGGAGGAAGCAGAGCAGCCACAGCCCGCCCCCTCCCGTGGGCCCCTACACCCTTTCCGGGGACCCCGTCGACTGCGAAGCCTAGTGGTCAGCAACGTGCAGCTGTGAGCTCTACCTGCTGTGGACCTCAGTTTCCCCGGTGGGGGAGGGGGCAGGTCCCACTGGGTCTGGGATTCCAGGGAAGGGGAAGTGACAGGTGTCCTGTGGATCAAACCAGCAGGGTCCCCAGCATCATGACTGAGCACCTGGCCCTACACACGGGTCCGGAGTAGCAGCCCTACCTTGGTGGGCCCATCTGTAAGGCGGGGAGAATAAGCCTGCCCTACACGTGACCCTGAGCAGCCACAGCGCGCGTGGAGCCAGAAATCGTCAGTCCTCGTAAGCCCTGTGTCTCCTGCACTGTCGCCAGTCGGCGGGGGCCAGAGTGAAAGCTCCCGGAGGGCAGGGACTCTGCGGCTCGCTCTGTTCTTTTCTCTGCTGCACCCCCAGGGCCCAAAGGGCTCGGGACAGTGTGCTTGCTGAGTGACAATAAGCTGTTTTTTAAAAAAGGAAACACAGTCCCCAGCTCATTGGAACTAAGCCGGGTCCATTTCCAGTCACACTCCATCTCCTGGCTCTCAGGGCCTCAGCTTCCTCACTTAGAAAATGGGTGGGTGATGCCAGTCAGCTGCCTCCCTGGGCTGCTGGGAGGCGCAGGGCACCCCGAGGATGCCCCCACCCCATGCCACTGAGTCGATTCTGACTCCCAGTGTCCCTATAGGACAGGGTCGAACTGCTCTGTGGGGTTTCCAAGGCTGTCGATCTTTACGGAAGCAGATGCCTCATCTCTCTCTCACAGAGTGGCTGGTGGATTCAAACCGCCGACCTTTCAGTTAACAGCTGAGTGCTTTAACCACTGTGTCCCCAGAGTGTGCGTGGCTTGTGCGAAAGGCAGGTGCGCCCTCACCGGGGGCCAAGGGCCCCGGGCACTCACCCAGCCCCAGCAGCAGCAGCAGGAAGGAGGCCAGTACGACCCGGCGGTTCTTCTGGATCAGAGGGTGCTGGACCCAGCTGGGGAGGCGGGAAAGCAGGGTGGCTGTGAAAGGGGTGCAGGC
>NW_006921717.1:1770283-1772003 GCF_000298275.1 Orycteropus afer afer | reverse complement strand
GGGGCGCGCCAGGGCTCACCTGCAGCAGGCGTTGTAGGAGCGCTGGGTGGTGGTACTGATGGTGCTGAAGGACCACTGAGAACTGCGGATGGAGGTCTGGGCCGAATCCCTGCAAAGCAGGGGGCCCCGTGAGGGACTAGGGACGCAAGGAGGGGTCCTCTGGGGACAGGAGCTCGGATAAAGTGTTGGATGGTGCAGGGATTGGGGCAGGGTGTCCCTACAGAAGAGGAGACCCTGAGAGCAGAGGAGGTGAGGAAGCATTCAAGTGCTGGGGGTTTCTGCATGACCAGGGGTGGGGAGGAGGCTGGGGGTTAGGGCTAGAGGTTCCTGCAGGATAGGGAGCCTGGTGGGGGGGGGGCAGTGCGAGGCTGGGGACTAGGGTAGGATGATCCTATAGGACGGGGGGCCCATGAGGGGAGTGGGAGACAGTGCAGAACAGGATGTGGGGGAGCTGAGTGAGGTGGGATGCAGGGCCAGCGGGGTCTCTGGAAGGACAGGTGCCAGAGGCACTGGGCTGGGGTCCAGGGATGGCTCCCCACCTGGCCCTGACCTGGTGCTGACTCCCCCATCCGGTTCCGGAGACGACTGGGCTCCGTCTTCATCGTTTTCCAGGTTCTGTTCCAGAGCACAGGGCTCAGGGGGGGTTGCCCGGCTCAGCCCCTACCACACTCCCCTCTGGTTGGGGGGCAGAGGAAGGCCCCACACAGCTGTTTGCCATCGTCTGACAGCTGCTCCCCGGCCTCCGCCCTCACCCGCCCAGTAGAACGGGTTTGGTGATTCAGAGACTGAAACTCAGGTGGGGGCAGGTGCTGGGGGCTTTAGGAGGCAAGGGGCTGAGGTCCCCAGCACGGTCCCTGGGCCAGGAGCTCCCCTGGGTCTGAGAGGTGAAGCTCTCCGTTTGGCACCTCAGGGGTCCAAAGCAGAGGCTCTGGCTTTGAGGTGCTGGGTCTCAGCAGGCCCAGGGTTTCCAGGTTAGGGGTTCCAGCTCTCCAGGAAAAGGATCCTGGGGGTGGTGGAGGTCTCCCCGGAAAATGGGGATCCTGGTTTATTGGGGGTCTAAGGGTGAGTGGGCAAGGGCTCGTCTTATGAGCAGGGGCTTCCAGCTGTGGGGAGGATGAGGTGGGGGCTCTCACAACCGAGGAGGGGGCACAGGTTCCCATTAGATCAGCTGGTCTGAGGCTAAGGGTGTGCTCCTGAGTACGATCGTGGCTTTGATTCGGGGTACGGAGGCGCTCCTCCAGCCCAGTGAGGGGTGGAAGGGGTCGGTGCCCAGGTGGGATCTCCAGCTAGAAGTGGGCCATGAGCCTCGAGATCTGGGCTCCCAGGCTTGCTGGGGACCCAAGTCTGAGCTGGGAAGGTCTGGGCAGCACTCTGGCTTGAGGGTCGCGTCCGGGGGTCTCCTGATCCGGCTAGGGTCTCCAGGCAGATTCACCCCGGAGACGGGGCTGTCTGGGTCCCGCCTGGGTCCGGCCCGATGGGGCGGGGGTCCAAGTGGGCCGGGCGTTCACCTGGTAGCGCAGTCGGGACTGCTTGTCCTCATCGGCCACCTCGAACCGGGCCCGGCGGTCGAAATGCAGTGGACCGAAGCGGGCGACCCCACTGGGCTCGGACCCAGGGCCCGCGTCCTCCAGGGACAGCTCGAACGCGTCATCGATGCTGAACTGCGGCCGGGCGGCGCTCATGGCCCGGGCCAGCTCAGACGCCCAGCGCCGCCGCCATC
>NW_006921717.1:1769589-1770183 GCF_000298275.1 Orycteropus afer afer | reverse complement strand
CGCCCCGGCCGAGGCCCCGCCCCCAGACCCCCGCGGGAGACGAGAACTGCCGAGCGCCGAGCGGGCTGGTGGAGGAGGCGTGGCCTTTTCCTGCCTGGACCGCTCCGGGCCCACGGCGCCGCCCAGCGGCCGGCTCGGCGAGCGGCAGTGGGTGCTACGCTGTAGAGCAACCACTCGTTCTGTACAATGCGGAAGGGTTCCAGGGCTGCCTCCCAGCCGGATGTGGGGCCCTCCAGGGCCTAGGAGCCTCCCAGCAGCTCTGTGTTTCCCCACCCTGGCTCACCAAGGCCCTGCAAAAGAGTATTTCCCGCATCTGCAGATAGAGAGACAGGCTCACAGAACTTGGGTGACTTCCACTCTCCTCCAATCTAGGCAGTGGTCATCTTTTTCTTCGTGTATGTTTCTCTTCAATACGTTTTTTTTTTTTTAAGTAGGTGACAGAGTCACTCCTCTGCTTACCATTCCCTTGAGTTGGGATCAATCTTGGTTTTCCACTGCAGTCAGAGTAAGTATGAACTCTTTTTTTTTTTTTTTTAATTAGGATTTGGGTGAAGATTTACAGAGTAAATTCACTTTTCATACAGCAGTTCACAT
>NW_006921717.1:1755353-1760410 GCF_000298275.1 Orycteropus afer afer | reverse complement strand
CTTCTGTGTCTGTGTTAATTGGTTTCCCTTTTCTTTGTTGAAGAGGGTCTGTGCAATCCTTCTGCCTAGTCCGCCATCTTGCCCCGCCTCCGTAAGTCTGAACTCTTATCCCAACGCCTACAAAGCCCTGAACCCTGCCTGTCTCTCCTGACCTCATCAAGTGCCCCTCTGCCCCTCACTCACCCCACTCAGACACCTCAGCCTTCTTATCTTCCTTCACAGGCCAAGTTCATTCCCACCTCAGGACCTTTGCATGTGCTGTTCCCTGTGCTTGGGAAGCTCTTAATCTGGCCCTTCTCACAGCCGGCTCCTTTCATCAACCATGTTTTTGTTAGGTGCCATTGAGCTCTGACTCGGCTACCGTATGTGCAACAGAATGAAATACTGCCTGGTCCTGTGCTAGCCTCACAATCCTTGCTCATCATTGCAGCCACCGTGTCAGTCCATCTCGTTGAGGGCCTTCCCCTTTTTCGCTGACCCTCCACTTTACCAAACATATCTTTCTTCAGGGAATGATCCCTTCTGACAACATGACCAAAGGAGGTGAGACGAAGTCTGGCCATTCTTGATTCCAAGGAGTATTCTGACTACATTTCTTCGAGGACAGATTTGTTCATTTTTCTGGCAGTACATGGTACTTTCAGTATTGTTCGCCAGCACCACAACTCAAAAGCATCAACTCTTCTTTGGTCTTCCTTATTCATTGTCCAGCTCTCACATGCACATGAGGTGACTGAAAATACCACGGCTTGGGTTTTGTTGTTGTTGTTGTTATGTGCTGTCGAGTCTGACCTGACTCATAGCGACCCCTCCTTGGGTTTCTGAGGCGCTATCACTACGGAAGTAGATTGCCCAACCTTCCTTCTGAGGAGTGGCTGGTGGGTTTGAACCGCCAGCCTTCTGGTTAGCAGTCAAGTGCCTTAGGCACTGTGCCACCAGAGCTCCTTGGCTTGGGTTAGGTGCATCTTAGTTTTCAAAGAGACATCTTTGCTCTTCAGCACTTTAAAGAGGTCTTTTGCAGCAGATTTGCCCGGTGCAGTATCTGATTTTTTGACTGCTGCTCCCACTGGTGTTGATTGTGGAACCAAGTGATACAAAATCCTTGACAACTTCAATCTTTTCTCTGTTACCGTGATGTTGCTCACTGGTCCAGTTGTGAGGATTTTCGTTTTCTTTATGCTGAGGTGTAATCCATACTGCAGACAGTAGTCTTTAATCTTCATCAGTAGGTGCTTCAAGTCATCTTCCCGAATAGCAAGCAAAGTTGTGTTGTCTGCATATCGCAGGTTGTAAATGAGCCTTCCTCCAATCTTGATGGTGTGTTCTTACAAGTGGTAGAACTGGGATTTGAAGCCAGTTCTACCCTCTTTCTCACCCTTCCTCAGTTCAGACTTGAGTCAATCCTACTTCTCAGTTTTGGACATACCATCACTACGAATCAGGCCCCTATCCAGTTTTATTCATTCATTTTTCCCCTTTCACTGTCCACCTCCTGTCCTCTCCTCTCCCTTCCATCAGACCCCACTTCATTATACTCAGTCTTCATCCTTACATGGTGCCCGGCTCTGTACCACAATATTGTCTTTTGTGTGGCTGTATTTGTAATTTACAAACATGGTGTCATCGTATCAAACTGTTTTGGTTTTCTTCTGCCGCTCCAACAGAAAATACCACAAATGGATGGCTTGAACAAACAGGAGTTTATTCTCCTACAGTTTAGGAGGCTAGACGTCAGAGTTCAAAATGCCAGCTCTAGGGGCTGGATGAAAGCCCCTCGACCCTGGGCTTCAGCTCTGCCTCTTGCTCCCAGCCCACTGGAGCTGGAGGTATCTCTTCACTCAGGCAGCTTCTGGCTGCTGAGGGTGATAAGCCCAAGGTCGACAAGTAAAATGGCACAGTCCCAAGAGTATCAAACAACACAGCAGGCCACTAGTTCAAATCCATTAACAGCCCCAAGATTGGCAGACAACATGGCAGGCCACTGAGATGAAGACTCGGCTACACACAGGGTTCGAGCGTGCCGGAAAGCTAGAGACCTTCCTCAAAGGTCTTATATACTGGAAGCTGACCACACCCCTAAGGCAGCTGCCCAGCTGCTCACTGCAATTCCACCATGGAGGTGATTACCAACCTCATCATAGGGAATAAACTACATCTAGCCACCCAGCCACTCAAAACGTGGCTCAGCCAAGTTGACATACAACCTTAACTACCACACACACCTCTTCTGTTGTTTACATTTTTTCCTCTCAGAACTAATGTTCTGCCACGCGTCTCGCCTGTTGCTTCTACTAACTGCATGGGTGGTAGACCGTACTGAACATACCCCCTACACACACACACTCAGTGATGCCCATAAAGTTGGCCTCGACACCCCATCACATACGTCACTGCGGTGAACACATTCATGCTGCTATTACTAGCTGGGAGGAGCCAGCTGAGTCCTGGCAACCTCACACACAATGGAACAGAACACTCCTGGTCCTGATCCAGCCTCACAATTGGCTGCCCCTTGTACCAGTGTGAGCCTTAGGTTGTCACTGGCTGAGTTTTGGACGTTGATCACCAAGGCTTCCTTCCTAGTCCGTCGTAGTCTGGAAGCTCCGCTGAAACCCGTTCAGCAACACAGCAACATGCAGGTTCCACTGAACAGTCATGGTGGCTGTGTTTGAGGTGCACTGGCTGGGAACGGAACCCGGGTCTCCCTCGTGGAAGGTGAGAATTCTACCACGGAACCACCACTGCCCCCATGAGCATCTTCAGAGACCAGACCATTTGCTGTGGAGTCGACCCCAACTCATTGTGACCCCATGTATATCAGACTTCCCACCTGAGCTCCCTTCTCTGAGAACCTCCTAAACTCAGGGAAAGACTGATACCAAGACACATGGAGCACTCCAAGGAATGCCAGGCCACAGATGCTGAGAAGAGACAAGGACCTTCCCCCAGGGCTAAAGAGAGAGAGAGAGCCTTTACCTTGAGCTGGCACCCTGAATTCAGACTCCTAGCTCCCTACACTGCGAGAGAGTAAATGCGTGTTTGTGAAAGCCGCCCACTTGTGGTTAATTCTGTTACAGTGACACTAGAGGACTAAGACACAGCCTCGCAGTGAGCGGCCAAGCATGTTAGCCCATTTGCACCAGTCAGTGACTCTTCATGCTGTCTCCTTATTGAAGGGGAGAATGCTTGCTGGAGTAGAGCACCCAGTACTAGAACTCCCGGGTCACAGTATGCACACCCCATGACTACACAAAGTATACCACAGCTGCTCTCCTGGGTTTACACACCCACTGCGAGGGCTCTGGGTTTCCCTCAGCACCTACATTATCCATTTCTGTTTGCCAAGGAGCTCTGGTGGCGTAGTGCCTAAGGCATTTGACTGCTAACCAGAAGGTTGGCGGTTCAAACCCACCAGCCACTCCTCAGAAGAAAGACTAGCCAATCTACTTCCATAAAGACTCAGCACCTCGGAAAGCCAAAGGGGGTTGCTAGGAGTCAGAATCGACTCAACGGCAGTGGGTTTGGTTTGGTTGTTTTTCACAGTTTGCCAATCTGATGACTACAATTGGCCTCTCCTTTCCATCCGGGTTCTCTGACCAGTGGAGTGTTTGAGCCATTGCGCTCCCTCCTCTGTGGACCGGCTGTTCATCTCCTGTGCCCGTCTTTTCTGCTAGGTTTCCGGTCTTTCTCCTGCGATTTTCAGGTCCGTGCGTATTTCATCACTAATCCCTTGCTGCTTTCTCATTCTGCAGAGCTCTCCTCCCTGCGTGTCTCTGTTTCCTTCCTTTGTCTAACATACCCTTTGTCTAAGAACAATCCTTAGTTGTGGTGGAGTCCAAGCCATCTGCTCTTGGCCGTTGGTTGGCTCTTTGATCTTGCTTAGACTGTTTCCTCACCACAAGGTCACAGAGATATTCTCCAACATCTCATTCCGCTGCCTTTACCATTTTCCTCGGCTAGAAGGATGTTGCAACACGTAGTTAAGAGCCAAGGTGCTGGGGCTGGAATTCCAGCTCTTCTCCTTACTAGCTTTGGGGGCATGGAGGGCCAAGTCTAGGGGGTTGTGGAGTGAGACACTCTCCTTGGGAGCAAAATTTCCAGGGGCCACAAAAAAACTCAGTAAGCAAGATAAATAACATTTTAATGTAAGGATATTTAAAAATCAAAACGAATGCAAAAATCGTGATGAAGAAAACATCGAATGTTCAGTAAGCACCGGATCCCGACGCTGCACTTGCAGGACTCACTCACTCACCTTCAAAAAGTTCTGTAACTTCTCTGCCCCAGTTTCCTCCCTTGTCAGCTGGAGTTAGTAACAGTGTTTCCTTTAGGTCCCTTGGTGCCGCAATGGTTGCCACTCAACTACTGACCTTTGGCCGTTTGAACTCACCCAGGGGGACCACGGAAGAAGGCCTGGGGAACAGCTTCTGCAGAGATTCCAGGGCAGACAACCCCACAGAGCAGTTCTACTCTGTAACATGGAGTCTTTGGAGTCAGAACCGACTCCACGCTAGCAGAGTTTCTTTTATTTCCATAGCACGGATAGCAATGAGTTAACACATAGCGATGAGCAAGAACAACGCCCAGCACCTAGTGAACACTTGGGAGATGTCAGTTATCCAATTACCATTAAGATCCTCAGCCCCGTAGAGTCTGCCTCGGGCGAGGACGTGAGGGACCCAGGTTTGTTCTGTGTCCAGTTGGCTGTTTCCACACCACCTGCCGATCAGTCCTTTCTTCCTGGGAACGGTGGTGCTGCCTGCGTGTCAACCGCGGTACACAGCTGCTTGCAGATGCATTCGTTGTTGTTCTTGCATCTGTTGGACTAATCCCTGGTCTCAGAATCAGATGTTTTCTATGTTTGTGGTGTGTCAATATGGTGGGGAAAATCCCTCCTCTTTGGTCATCTTTTTCAAACTTCCCGTATCTTTTTGTGGACTTTTATTTTTCAATAGGAATATTAGGAGCTCTGGTAGCATAGTGCCTAAGGCACTTGACTGCTAACCAGAAAGCTGGCAGTTCAAACCCACCAGCCACTCCTCGGAAGGAAGATGGGG
>NW_006921717.1:1751200-1753213 GCF_000298275.1 Orycteropus afer afer | reverse complement strand
GGCAGCTAGGGACCATAGTCTCAGTGGTTCCACCAGGCTCTATGTATATGATGGTTTTGAAGGAAGAAGTCCTAACTGAACTGCAGGCATTGGTGAAAAACAAGGCTCCAGGAATTGACAGAACACCAGTTGAGATGTTTCAACAAACGGATGCAAGGCCAAAAGTGCCAATTCATCTATGGCGGGAAATTTGGAAGAAAGCACCAAACTGACTCAGGACATGGCCGTGGTTTCTTCTGTTGTGTATATGTCTCTATGAATCAGAAGTGACTTGACAGCACCTAACAACAACAAAAGAATACGTTATGGGCTTTCTGCTGTTGTGAATGCTACCATATTTATACTGTGTTTGAGTTGGTGTGGAAGAATGTTAGTAAGTTTTGTTGCTCCTTTTATATCCCTGTAACATGAAAAGTGGAGGTGACAAGGCTTTTTCTCTCTTATTTTGGACACATTATCAGGAGGGACCAATCCCTGGAGAAGACATCATGTCTGGTAAAGCAGAGGGTGAGCGGAGAGAAGGAAGCCCCTTGACGAGACGGACTGACACAGTGGCTGCAATAGTTGCTCAAACATGCCTGTTGTCATGAAGGCTTTGCGGGCCTGGGTAGTGCTTTCCTCCGCTCCATGTGGGGTCACTACGGCACTTACTAACAATGTAACGCTGTAACTAAGTGACAACCTAACTAATTTGGTAAAATAGTGTCTGCTGATTCTGCTAGGTTTTCTTTGTAGATGACTGTATCATTTGCTAACAATGACAGTGCACAGTTACTCCTTTTCCTGGCGGCTTTGGCCAGTACTTCTAATGCTGTGCCAAACAGCACCACGGAGGGAGTGCATCCGTCTCTTGTTTCTTTCTTGGTTTTTTGGTTTTTTTGGCACTTAAAAACATTATTTTCCTTTTTTTTTTTTTTAATTGTGATCTTGGTGAAAGTTTATGAGAAAATTGTTTTCCCATTTAACAATTCATACACATTTTGTTTTGCGACATTCATTACAGTTCCGACAATGCACTCCTCCCACTTCCTCCCTGTTCACCATTTCCTTTCATCCTTTCTGTCCTTCCTTCATTCTTAGCTTTATCCTGGGGTAGCCGCTGCCCTTTTGATCCCATGTATTGATTGTTGTAATGAGTGTCCCTCCCGGCATCAGCATCACCATTCAGCTTACAGGCCTATTGTTTGCTGAAAGTTGAGGCATGAGGGTGAGTTCAGTTCCAGGCTTACAGAGTGTCCAAGTTCCACAGTTTCAGGGTTCCACCAGTCTCTATCAGACCAGCAAGCCAGGTCTTTTCAATGATTTTTAGTTTTGCTCTACATTTTTCTCCTACTCTATCCAGGCCCTCCTACTGCTGTCCTTTCAGAGTGGTCAGAAATGGTAGCACCATCTAGTTCTGATCTCAGGGTCATGGAGGCTGGGGTTCTGCAAAAACAACAAGGAGGCCACATGTTCTGACCTCCTCTAATCCCACAAGAAGAAGACAGAATCACCATCAATAGCCCAAGGCCTATTCCTGAGAGGCCAGACATGCTGCCTCCCTCCAGCCCTTTCTCCAACCGTTCCTCCCAAAGCACCCACCACCTCTCTCCCGGGCTCGATAATTCGCTGCAGTGGCCACACAGAACTCACAGATTATGGGGTTTATTAGAAGCACCAGGCTACAATTCAAGTTCAGGAAGAACGCTCAGTCTCTCTCCCAGCCCACTGTCCCTCAGCCAAGTCTCTCACAGTCTCTCCCCCAGCGATGCATGTCCCTCGGTGTCTTACTCAGCAACGCGTGTCTCTTGCATCTCTTTCCCAGCAGCACGTGTCTCTTTCAGGAGTGCATGTCTCTTTCAGCAGCACATCTTCCTCAAGCACCAGTCAGAGAGTTCTGCCTCTAGGAGGCCTCCTTTTGAGCCCAGCAGAGTGGTCAAACTAGCCAATCATAGCATCAGAACTCTAAGCACCTGAGAGAGAGTGGGAACCTCCCAGAACATTGCTTTGTGCCACTCCCAACAGAAATACTCC
>NW_006921717.1:1746826-1750765 GCF_000298275.1 Orycteropus afer afer | reverse complement strand
GTCTACTTCTGTAGTGATACTGCCTCGGAAACCCAAGGAGGGGTCGCTATGAGTCGGGTCCGACTCGACGGCACATAACAACAAAAAACAACACGTAGAAACAGCCTCTTCAAAACCTGTACGTATTCATGGGTGTTGTCCCATCCACCTTCCCACCCTGGTCAACTTGAGTGTGTGTACCACACACAGCTGCTGTTATCACTGTTACTGCCAGATTGTACATGGCATAGTATTCACCCTCTCTGATCAACCTGAGTGTGTATACCGCGCACAGCTACTGTTATCACTGTTACTGCCAGATTGCACACGGCACAGTATTTACCCTCTCTGATCAACTTGAGTGTGTGTACCGCGCACAGCTGCTGTTATCACTGTTACTGCCAGATTGTACATGGCATAGTGTTTACCCCTGTTGCCTCTGACTCCTGTGCCCCTCCCAGGGTCTTCCTCTGCCTCGATCATCTTACGCCGGTGAGGCAAACGGGACCACACCTGCGAGTGTGTACAGGTTTTACATGGGATATTTCCATGTTTTGTTTCTGATCTTAAAAATTGCTCCATCATATCTAATTCTGTACAACTTTTACCAACCTGAGAATGTTCCTTTTTATTCATAACTGTGAGTTTTCATCATAGTCAAAGAAGTTCAGCAAGTGCTTTTTTCTGTGTTGTTTATGATAACCTCAGAAGTTTTATCCTTTAGTCCATGATGTTACAACACTTACATTCTTGGGAAAATCTCTGTTAGATCTTGATGTATTTGTAAATACACTATTTAATTCAGTTAGCTCAATATTTTATTTAGGATGCTTCATATGTGTATTTATTAGTGAAATGAGTATACTTAGTATTATTTGCCTTGTAGTATACTTACCTGGTTTAGAAAGCAAGATTAAAACAAGAGTAAACATATTTAAATATTGGCCAACTTCCCCTTTTTCTAGTTTGTAGAACAATTTGTATAAGATACAGAGTGCTTGTTCCATCAAAATTTGGTAGAATTTGCCTGTAAGACTCTCTATATTACTAAAAAAACACAAACCAGACAAACAAAACACATGCTTCCTCTTCATCCTCTTAGGGGACTTCCTGTTGGAAAATTAACCAGGATAAATGTCTAAAGGGCCGAGCACCTGGGTGGGCCACAGGGGTCTGAATCCTTGCAATTCTGGGCCATGAGATGAAGGCACTGCAGAGGCCCTAGGCCCTCCCTTCCTTTTACCTCAGCTCGGAAAGTGGCAGGAGGAGGCCCGGGGCTGTTCCTCACAACTAGTTTCCAGAGGCAGAGAGAAATGTTGTTTCAGTCCTCAGAGCACCTCATTTTGATCATCCATTCCCCAATATGCACCAGGCACCAGACACCGATGCTATGTGTCAGACACCGTAATGGCAACAACACACCCTTCCTGATTCCGAAGGGGGATCTCAGTCTCCTGGGAAGTTTATGGCTCCTGAAGGGACACAGAAACTGTCCTCTCCTCTCCTTCCTTTCCCCTTCCTCTCCCTCATTCTACCTCCTGTTTTTTGAGAGAGAAATATACAGGATGTAAAATGTCACCATCATGCTAGATATATGAAAGAAAAAGGCTGGAAGGGAATTCACAGAAAATCGTAATTATTTGAGGGTGTGACATTACAATGAAGCTTTATTTTCCTTTTCCTAACTCTGTTAAACGAAGATGACAAACAGAAAAAATATTGAAGTTGTCAAGGATTCCATTTTACTTGGTTTGACTGTTAACACCATGGAAGTGCCAGTCAAGAAGTCAAATGATGAAACAGAAAAACAATATAAAGACTGAAAAGTAGTTCTTTGAAAAGATTAATAAAACTGACAAACCACTAGCAAATTTAACAAAGGGAAAGAGGGAGAACTCAAACAACACAAATAAGTGAAATGGGTAATGTCACAATAGAGCCAACTGAAATAAAAAGGATAGTACCAGGATACTATGAAGAACTGTACTCCAAAAAAATTGAAAACATGGAAGAAATGGACAGATTTCTAGAAACACACTACCTACTAAAACTAACACAGACTGAGGTAGAAAAGTTGAACAGACCCATAACAAAAGAAGAAGTTGAACAGGTCATAAAAAAAACTACCAATAAAAAAAGTCCTGGTTCAGATGGCTTCATGGCTTCACTGACAAATTCTACCAAACATTCAGAGAAGAGCTGAGACCAATTCTACTCAAACTATTCCAGAATACAGAAAAGGAGAGACTATGCCTGAATTCATTGTATGAAGTGAGAGTAACTTTGATACCAAACTATCTCTATTTGCAGATGATATGATACCAAAGCCAGGCAAAGACGCCACTGAAAAAGAAAACCCTCATGAACACAGACACAAAATTTCTCAACAAAATCTCAGCCAATAGACCCCAATGATGTATCAAAAAATAACACATCATGATCAAGTGGGATTCATACCAGGTATGCAAGGATGGTTCACATTAGAAAAACAGTCAATGTTGTTTACCACATAAATAAAACAAAGGAAAAGAAACGTACAATCATATGAATTGATGCAGAAAAGACATTTTACAAAACCCAATATCCATTCTTGATTAAAATAATGAAAAAATAGGAATAGAAAGGAAATTCCTCAACATAATTGTTGTTGTTGTTGTTATGTGCTGTCAAGTTGGCCCCGACTCATAGCGACCCCTCCTTGGGTTGCTGAGGCACTATCACTACGGAAGTAGATTGGTCAACCTTCCTTCCAAGGAGTGGCTGGTGGGTTTGAACAGCCAGCCTTCTGGTTAGCAGTCAAGTGCCTTAGGCACTATGCTACCAGAGCTCCTTCAACATAATTAAGGGCATACATACAGTGACAGGATAATATCCATATGCCTACAAGGAAGACCAGTTAATATGACTATTATTCAAGTTTATGCACCAGCTACCAAAGCCAAAGATGAGGAAATAGAAGATTTTTATCAGCTTCTGCAGTCTGAAATTGACCGAACATGCAATCAGGATGTGTTAATTATCACTGGTGACTAGAATGCAAAAGTTGGAAACAAAGAAGAATCACCGGTAGTTGGGAAATTTGGCCTTGGTGACAGAAATAATGTTGGAAATCACACAGAATTCTGCAAGACCAACAACTTATTCATTGGAAATATCTTTTTACAACAACATAAATAGTGGCTATACATGTGGACTTTGCCAGATGGGATACACAGGAATCAGATCGACTACACCTGTGGCAAAAGGAGATGGAAAAGCTCAGTATCTTCAGCCAAAACAAGGCCAGGAGCTGACTGGGAACAGACCATCAACTGCTCATATGCAAGTTCAACTTGAAGTTAAAGACAATTAAAACAAGTCCACAAGAGCCAAAATATGGTCTTGAATATATCCCTCCTGAATTTAGAGACCATCTAAAGAATAGATTTGATGCATTGAACACCAATGACTGAAAACCAGAAGAATTGTGGGATGACATCAAGGACATCATCCAAGAAGAAAGCAAGAGGTCACTAAAAAGACGAGAAAAGACCAAAATGGATGACAAAAGAGACTCTGAAACTTGCCCTTGAGTGGAGAGTAGCTAAAGCAAATGGAATGACAAGATAAAAGAGCTTAACAGAAGATTTCAAAGAGCAGCTCGAGCAGACAAAACCATTTACTGTAATGAAATGTGTAAACACTTGGAGATAGAAAACCAAAGGGAAGAACATTCTCAGCATTTCTCAAGCTGAAAGAACTGAGGAAAAATTTTAAGCCTTGATGTGATAGTTGGAGTTGTGTGTCAACTTGGCTGGACCCCAGTTCTCTGTGGTTGTTCCCATGATGGGATCAGATGACTGTGTTCTGAGTGGCCAGTCTGCCCAAGGGGCGTTTCCCTAGGGGTGTGGCCTGCTTCCAAGATATCCAGGGACATCCTGGGAAGAGACACATTCTTTGAGGGATTGGAACCCTGGTGTG
>NW_006921717.1:1737962-1746231 GCF_000298275.1 Orycteropus afer afer | reverse complement strand
GAAGAGATCCATATTTGTACCCATTCCAAAGAAAAGTGATCCCACAGAATGTGGAAATTATCGAACAATATCATTAATATTGCACACAAGTAAGATCTTACTGAAGATAATTAAAAAATGGTTGCAGTAGTATATTGACAGAGAACTTCCAGAGGTGCAAGCTGGATTCAGAAGAGGATGTGGGACAAGGGATATCATAGCTACTGTCTGATGGATCTTGGCTCAAGGCAAAGAATACTGGAAAGATATTTGTGTTTTATTGACTATGCAAAGGCATTTGATTGTGTAGATGATAACAATTGTGGATGACATTGAGAAGAAGCGGAATTCCAGAACACCTGATTGTGCTCATAAGGAAACTGTACATTGACCAGGAGACTGTTGTTCAGACAGAACAAGGGGACAGTGCATGGTTTAAAATCAAGAAGGGAGTGTGTCAGGGTTGTACCCTTTTCCCATACTAATTCAATCTGTATGCCAAGCAAATAATCTGAGAAGCTGGGCTATATGAAGAAGAATGTGACATGAAGATTGGAGGAAGAATCATTAGCAACCTGTGATATGGTGACGACACAACTTTGCTTGCTGAAAGTGAGGATGACTCAAGGCACTTACTGATGAAGAATGAACAATACAGTCTGTTGTATGGATTACATCTCAATATAAAGAAAACAAAAATCCTCACAACTGGACCTATAAGCAGCATCATGATAAATGGAGAAAAGACTGAAGTTGTCAAAAACTTCACATTACTTGGTTCTACAATCGATACCAATGGAAGCAGCAGTCAGGACATTAGACGACATATAGCACTGAGCAAATTGGCTGCAAGGGACCTCTTTCAAGTGCTGAGGAGCAAGGATGTCTCTTTGAGGACTAAGGTGTGTCTGACACAAGCCATGATATTTTCAATCACCTCATATGCATGTGAGAGCTGGACAATGAATAAAGAAGACTGAAGAAGAATTGATGCGTTTGAGTTATGGCGCTGGAGAAGAATGCTGAAAAGTACCATAGATTGCTAAAAGAACTAACCGATCTATCCGGAGGAAGTGCAGCCAAAATGCTCCTTGGAAGTGAGAATGGCCAGACTTCATGTCACCTACTTTGGTCATGTTATCAGAAGGGACCCATTCCCTGGACAAGGATATCATGCTTGGTAAGGTGAAGGGTTGAGAAAAGAGGGGAAGGCCCTCAATGAGATGGATTGACACAGTGGCTGTGACGACGGGCTCAAGTATAGCAAGGATCATGGAGCTAGCTCAGGACCGGGCAGTGTTTCCTTCTGCTGTGCATAGGTCACTATGAGTCGGACATAACTTGATGGAACCTAACAACAACAACAACAACAACATATAAAACCAAAGGCCAACATTATTCTCAATGGGAGAGACTGGAAAGCATTCCCCTGATGAACAGCTACCAGACAAGGATGCCCTTTATCACCAGTCCTATTCATCATTTTATTGGAAGTCCTAGCCAGAGTAATAGGGCAAGACAGGGAAATAAAGGCTTCCAAATTGGCAAAGATGAAGTAAAACTACCTCTTTTTGCAGATGATATGATCTTATACATAGAAAATCCCACAGACTCAGTAAGAAAATTACTGGGACTAATTGAAAGTTTCAGCAAAGTGGCAGGGTACAAGTTCAACTCCTTTACACTAATGAAGAGAACTCTGAAAAGGAAGTCCAGAAAGCAATATAATTTACAGTAACCACCCAAAAGGTGAAGTACCGAGGAATAAATCTAACAAGAGACACAAAAGACCTACAGAAAGAAAACTACAAAACACTATTACAAGAAACCAAAAGAGATCTACATAAATGGAAGAGTATACCATGTTCATGGATGGAAAGACTTAACATCATGAAAATGTCAACACTACCCGAAGCAATCTACAGATATAATGCAATCCCAATCCAGATTCCATCAGTTTTATTTAAAGAGATGGGAAAACTAATCACCAACTTTATATGGAAAGGAAAGAGACTTCAGATAAGTAAAGCACTACTAAAGAAGAAGAACAAAGTAGGAGGCCTCATACTCCCTGATCTCAAAACCTGTTACCTAGCCAAGGTAGTTAAAACAGGCTGGTACTGGGTACAATGACAGACACATACCAATGGAACAGAATTGAGAACCAAGAAGTAAATCCATACACCTGTGGACAGCTGATCTTTGACAAAGGGCTGAAACTCATTAAATGGGGGAAGAGAGAGTTTCTTTAATAAATGGTGCTGGCAGAACTGGATACCATTTGCATAAAAATGAAATAGGACCCATGTGTTACAGCATATACAAAAATGAACTCAAGTTGGATCAAAGACTCGAACATAAAACCTATAACCATAAAACCATCAAAGAAAAAACAGGGACAAATTTAGGAGTCCTAATTCATGGCATAAATACACCATCAAACATAACTAAAAATGTGCAAATAGTAGAAGACAAAATAGGTGACTGGGACCTCCTAAAAATTATACACTTAAGTGCCTCAAAAGATTTCACAAAAGACTAAAAACAGAACCCAATCTTTTCAGCCAGAGCAAAGAAGAATGGAGAAAACCAAAGATGCATGGAAACAATTAGTCCAAGTGACTGGTACACCATGCGATCCTCAGCCTGTATGACTATGAGACCAGAAGAATAGATGTGCCCTGCTACCACTGTCAACCACTCAGAGGGGCATCCATGTAGGAGATCCTGGACAGAGTGGGAGAATAATGTGGAACAAAGCTCAAAATCATTAAAAAAGAAAAAAAAGAAGAAGGGACCAGGTTTGCTCCTCTGATAGAGTCTGGTGGAACTCCTGAGTCTATGGCCTCTAGCTGCCCTTCAGGTCTGGAATTGAACCCACTCCTGTGGTTTCTAGCCAAACAAAAGACAGGCATAGGAGCTGAAAATGTATATTAGGTAGATACACTCCTCGGAGAGATCAGTAATGGGAGAATAGAAGGGCTGTGTATGCACAGGGAGACAGCTCAGGGGGCGGGAGAACATGGAGAGAAGGACACTGGGAAGAGGTAACTATGGGGAGGAAGTGGGAGGGGAGCTGTAGCATTGTGTGAAATTGCAGTTGATATCACGAGACAAAGTAGTGTGAGCTGCTGTATGGAAAGTCAATTTGCTCTGTAAGCTTTTGCCCAAATCACAATAAAAATTAAAAAAAATAATAAAAAGAGAACCCATAGACTGGAAAAAGTTTTTGGGAATGACATATCAAATAAGGGGCTAATCTCTAAAATGTATACAAGACTTCAACACTTTAACAACAAGAAGACAAATAATCCAATTAAAAATGGGCAGAGGACATGAACAGACACTTCACCAAAGAAGACATTCAGGCAGCTAACAAACATGGGAAGGAATGCTCACAGCCATCAGCAATGAAACCCAACTCACTGCTGTTGAGTCGATTCCGACTCACAGTGATCCCCTTTGGGTTTCTGAGGCAATAAATCTTTACAGAAGTAGATTGCCCAGTCTTCCTTCTGCAGAGAGCCTGGTGGGTTTGAACTGCCAACTTTCTGGTTAGGAGTCAAATGCCTTAGGCACTACACCACCGTTAGAGAGATGGAAATCAAAACAATGAGATACCATGTCACCCCAGCATTAACAGCAAAGTTCCCAAAAATAGAAAACAACAAATGCTGGTGAGGGTGTGGAAAGACTGGCACCCTCACGCACTGCTGAGGGGAGCACTGTGGAGAATGGCACAACCACTGTGCAAAACAGCATGGCGATTCCCTGGAAAGCTAGAACTAGAAATACCGTATGACCTAGCAATCCCACTACTGGGCGTATAACCTAGAGCGTGAAGAACTGTGACATGAGCAGAAATACGCACACCCACGTTCATCACAACCCATCAGTGGATGAATGGCTCCACAAACTATGGCCAATACACACAATGGAACGCTACACAATGTTGAAGATAAATACTGAAACTAGAAGACATCTCATCACATGGAGGAACCTAGAGGACATTATGCTAAGTGAAATTAAGTCAATCACAAAAGGATAAATATTGTATGGGACCACTACTGTAGAAAGGAAAAGGCTTTCATACAAAAGGAAATATTCTTTGATGGTTACCATGGGTGAGAGGGGCAGGGCGGGGAAATCACTAACCAGAGGGCACCAACCAACTCACTGCCCTTGAGTGGGCTCTGACTCATAGCAACCCCTCCTTGGGTTTCCAATGTAGTATCATATTAAAGAAAGAAAGAAATTAAATGACTTATTACATTGGGCCAATCTGCTACAAAAAAGCTTTTTAAAGGGTTGAAAAGCAAAGATGTCACTTTGAAGACTAAGGTGAACTTGACCCGCACCATGGTATTTTCAATCGCCTTATATGCATACAAGAGCTGGGCACTGAATAAGGAAGAAAGAAGAATTTATACCTTTGAATTGTGGTATTGGGAAATAATACTGAATGTATCAGACTACCAGAAGAACACACCAATGTGTCTTGGAAGAAACACAGCCAGAATGCTTCTTGAAGCAGGGATGGTGGGACTTGGTCTAACATACTTTGGACATGTTATCAGGAGGACCCAGTCTCTGGAGAAGGACATTGTGCATGGCAGAGGGTCAGCAAAAAGAAAAAGACCTTCCACGAGATGGACTGAGATGGTTACACAACAATGAACTCAAATTCAGCGAGAGTTGTGAGGATGGCTAGGACCCCGCAGTGTTTCTTCTGTTGTCCGGTGTGATCGGAACTGACTCCACGGCACCTGACTCCTCTCTGTAATACTATTTACTTTTGCAATATTAAATCGACTGGAACATAATAGGCAATGCAAATCGATTCCATTACAGCATACACAAGCCCAAAGGATGCCCCGCCCCGCTTTGCCCGCCCACCCCAGCCTAGGCCAGCCCATCCGGGTAGCCCAAGGCCCCGCCCCCTGGAGGCTCCGGTCCCTCCCCTCAGACATTTTCAAGTCCCACCCCTAGTCAAGCCCGCGCGCGCAGCCGCAGTGCATTAAACCAATCACCATCCGTTTCTGCACTTTCAGTCCCGTTTCGGCGTCTGACCTCAGTCAAAATGGCGCAGTCACGGAAGTTGCCGAAGCTCTAGAGGTTACCGAAGTAGGTCCGGAAGCGACCGAGCGAGTCCGGAAGTTGCCGAAAGAGAGCAGCGGGAAGGGAGGATGGCGGATATCGTCGCAAGACTCCGGGAGGACGGGATCCAAAAGCGTGTGATACAAGAGGGCCAAGGAGACCTACCTGACTTTCAGGATGGAACCAAGGTCTGTGTTTACCCTTTTCCCTTGTGCGGCACGGTGCGCATGCGAGGCGGGAGGAGGCCTTAGGCGAGAGGTTGCGCATGCTCAGATTGCAGCGGCCGCTGACCCTACCGCTCACATGCGGCGCTCGACGTTGATTGGTCTGAATTTAAGTAGAGGGTGAATTTGGATACGTGTGTCCCACCCCCAGCCTTGGCTGTGTGGCCTCATTGGTCGGAGCGGCCGTCGGTCACTACAAACAAGGTGAGGGGCTTTGACCTCAGTGTTTGGGCGGATCCGGCGTTGGAGGAGATCTTGGGCCGGAAGCTGGGGACGCAGCGGGGGATGTGCGCTTTCTGGGTCTCAGGTTCAAGGTTTTTTATAATTGAAGGGCCTTCTGAGAACTCGTCTGTCTTGAGAACAAGTCCAACTCCCATTACTTACCTGGGAAAACTCATGTCCCAGGGTTGGAAACGCACAAAATGAGCCCAGGGGTCCAGTCTGCCCGCCGGGAGCCCATTGACAGCTAGGCGACTGCTCTACGGGGCGTGGCTCGGGACACTTAAGGTCTTGCAAGTGAAGAGCCCCCCCCCTACATCCAGGCTCCAAGCTCCCAACCCTCCAGGCGTCCTTAAGCCTGCGGTTCCCTGTTGTCTGTACAGTAAGGAGCTTCCCGGGGCAGCCCCTGTACCTGGCGCAGGGCAGTCGCAGAGGTGTTTATTGAGCGGGTGATTAAGATCCTGGCGAATACTAGGGACTTCAAAAACAACTATCATAAATGACTGGAAAGCAGCCCTGGTGGCCAGTGGTGAAATGCTTGGTTGCTAACTGAAAGCTTGGTGATTAGAACCTACTAGTCATCACCTGGGAGAAGCATGTGGCGGCTGCTTCCATAGCCTTGGAAACTTTGGGGCAGTTCTGCTCTGTCCTCCCCGGAGCCACAGTAGGTATCAGAACGTTGCCAGGATCCAGCCACTTCTCATACTTGTCACCACGTCCACCATGACCACCCTGCTCCCAGCTACCACTGCCTCTCCCTGGATGACGGCAGTGACCCCTTAACGTGCCCTTCTGCTCTGCCTGTCCCCCCTATAGTCTGTCCTCATCCCAGAACTCAAATGGGACCATGCTGTTCCTCTGCTTGGCACCACAGGGGGGCGCCCATCTCACTGAGTCCGGGAAGGCCCCCCCCCCCCCCGCTGATGCCGACCCGATAGCCTCCTTCCCCTCACTCCCTCTGCTTCTGCGACTCTGGCCACCTTACTTCTTGGACCCACCAAACATGGGCCCACCGTAGGGCTTTTGTAGCTGCTGTTCTTCTGGCCTGAGGAGCTCTGGTGGTGCAGGGGTTAAGACATTTGACTGCTAACCAAAAGGTTGGCGGTTTGAACCCACTAGCCACTCTGAAGAAGGAAGATGAGGCAGTCTGCTTCCGTAAAGGTTTACAGACTTGGAAACCCAGTGGGGGTTGCAGTGAGTCGGAATCAGCTTGATGGCTGTGAGCTTGGACTCTTCTGGCCTACAAGGTGCATGCTCTTCTCCGCCCTGGGGGCCTCTAGCTCCTCCTCCCTTCAGGTCTCTGCCCTCCCTCACAGCTGCTTCTTAGCCATGCCCGCAGGCAGGCCTGTCTCTGGTTCTTTGAGCTTCTGCTCGGCTTGGGCAAGTGTTGAAAGCTCTCGAGTTCTGCCAGGAAATGCCCAGAGGCAGCCC
The DNA here is from genome assembly GCF_000298275.1 of Orycteropus afer afer. Classification (NCBI taxonomy): domain Eukaryota; kingdom Metazoa; phylum Chordata; class Mammalia; order Tubulidentata; family Orycteropodidae; genus Orycteropus; species Orycteropus afer. The sequence continues at coordinate 1,739,281 of NW_006921717.1, read as the reverse complement.
ACTCTGCCAGCGAGCCTCTGCCTGAAGGCACTCGGCTCTCTCGCTGCGTGGGCCGGGAAGCCTGCCACACCGCCTTCTGGTTCTGCTGTTACCATCCCTTCCATTGCATCTCTCTGTCTCTAGCGGTGTCTCTGGTGTCTCCTGGGTCTCGGAAGGTCTCAGTACAGGGATCCCACGTACAAAAGGACACGCTCCATTCCCGTCTCCTCCTCTTGGTGGCAATGGGGCCCTTCTTTTCTGCCTCTTGGGTGGCTCATTTTAAGCCCAGTGGCACAGTGGAATGGACCAATCCCCTTGTTAGGGTCCCATACACCTTATTTGTGTTGCCCCACCCCCACAAGGGTATCCTTATTATTACCAGCTGTTTCTTGTGATTTGGGTGAAATCCATGCATTTTATTTACAGTATTAGCAAGCTGTACAGTGCCCTTAGTGGGCTATAAGCACTTCACTTGCAGTGAGACGTTCATCTGTGGAAGTGGAGTTGCCTTTGGGGTGCGGCCTGCTTCCGGTCTACGTGGAGAAGCTTTGGGGAGGGCGGTAGTGTTTTTGGCACATTGTGGGTCCTGCATTTGGGTGAGCTTCATCTCCAGTTCGTGGACTAGAACCGGTGGAGCCTCCGTGTTGCCAGCCGATCTTGAGTTTGTCAGGCTCAGCAGCCAACAGCTGCTAGGCCCGGTTCCAGGGCCTAGAATGAGGCAGACCTGAAGCCCAAAGTTGAGGGGCCTTTACCCAGACTCTGGAGCCAGAACTCTGAATTCGGACGTCAGCCTCCAGAACTGAGCAAGAATAAATTAGTTTGTTAAAGCCGTCGCCTGAGGTGTGTTGCAGCAGCACTAGAGAACCAGGAGGAGCTCCCCTGACTTTGCACTTGGCCTTGTGTGATGCCTCTCCCTCCTCTAGAATGTGAATGCCGTGAGGGCATAGACTTCTGTCTCTTTTGGTCATTACTGTAGCCTGGTTAAAGAGTCCTGATGACAGAGTGGTTAAAGAGCTCAGCTGCTAAGTATAAGGTCAGCAGTTCGAACCCACCAGCTCTGTGCGAGAAAGATGTGGCAGTCTGCTTCTGTAAAGATTATAACCTTAGAAACCCTTTGGGGAAGTTTTACTCTGTCCTGTAGGGTTGCTAGGGAGCTCTAGTGGCATAGTGCCCAAGGCATTTGACTGTTAAGCAGAAGGCTGGCGGTTCAAACCCACTAGCTGCTCCGTGCAAGGAAAATGGGGCAATCTCCTTTCATAAAGATTTACTACCTCAGAAACCCAACGGGGGTTGCTATGAGTCTGAATCGACTCAATGGCAGTGAGTTTTTTTTTTTTTTT
>NW_006921717.1:1719945-1737647 GCF_000298275.1 Orycteropus afer afer | reverse complement strand
AGACCCCAGGGGAGCTGTGTCCCTTGTGCCGTCTGGAAGGTGGGGTGGGCCCTTTCTGAGTCTCTGGTCCATAGGCCACCTTCCACTACCGGACACTGTACGGCGATGAGGAAGGCACCGCGCTGGATGACAGTCGGATGCGCGGCAAACCCATGGAGCTCATCATCGGCAAGAAGTTCAAGCTGCCCGTGTGGGAGACCATCGTGTGCACCATGCGCCCAGGGGAGATCGCCCAGTTCCTCTGTGACGTCAAGGTGCCCGGCCCATACCTGCCTGCCGTGTCTGTCTGTCCCAGCCGAGCCCTAGGTCTGTCCCCAGGCCTCCCACGGTGGCTGGCCCACTCCTAGCTCCCACTTGCCTTCCCACTGGCATCCTGGCCTCTCTTCTCCCCTCTCCTGTCCACTAGCCAGACTGCAGCCCTGTGCAAATTGCCCGCACAACTCCTTGCTTAAAACCTCCATGGCTCCTGGTGTCAGAATGTAAGTTCTAGCTGCTCTCCCGCCCTGTGGTCTTGCCTCTGCTAGGCTCCCCCTTGCCTCCCTGCCTTTCCTTTCTGTCCCTTCATGGTCAAGATCCTCCCCCATACTTCAAGGTCACTTCCTGGGTCACCACCCTCGGGAAGCCCTCCCTGACTGCTAGTGGGAGGCTTGAATCCCTCCTTTGAGTCCCCCAGACTCCTCATGGCTGTCATGATCAGGGTCTGGTCCCCTACCCGGTCCTAGCCATTGCAGGGCAGGGAGCGGGCCCGTTCACCTCCGGCTTTGGCCAGTGCCGCGCTCAGGAAAGGTTTGCTGTGTGGCTGGCCAAGAGCCGAGCACTCAGCTCCCGTGTGGACCACGGGGGAATGGGAAAGCTCGGCTACACTGATTCCCACACCCCCGTGCTGTTTCAAGGGGCAGGGCCAGAGCCAAGGTCCCCTACACCCGTCTCCCCTGAGGCTTTGAAGTTGCTGTCCTGGGTCCAGCTCTGAGCTAGGTCCTTGAACTGGGTGGGGTGGGAGGGAGGAAAAGGAAAAGATGCAGGGAGCAGAATGTGGTGGGGGGGACCCCAGTAATGGTGAGGAGCCTGGCTTGTGGGCTGTGTCCCAGGGAAGGGGAGATGGAGAGGTGAGAAGTCCATGGGCCTGTAAGGACAGGGGAGACAGGAGGATGGGTGTGTGTGTGTGTGTGTGTGTTAGGTGCTTGGTTTGGTTTGGTGCCCAGAGAGTGTGGCAGAAGCGGGGTCTTCACTAGGAGGGAGGCTGGGGATTTCTAGGGGCCTCCCCTGTGCTCAGGTGGGGGACCCTGAGCCACTGGCGTTCCCTCTCTGGGCCTCAGTGTCCTTTCTCCAACAGTGATGGGCAAGGGGGCTGGTGACCAGTCGGCCTGCGCTGACAGAGCCCCTGTGCCCACTCGCCTGCCTGCAGCACGTTGTCCTGTATCCACTGGTGGCCAAGAGCCTGCGTAACATCGCAGTTGGCAAGGACCCGCTGGAGGGCCAGAGGCACTGTTGCGGCATTGCCCAGATGCGCGAGCACGGCTCCCTGGGCCACGCCGACCTAGACGCCCTGCAGCAGCGCCCCCGGCCTCTCATCTTTGACATCGAGATGCTGAAGGTGAGGGCTGCCAGGCCCCAGATACCCACCAGGGCAGTGGGATCGGTGGATGGACTGCTGAGAGGGGCAGCCGGAGGCAGGTGCGGGAAAGGCCCGCTTGGGACCCCCGCAGTCCTCTGGTAGCCCTGCTCCTCCGGGCCCCAAACGCACCTCCCCCGATGGGCCTGCTCTCCCACCCTGTGTCCTGCGTTCTCTGTCCCTGTGCGGTTACCACCTGCACAGCCCTGCCGGGATTTGACGTCACGTAGGCGTGTGCGTTTCCATGTCTGTTTGGGGATTCTCCCCAGGGAGCTCGAGCTTGGCGAGCCAGGGCTTTCAGCCTCTTGTTCACTGCTCCGTTCCCAGCATGTGGCCCAGGGCTGGGGCACGTAGGAGATGTTTGTCGTCCAAGAAGTGTTTGTTGACTCCCCAGCAAGGGAACAGCTGGTTCTGCCACCCGTGTCCATGGTCTGGGGCCCTGTCAGCTCAGATGCTGGTGGGTCTGGGGCTGAGAAGCTGACTTGGCTCGCGCCCCGGCAGGTGGAGAACCCTGGCACGTACCAGCAGGACCCGTGGGCCATGACGGACGAGGAGAAGGCCAGGGCAGTGCCGGTTATCCACCAGGAGGGCAACCAGCTGTACCGCGAGGGGCATGTGAAGGAAGCGGCCGCCAAGTACTATGACGCCATCGCCTGCCTCAAGAACCTGCAGATGAAGGTGCTGCCCAGGGGCTGGGGTGGGGGTGGGGGGCAGCCGGCTGCAGGCTGAACCCCTTTTCCTTCCCTGGGCCCCCAGGAACAGCCGGGGTCCCCTGACTGGATCCAGCTGGACCAGCAGATCACCCCCCTGCTGCTCAATTACTGCCAGTGCAAGTTGGTGGCCAAGGAGTACTACGAGGTACTCGACCACTGCTCCTCCATCCTCAACAAGTACGACGGTGAGCACTGGGCCCAAGTCCCAGCCTCACAAGGACCTCACGAAACACCCCCACCCGTGGCACGGGCCCTGCCGTACCAGTGAGGGATGCAGGGTGTCATGGGGGAGGGTGGTGTCTACAGGTCCGGGGGGGCGTGCTTCCCTGATGGGTACATGGTGCCAGGAGGGCAGCCAGGCAGGCCTGGTACCCTGCTCATGCCATTGCATCCTGCCCGCTGGTATCCTTTGCAGACAACGTCAAGGCCTACTTCAAGCGGGGCAAGGCCCACGCGGCCGTGTGGGACGTTCGGGAGGCCCAGGCTGACTTTGCCAAGGTGCTGGAGCTGGATCCAGGCCTGGAGCCCGTCGTGAGACGTGAGCTGCAGGCCCTGGAGGCACGGATCCGGCAGAAGGACGAGGAGGACAAAGCCCGCTTCCGGGGCATCTTCTCCCATTGACAGGGTTCCTGGCCCCGCATGCCCTGGCCAGCCCACCTCCCCCACCGCACCGCGGTTCTCTCTGTATAAAGGCTGTATTTATCTCACTGTGGTCTGCTGGGCTAATCCGTTGGGAGAGCTGGGCTCAGCCCTGACGTTTCTCGTTCTTGGGTGGCCCTGGGGAGGAAAGGAGCAGGGGGTTCTAGGCCCAGCTCCCCATTCACTACCCCCCAGTCTCATCTCTGACAGAAATGAGGGTGACACTCTACTGAAGAGAAGGGGTTCTTGCTGGCCAGGGCCGCTGCGCCCTGGGAGCCCCCCGTCTTGAAGGGGAGCCAGGTGGCCAGGCTGGCTGAGGGAGGCTTCCTTTCGGGAGGGTCAGGGACTTGAGCCGTCTCCTGAAGGGCATGGGAGGTGAAGAGGGCACCGTGTCGGAGGGATGTGGGGGCTGGGGGTGCATGGGAACCAAGGGGTCCAGATTAGGGAGGAACTTCAGGGCGGGGGAGGCCCTGGGGTTGTCCCACGGAGCACGGGAGCCACTGCAGGATTTGGAACAGAGAGGAATGGCCTGGGCAGCTGGTGCTGGATGGTGCCGGGGTCCTGGGGCGAGGGGTGAGGAAGGAGCACTGGAGAAGAGGGTGCAAGGGGCAGTGGGGAGGCCGAGGGGTAGTAAGGTGTGGGGTGCACAGCTGGGAGAGAACGTGTTTGGAGGGTGGCCCTGTTGGCCTGGGGGCTGAGCCTGGTGACAGGGCCAGCATGGGAGAAGGAAGTGGTTTTGGGGGGTGGGGAGAGAACCTGAGTCAGCAGGGTGGGCATCAGAGGCCTGTGGTGGAGGGAGGAAACTTTGGGAGGTGGTAGGTCTTCTGGAAGTTAGGTGGGGTTGGATTCACAGGGCTTTGAACTGGTTCATTCCGAATTTCCACCGCAGACCCACATTTTCACAAGTATACGGAAGAATCACTTGGGGTGGGGATCTGTAAGAACGAACCGGTTCAACGGTTCAACGCTCTAAGCGAGAAGGAGAGAGGGAGGAAGGGCTTGTCTTCCAGTGAGGTGCTCTCCCAGTATGGTCCCCCACCCCACCTCTGACCCCACTGTCCCCTGGCCTCGCTTTCTCGGGGCAGAGCTTTTGGTGAGATGCCATGGCCAAGGGGTGGGTCCAGACTGGGGCCTATGCAGAACCCTGAGACCCTGGAGGCCCAGGCCGCTGTCCTGGCCCCACCTGACCTGCTCTAGGACCCTGGGCTGCACCCTGTCCCTCTGACTTCCACGTCCCCACCGAACCATCAGCTGTGCTCAGCTGCCCTGGGATGCCAGCCAGGTGGACATGCCGCGAGATGCGGTGGCTTTATTTTCCTAACGGACACACACTGGAAAGGCTCTGGGCCCGCCCACTCCCTCCTCCCTCCCCAGGGTGGGTCCCCCACATGGAAAGGAAGTAATACTGAGGGGCAGACGGATGCAGGGTGTGGGCCTGTGGGCTGGGTGGGGCCGGTGGGGTGGGCCCCCAGCCTCCTGTGGTAGCCGTGTGGGTCCTCAGGGTGTGTATAAATAATACGTGTCCGGCCAGTGTGGCCTCATTCCTCACTGTCCAGCTTGAGGCTGATGCTGCGGGCCTTGCCTCGAGCCAGGGTGCCTGGTGGTGTCCCCGGGCCCTCACGTTCGGCCTGGCTAGGGCCCCTGGAACGCAGCAGCTGGCTCTGTTTTCGCAGGAAGTCCACGGGGGCGCCCACACTGTAACTGCTCTTGGCCAAGGAAGCCCTTTGGGGTCCAGTGGGGGCATGAGGGTGGGAACCCGCCTCCAGTTGGCCTAGGTGGGCCACGTAGCCGTCGGAGAGGAACTGCAGGCACAAGTGGACAGGCGTGAGGGGACGGCTGGCCGGGGGCCCACATGCTTCCCCCCAGGTTCTCCCTAGGTTTCTGAGGCAGGGTGGGGACCATCAGTGCTGCTGGACCAGGATGGGAGCCAGGTCCCCAGGGGTTTACTCTGACTGCTGGGCCTTGGTTTCCCTCATCTGTAAAACAGGATCTTAGGGGGACATCTTTGGGCCAGCGGTGTGACGTGTGACAAATCGTTTGATCCTTGTGAGAAGCCGAGACTGCACGTAGGTGCCATCACCATCTCAGAGCAGTAACAGGCTCCCACAGGTGGAGGTCATGGCTGCCTGCAGCCAGCACTCAAGGTCTCTAGCAGTTACCACCAGGGCCTGCGGGGGTGTGGTTGGCAGTTGCACGCTGCTCATGAGCCCAGTTCTACAAGGACCACAGATCTCCAGAGGCCAGAGACACAGGGCTGGCCTGTGGGGCAGCTCACAGCCACCCCCTTGGGTGCTGCTAAGGCCTCAGAGCCACACCTAGGTCCGCAGGGCCCCTCTCTCCTCTGCAGGGCCCTCACCTGGCACTGCGCCTGCAGCTTCCGCACAGCACGGCCCACGATGTAGGTCTGGCTCGGGGGCAGGCCCAGTGCAGCGTACACGGCCACGTCTTTGGGGGACCCGTAGCCGGCCACAATGTTCAGCTCCACCTGTGGCCCGAGATGCATGTCAGCTCTCCGGGAGGCGGGGCCCTGAGGCAGGTGCAGGGTCCCCTAGGCTTCCGGGAGTCTGACTATCAGGGGCGAGGCTAACGGGACAGAGGCGGGGCCGCAAGATGCTCAAGTCACCATCCGACCCAGCCCGTCCAGTCCGATATCCCCCTTTGGCTCCCAGGGCAAAGGGTCCCTGGGACCACGAAGGGACCAAGGATCTTGTTAGGAGGCCGCCAGACCGCAGGGGGGCGGTACCGGATGGTCCTTCCTCTGGAGGGGGTGGGGTGGTGTGGGAACCCTCCGGATGGCGCACCTCCTGCACCAGGCTCTGTAGGAACATGGCCTTCTGGCGCAGCGGGTCGTGGGTGAGGCCGTCGCAGAAGGAGACGACGCCGTGGGGGAAGTTGTGCTGCGACAACCAGGCCACCACGCGGTGCTTCTGCATGTCAGGCCGGCCCGTCACATACACGATCAGGTAGCCCGCGTCCTGCCAGTGCCTGCGGGCGGGGCCATGGTCAGCCCAGGTCGCGCGGTGCTGGCACCCGGAGGTGACGCGGCTCCTACCTGACCACGTCCACGGCGCCGGCGCGCACCTTGGGGTCGCTGCCCATGATGGAGACGCTGGCGGTGAAGGAGCCGTCGATACTGAAGACCACGGCCTCCGTGCCGCGGGCCACCACCGTCAGGCAGCACTCAGCATACGTGTGGTCGCCTCTGTGGCCCACGGAGTGTGAGGCGGGGGCGGAGTGTGAGGTGGGGGCGGGGCTCTACCAGAGCCCCGCCCCCGGAGCCCCGCCCCCCCCCCACTCACCTGACCACCATGCGCACGGGGTAGACGCCAATGCTCAGGGCGCGCTCGGGGGGCACCGGGAAGGTGAGGCGGCCCGAGCTGTTGGTGACCTCAGTGCCGAAGTGGATCCACTTGCCGGACAGTGGCTGCGTCATGACATAGATGTCCACCTGGCGGGGAGGGGCAGAGAGGGTCATGGGTCCCCGGGTGACCCCGACTGAGGCGAGGAGAGCGGGAGTGGGCTGGGCTCGGCCGGGCTGGACCCGTAGCTGCTCCAGGGAACTGGAGGCACCAGTGGGCCAGTTCTACCCGCGCAGGCCGCTGGGTCCTGACCTTCTCTCCGGTAAGCGTGACCACATCCAAGGGTCCGTACATGAAGCGTGCGTTCAGCACCTGGGGGCGGCCCTCGCATACCACAGTGTCGCTTGCTCGGTGGTTGGAAGTGACGTTCTGGCGGAAGAGACACCATAAGGCCGGGGCTGGGGGTGGATTGGATGCGAGGGAGAGGGGGAGGGGGAAATCCCAGGCCAAGGGGCGGGGCCTGGCCCGGAGGGGGCGGGGCTGAGACCATAGGGGCGGGACTTGGCCACAAGGGGGCCGGGATGCACGTCTGTTTGATGACCCTGACTTCAGAGTGGGGTTCTGGTCCCCAGGCACCAGGTCGTGAGGAAAGAGGGGCGAGTGCAGAGGGGCTGGATAGTGGGTACGGTGGTTGTGAAGGGGGGTGTCTGCAAATGCTGAGGAGGGGGCGGGGTGCGTACCCGGATCTTGACCTGCGTGCGCTTGCGCTGCCACTTCTCCCGGGGGAAGGCCGGGCTGTACATGGACGGCTCCTCGCACTCCGCCAGCTGGGGCCGCTCTTTCTCTATCACCTGCGGCGGGCGACGCCACATGAACTGCGTCCGCGGCTCCCCGCCACCCGCAGCCCATCCCCATCTCGGCCTCCCAGCCCGGCCCACCTGGCGCAGAATGAAGGCCACCACGTCGGCCGACTCCCAGTAGCTGGCGTGGAAGAGGTGCGGCAGCGTGACGGTGGGGAAGGCCGTGAGCGCCTCAGGGCAGTACAGTGAGTAGTCAATCCGCTTGGTCCCCCACCAGCGCTCCAGGACTGCACGGCCACGACGGGCAGTGAGTCAGGGGGCTCCCGTCCCGGGCCCCCTCTGCCTGCCTGGGCGCTCTTCCGGGCCACCTGCCCGCCCAGCCTGACCTCTGCCAAGCCGGGACTCAGCGCTGGGGCAACCAGAGGAGGGGCCCACCCCCCAGGAGGCTGCACTCCCCAGGCAAGGCTGGCTGACTTACTCTTGACCACTTCACTGGTGGTGCTGGGGGCAGCTGGCTGGGCAGGAGGTTCCGTGCTCAACTCACTGCCCTTCCAGAAGGCACCGCTGGCCGAGGTTGGCGTCGAGGGCACCAGCATGTCCAGCTCCTCCAGAAAGAGGCCTGAGTGGGTCTGCAGAGTGTCAGCTGGGGACGAGAGGCAGGCTCACCAGTCACCCCCTGGTGGGCCAGGCCTGTCCTATCTCCCCAGCCAGCCCCTACACCTCCACTGCCGCCCTGCTCAGAGCCTGGCTGAAGCTGGACTGCCCCAGGCTCCCCTGAGCTCACCCATGGCCTGCTGCCTTCCCCTCAGAATGCTGCCACCACCATCAGACACGTGCCCACCTGTCTTGTGGGCCTGCACCAAGTATGACTCATACCAACACATGCATATGGAGACACAGTGTAAGCCTATATACCTGCATACAGCCACCACACAACCACACACACACACAGAGCCAATACACAGCAGCCACACACACAACCACGTACACATATGGCTGCCCCCCCAGCAGTCACACACACACAGCTACTCCCCCAGCAGTCACACACACACACAGAGCAGCCCCCCCACCACAGCCACACACACACACACAACTGCACACCCATGGCTGCCCCCCCAGCAGTCAGACATACACAGCTGCCCCCCGAGCAGTCACACACACACAGCTGCTCCCCCAGCAGTCAAACACACACAGACGTCACACACATACAGAGCAGCCCCCGACCACAGCCACACACACACACACAACTGCACACCCATGGCTGCCCCCTCCAGCAGTCAGACACACACATAGCAGCTGCAGCCATACACACACACAGCAGCCACACACAGAGCTGCACACACAGTGACACACATTTGGACATGCACACCAGTGACTGTCTGCTCCCTCCCTCCAACTCACTCACCACCACAGCCCCAAACTGCAGGACAGAGAATGTCAGATGGGATGGGGGATCCAGAAGCCCCACGGGGCCAGGGTGGGGTTACTGAACATCTCAGGTCCTTACTCGTGAAGAGGTCCCACCCACGTCCTCCCTGCAAGCGCTCCCCTCCTGCCCCCTGCATCGTGGTTGGGGCATACCCAGCAGCAAGGACGAGCCGTCGCCCAGGGGGAACTTCTGGTAGCGGGGCACGGCCAGTGGGGCGATGGCCTGGAACTTGGGGGCCAGCAGGGGCTCGAGGCGGGAGGCGCAGGGGTCGGCTGCATGGAACAGGTTGTAGATTTGCCCGCAGGCGGGGCGCATCTGGGCCACTGGGAACCAGGAGAGAGAGAAAGGGGGGCTGGACTCTGGCCAGTCAGGAAAGTGGGAGTATGGGACGTGGTGCCCTGACGTGCTGTGAGACCCTGAGCCAGCCTGGGTGGCCACTGGGGGCCTATGGAAAGTCAGACAGGTCTCCCGGCCGAGTGTCCTCAGAGCCCATGGTCGGCTGATGGGGTTCAGGACTCGGAGCTCCCAGGCCTCTGGATCCCTTCGCTGTCAGAGCATCTGGGAATGAGGTTCCTCTGGGAAGCCTGGCCTTGGCAGTTCCTTCTCTCTGAGCCTCGGTTTCCCCTCCACTAGCCAAGCTATTGGATTTGTACAGTAGGGGGTTGCAGGTGAGATGGAAGGGCAGAGTTTGGCCAGGCCAGGGCTGGGGGGAGGCTGATGAGACGTGGAATGAGGAGTGGGCCCCCCCGCCGAGGGCTCACCCTCCAAGTCGGGCATCACGGTTTTGCGTAGAGCCAGCACCAGGCCCAGTGGGGAGCCGAAGAGGAAGAAGCTGGAGACCTTGAAGTCAAGGCGGGCAGCGCTGGTGGGGCCGTCAGGCACCTCGGAGCCAGGGGCCGGGGGGCAGGAGGCCGTGCTGGCCCGCCAGGGCTCTCCGGAGGAAGCGGCTGGGGCGGCCTGCAGGCTGCAGGGGAGGGAGGTGCTCAGAGCAGCTGCGTCTGCACCCCAGTGTGAGAGAGGGGGCACTGGGACAGGGGAGTCACCTGTTCTGGGACCCCTCAAGCTCAGGACTGGCCATGTCGCTGGCTGTGCGCTGGGCAGGCAGGGCTGAGGGTTCCGGGCTGGCCCGGCCCAGCCCATCTGACCCGTCTGCCAGGGGGTCCCGCACTGGGCCGACCTCGGGGGATAGTAGCTCGTTGTTCTACACGCAAGAGAGGAGAGAACCATCCTGAGGCCTGGAGACCATTCAGTTTCTACTTATTTGGGAGCAAGAAGGGGAGAGGCTTGGGGGTGGAGCACAGAGTGACCCTGGGAGGAGCAGGAGTGGGGCAGCAGGGCGGAGCCGCCCACAGAGAAGTGACTCGGGGGCAGTGACCTAGCCCTGGAGAGAAACAACCCCCCACTGACCATGCTCCCACGACGGCTGCTGCCCCGGCTCCCGGTGCCCACACTGGCACTGTGGCAGAGCGCATCAAAGCCCAGGATTCCGCCAACGCCATCCCCAATCAACGCCACCTGTTGAGGGAGGGCGGCATCAAGAGGGGCCCTGTGGGGCTGCAGGCCCGCTGCAGGTGGCTGGTCGGATAGCACGCTCTTAGCCCGTCTCTCTGTACACCCTGACCTGCCCGCAGAAGCCAGTCCCCTCAGGCGAGCGCAGGAAGGCAGCGTAGGCCTGGTTGGTGCGGGCGATGACGGTGGCCACAGCACCCTGGTAGCGGGAGGATGAGGTGGCCAGCAGCGGCAGGGCAGCCAGTGGGATGTGGTCCTGGGAGCGGGACAGGCTGTCACCGTCATGACTGTAGGGGCTCAGGCTGCAGGAGGAGGGGGCAGGTGGGTGGGGAGCTTCTAGCCACCCCACTGCCTTCAGGTCCTCTTGGCCCACTGACAGGTCCCTGCCCTGAGGAGGGCTGTGATGGGACGCTTCAACACTAGGCGACCTCTGCAGAGGGACCGCTGCCTAGAAGCCGAGGGCCAGCAGGTGGGCCACGGGCCCAGGCCACTCAGGTGGCCAAGAGCTCAGCTGTCAGGCTTCCCAGCCTCCTCCCCGCTCCCAATGGGGCCACCTTCAGCTTGAGGGCCCTGCCCGTTCTCCACCCCCCCCCCCGCCCTGGGGCCAGTACTTGGAGACAAGGGCGTAGGCAGCAGCACAGATGGGCGGGCAGGGCACCAGGCGCAGGGCCACGTGGCCCAGGGCCTCGGGGAAGTGGATGCGCGTAACGGCCTCGAAGGCCGCGCTCAGCGTCTGCACGTCGGCCTGCTTGGAGTCGGCGTCCCCAGGACCCACGTCCAGGATGCTGCCACTGTGCAGGATGAGGAACAGGGCGTGCACCGCGCAGGCCTCGGCCCCCAGCTCCCCGGCGCTGTCTGGGCCCTGTGGGGTGTGGCGGGTGCCAAGTGTGTCAGAGCGGATGGGCAGGAGAACCGTCAACAACCACCGAGCAACCGCGCTATTGCTGTTCGGTGCCACGTAGTCCATTTGGACGCAGCGACTGCATGGGAGAGGACTGCTCCATAGGGTTTGCCAGGCTGTTATCTTCAAGGGAGCAGATCACCAGTCCTCCCGTGGGGCTGAAGGGTGGGTTCAACTGCCAGCCTTGTGGTTAGCAGATAAGCGCTTAACCAGTGCACCACCAGGGCCAACCATACTCACCTCCGAATCCCTTGCTTCTCGGGACCCATCCCCCATGCCTTTAGTGGCCTCAGTGGCAGGGTCTGTAGGGCAGAGGAAATCCAGTGATGAGGGTGTGGAGGGAGCCCTGGGGCACCCCTCTCTGGAGTCTACCTGAGGCTGCCACCTCTTCTCTCCCTCTGAGCTGCTCCTCATCAGTCATTTTACATCACCAGCTTTAGTCCCTATGAGGGCTGCTGGCAGGGGGTCTCTTACCACAAAGCCTTGTTTGCCCCTCACTCTTCTGATCCCACCCTGTCCTATGTGGTTACTGTAAAAATCACTCCCTCAGTTGCACCCGCCACACTCCAGGGGCTCAGTAGCCACAGATAGAGCTAGCGGCTACCACACGGGGTAGCACGGATCCAGGACACTTCTGCCCCCACAGAAGCTCCTCTGGGCAATGCTGGCTGGTCCAGTCCTTCAAAACTCAACTGAGAGTCACCCAAAACCAAAACACCAAACTCGCTGCCTTCGGGTCATCTGACTCATAGCGACCCCTTCTTGGGTTTCTGAGCTGGTATCTCTACGGAAGTAGATTACCCAACCTTCTTTCCGAGGAATGGCTGGTGGGTTTGAACAGCCAGCCTTCTGGTTAGTAGTCAAATGCCTTAGGCACTAGCCACCAGAGCTCCTGAGATTCACCCAAAGCCCCCAAGAAAACTTTTAAAAAACGAAAGAACCCAGCTGAGACATCACCTCCCACGTGAAGCCTTCCTGCCTCCAACTTAACTCCTCCGTCCCGTGTTCCTTCCGAACCCCGGACACGCTCCTCGCCCATCCACCTGTTGTTCGTTTGTGTGTTTAACCAGCACACACTCTGGTGAACGAGTTGATTCCGACTCACGGCAACCCCATGTGTTACAAAGGAGAACTGGTCCATAGGGTTTTCTTGGCTAGAAGCTTAATGGGAGCACATATCAGGCCTTTTCTTCCATGGTGCCCCTGGACAGGTCCAGACCAATCCTAAACCGTGTGTGCCACCGAGGGACTCCAGTGTCCATCTTGCTGTCATTTCTACGTCACAGCAACCCCATGTAACAGAGCAGATCTGCCCCATAGGGTTTCCTAGGCTGTCATCTAGACTGGGCAGTGTGGGGGGGTGTTGTACATCATGGGGTTTCCTAGGCTGTCATCTAGACTGGGCAGTGTGTGGGTGTGTTGTACATCATAGGGCCACCGTGAGTCGGAGCCCACTCAGGAGTAACTAACAAAAACTTTATGGACGCAGATCAGCAGGCCTTTCCGGCCCGGAGCCACTGGGTAGGTTCAAACCACTAACCTTTCGGTTAGAAGCTGAAAGCTTAACTGTCACACCACCAGGGCTCCTTTTATTTATCTTAAAAAAAAAAAAAAAAAACCCAAACCAAACCCACGGCTGTCAAGTCAATTCCGACTCCGTGCCTCTAGAGTAGAACTGCCCCATCAAGTTTCTAAGTAAGCAAAGCTCAAACCAAACCCACTGCCATCAAGGTGAAACAGACTTAAAGGGCCCCTAGAAGACAGTGGAACTGCACCATAGGGTTTCTAAGACTGTCAGTCTTTACAGAAGTAAAGCCCAAACCAAACCCGCTGCTGTCAAGTTGATTCCAACTCTCAGCACCCCTAGGGGACAGAGCAGATGTGCCCCACAGGGCTTCCAAGGCTGTCAATTTTTATGGAAGCAAACCCCAAACCAAACCTACTACTGTCAAGTCAATTCCGACTCAGTGCCTCTAGAGTAGAACTGCCCCATCAAGTTTCTAAGTAAGCAAAGCTCAAACCAAACCCACTGCCATCAAGGTGCAACCGACTCTGAGGGCCCCTAGAAGACAGAGTGGAACAGCCCCACAGGATTTGCAAGGCTGTCAATCTTCACAGAAGCAGACTGCTTCAGCTTTCTCCCATGGGTTGGCTGGTGGGTTTGAACTTCTGACCTTTGGTTAGAATCTGAGACCTTAGCCACTGCACCTGCAGGGCTCCTTTATCTTCATGTTAGGACCCCAATAAACATGACTGAGCTGTGCTCCAAGTCCCCAGTGCCCAGGCCGGCCAGCCACAGGGAAGGTGACTCAGTTCACTTGAATTGGATTCTCTGAGACCCTGCATGTGAGGCTGGCCGTGGCCTGACGCGTGGTCCTCACCTGGTGCCCCCTCAGCCTCCATGGGAGAGGCGAAGGCATCGATAAAGTCATTGGAATTCCACTTGGTCATCTCCTTGGGGAAGACCTCATCGCTGTCTGAGAAGCCTTCTGAGGGGACAGGGGGCTGTGTCACGGGGAGGGGGAGCGCCCAGGGGCAGACCCCTCCCCCACAGGGCCCTGGTGCTGACCGTGGGCATCGAAGAACTCTTCCTCCGAGCTGTTCTCGGAGTCGCGGGCGATGTTTTGCATGCGCCACTCAGACAGGCTCTGGGGAGACACGCCCCCTGCAGGGCCAGCTCAGGCTCAGCCTGGGAGCCCACCCTGCAGGAGCACACCCTCCCAGGCCGGTCCCCGGCCTCACCTCCATGCTGGGACGAGTAGGAAGACCGGGAGGATGAGGACCACTGTTTGCTGAAGCTGGCATCGGGTGAGGCATCAGGGCCGGGAGGGGGCTCCGGCCCATCAGGGATGCTGACATGGCTGGCCCGGGCCTCGGCACCTGGCTTCCCAGGGGGCTGGGCCTCAGGTCCCTCGGGCCCCGTGGTGCACTTGGCCATACGCTGGGCAAGCATCCGGGCGGTCTCCTCCTCCAGGGCCCGGATGTCAGCCATGCTCAGCTCCGTCCACTCGTCCTGCCAGCACCAGGCCTGGCGGTGGGCTCGCAGCATCACTCGGCGCAGACCTGCAGGCACCCGGGCATCAGTGCTCCCCCTACACTGGCTCTCAGTTGCTGCAGCCACATGCCAGCCCTCAAGGTTGGCTAATGGCTCCCCTGGGCACATCACCCGCCCAGAGCCACAGAGTAGGGCAGGGCCAGCACTGTCCAGGGGGTGGGAGTGGGAACTGGGGCGTCGGTTTTCCTGCCCCACTTCCGTCCTTGCCCACGGCCTCTTTTATCCCTCTGGACACCCCAACTCTGAGCACTGACCCCACCCATCCCATCACCCCCCAAGCTGGTCCCAGTCCTTGTTCTTTCAGCTAGCTCCCACTGACTTCCTCTAGGAGCTAACAGTTAATTAAGGCATTAACAGTCGATGAAATTGCTGATGGTTAGTGAAGGTGTTAACAGTTAATGGAAGTGTTGGCACTTAATGAAGATTGTAGCGAAAGATGATACCGTTCTGGGATATTTTCATCTTAAACAAAAGAATAAAGTTAGAATGTCCAAGGGAGTAAAACGCTAATGGTCGAGCTGTAAGATTCTGGAAGGAAATAAAAACACTGTTGCTGTCCAGCCGGTTCCAACACATGGCGCCCTGTGGGTCAGAGTGGAATGGGGTCTGTAGGGTTTTCATTGGCTGACTGTTCAGAAACAGGCCACCAGGCCGTTCTACGAGGTGCCTTTGGGTGGACTCGAACCACTAAGCTTTTGCTTAGTAGCCAATCCCTTAACCACTTGCCACACAGACACTTACTTCTACCAGGAAATATATGAGGAATTTATATGCAGGGGCTATATGTGGCTGACTTTAATTTTCTTGCATTGCTCTGTATCTTTGCTCTGTAAGATGGGAACAATGGAAGCCCGTACCTAGAGATTGTGCGTGTAAAGTGATTTCCCAAAGGGATGGGTGTGTTATGTTTGCTCGCTCAACGACAGCTCTCTGTCTCCCCTTCATCTCCAAGAGGGACAACCGAGGTGCAGAGATGGGGAGTAGAGGTTCCACGGGGATCAGGAGTGGAACAGAGCCCAGGTCCATGGATACCCCCATCCAGGGATCAGGCCTGGGGGTGGGGCAGGGGCTGTGGGGTCCTATTCCAGGGGAGGTGTGGAATAGAAGTCCTGGACACCTGGGCCCAGAGGGTGGGACTCTGGGAGCTGACGGCTCTGAGATTCTCGGTCTTGCCTGGCTCACGGAACAGTGGAGTCTGAGGGGTTTCATGGAAGAAGCACAGCTACTATGGCCAGCTTCTCGTCCTCCTGACTCCCATCCACACTGCAGGCTCACTCCCTCGACCCCCAGCCAGCTGCCCTGCTCCCCATCTTTTCCCATAGATGTCCCCTAGCAGATGGGAGCACCCTGGGGCCTGGGGGGTGTGGGGTGCTCACCAACGTCGTGGATGAACTGCTCGATCTTGGCTTGCATGCCCCAATAGCGGAACTCCACCTTGCACAGCTTGTAGGCACACATGAGGGGTCCTGTCTGGGCCGCCGTCCGCGCCCAGTCGTCGGCCAGCGGCCCTCGGCCTGTCTTGATGGAGCGATACAGCCGGGGGTCCTCCTCCACTTTGTACTCGCCTGGGGCCACTGCATCCCGCACGATGTCGATGGTATCTGGGGTGGGGGAAACGTGGAGGGCAGCCTTTCACAGACAGGAAGCTGAGCCGGGGACAGACCCTGGGACTTCTCCAGGCCCACCCGCTGAGGCGGCGGGTGGCCTGGCTCACCCCGACCCCTGCTAATCCCAGGCCTCACCCAGGATACGCTGTCGCCTCTCAGCCCCACTCAGGTTGAACACGTTGGGTTGCTGTCCCCCATCAGGCAGGTAGTAGGTCTCTATTTCGATGGAGAACTTCTCGACAAAGGGGCAGGTGTAGCTGCACAGAGGGCGGAGCCGAGGGTTACTTCTGCGGCCACCGGAGCCATGCCTCTCGCGGCCACAGGCCCCTCCGGTCGCCCCACTCACCGGGTCCGCGTGTACGGATAAGCGTTCCAGGACTCCTCTTCCACCTGCAGGGCGGCCTTTGGCAGCAGGGCCCGGAACCAGCCTGGGATGTGGGAGCCCACGTGGTACACCTTGTGTGTGTACTGCCCGCTGCCGCCCGGCCCATCCGTGTAGGGCCGGTTGGCCAGGATCTCCACGCCGCTGCCCTCGCCACTCGATTCCTCCCGGCTCTTTTTCTGCAGCCCAGGGAACAGCAGAGCACAGAGCTCAACCCAGCTCATCCTCCGGGACCCCCAAGCCAGCCTGGCCCCCTGCACAGCTCCAGGGCCCCGGTCCCAGCCTTCTCAACTCCCTGGGATCAGGCTGACAACAAGCTCTGTCCCCCATGGGGACTCAGTGAGTCAAACAGTTACTGAGGGGCTACGGCAAGTCAAGCAACGTCCAAAATGATACTGCCTGGGATTTAGCGATGAAAAGAACAAAGATCTATGCCCTGGTGGAGCTGACACTTGAGTGGAGCGAGAGAGACAACATGTAAGGAGGTTGTGTGGTACAGTAAGGAGCTCTGGTGGTGCAGCAGTCAAACCCTCAGATGCTTGGGGATTCGAACCACCAGACCTCCAAGGGAGAAAGGTGGGGTGAGCTACTTCTGTCAATATGACAGCCTTGGAAACCTGGAGGGACAGTCCTGCTCTGTCCTCCGGGGTTGCTGTGAGTCAGAATCAGCTCAGTGACGAGGGGTCTGGTTTATGGGGTGTTAGAAGGTCATACGTGAAAGAAAGGAGCCTAAGAGTTGGGGATTGCAGGTTTAATCATGGTCGAGGGGGCCTGGTTGGGAAGAGGCAGGACCTGACGCTTGGAGGTGAGGGAGGGAGCCACGTGCAGACGTGGGCAGGCTGGGGGACCAGTGGTGGTCAGTGCTGGAGGCAGCGGAGAAGGAAGCCCTGCGAGGTCCTGAGGTGGGAGTGTGCCTGGTGGGCTCAAGTAGCAGCAAGGAGAGGTGAGGCTGGAATGAGGTGGGGCGCCACTGCCCTGTGAGGACCTGACCCTGGTCCCCCTGTCCCTGCAGCCGCAATCGCACTTCCTGCCACAACCCTCAAAGCATGAGAGTCTCTAGATCCTTCCTGATCACATCTCTGGACCGGGGACTTGGCCCACTCAAGTCCCCCAGACCTGATCCCAGCCTCTTCCCTCCTCAGACTCCAACCTCACAGTCTCAGGGCCATGGTCCCCTTGCTCTTGGCTCAGCCCCTCCCTCCTCTCTGGAGCCCTGCCTGCTCACCGCCCCCCCCCCCCCAGCTTTGGGGCCTGCCTCTCATCCCATCTCCCTGACCTCCTGCGGCTGCAGGACCCCACGCCCTGCCCAGCCCTCTTCTCCTGCTCCCCCGGCCCAGCCCCTGCCTCTCACTGTCGCCTGCTTCCCTGCCCCGAGGGGCTGCAGCCCCTGAAAGGATTAACGGAGATGATGCGTGGGCCGAGCGTCCAGCCGGGCTGGGCTGGGCACGTAGGGGGCAGGGAGCCACCGCTGGCCCTTCGGCCGCTGCCCTGCGGCCCCGACCCCCACATCGCTGACCCGGGGGCTGCGTCCTGCGGGAGGCCTGGCGTCCCGGGTGCGGCGCCCCCTGGGGCCCAGCCTGCGCGCTCCCGCCGCAGGTCCCTGGCCCCCTCTCCTGCCCTCACCTGGATCATGTAGAGCTGGGCCACCTGGTACTCGTCCAGGCTCATGGGCAGCAGAATGTGGTACTCCTTGATGAGCATCCTGGGCGCTGGGCCCGCGGCCTCCGCTCCGCCTGGCGCAGGCACCGCCGTCAGC
>NW_006921717.1:1691539-1719595 GCF_000298275.1 Orycteropus afer afer | reverse complement strand
GGCCGGTCCTCCGGGCCCGCCTTCCCCGGCGGCCCGCCCCCTGCACCCTTCTCCGGGGCGGTGGGGTTCGGCGTCCCCCCATTGGAACGTGCTTTTGGAAACAGGTCTCCGGCGACGTCTCTCCGCTGACCGTCAGCATCCCAGCGAGGGTCCCCAGCCCCATCCGCACCTACCTCAGGACCAGACCACCTCTCGGCCCCCCACCTGCCCGCCGCCCCACGCGGTCAGCAGCCCGAGCCTCGATTTCCCCTTCCCCATTGTCCGCCCCGGACCCCTGGCCCTGTCGCCACTCCTCTGTCTACGGGCCACCCCACCATGCACCCCGGGCGTGACCACTCCTGCAGGCTGAGGCAGAGCGGCTGCACTGGGTACCCCACGGGCCCGGACCCAGGGCACCGCTGCGCCCACCCGCGCCCGGGCCGGTGCCGCGGTCGCCTTGCAGACACTCCGCATGTCGCGCTCAGCTAGCGGGCGGGAGGCCCGGTTGCCCCACTTCCCTCTTCGCGGCGTCCCCGGCCCCCACTGCGCTCCTGGCCCGCCCGCTGACATCCCGGCTCACCTCTAGCTGGGGAAGGGCGCCCCTCACCCGGCCCAGGCGGGGGCGGCCGGGCCGTGGGTCCGAGCCCGCAGCGCCCCCCGCCCCGGCCTCGGGTTCCAGCAGCGGCCCCCTCCCAGGGCGCAGCGCCGGCCCATGGCCCCGACCTTCCTCCAGCCCGCGCGCCGGCGCCCCTGCCGTCGCCGCCCCAGCGCCCGCCGCGTCACTGCGGCCGCCCCACCCCCTTCCTGGGCTTGCAGGCCCTCCCCACGATGGCGGAGGGCTGGCCCCCGCCTTCCTTCCCCACAGCAGGCAGCGCGGAAGAGGCGCTCCGCCAAGCGCTGGCGCTCCTTACTTCCTAGGTGCTGGTTGGGGCCCCCAAGGCACTCCTGTTCCCGCTCCACCCTGGCCCAGCCCTCCCGTGGAAACGAAGGGGTGGGGTTTGCTGAGGCCGAGTACTGTGCCCCTGGTCCCCAGTCCCTCACCCTCTGCAGCCCCAGGAACTTGTAGCTCAAGGCAGGGGAAGTGCCTCCCTCTCCGACTCTGGCCAGAGTTGTGGAAGCTGACTTGTCTCTACCTGGGGGTTGGGGATCACTCAGCTATAAGGGCAGGCAGCCTGCTGTCATTCCAAACTCTTGGGCCCCTTAATGGCGTCCCAAGCAAGGCCTTCTTCTCCTATATCTTCCGGGTCCACAAGTCTGGCCACTTAGCCACCAGACCCTGGGCAAAGGCCAAGACACCCGCAGGCAGGTGTGCAGGCCGACTCACAGGGCCCCGCCCAGACCGCCGGAGGGTACTGGGGCCGGGGATGGTAACACCAAGCTGGGTCTCCCCCTAGCTGGATGCCAGGCCTCTCTCCTTGACCCTAATCCAGGGGGTTAGTGGGACTGGGGGAGTGCCTTTCTCCTGAGTCTGAGCTGGGGTGTAGTCAGAGCCCCCCAGGGCACATTCAGAGCAGAGGATGTTGTTAAGGCCCTAAGGCACGTGAGGGAGTGGCTGAAGTGAACTGGCCACCCAGCCAGACATCACCTACAAAGCAGCCGAACAGCCTTCTAAGCCCAGGCTGACAGCAGTGCCCTCTAGCGGGCAGCCGGGGCCCTGTGCTGCCCCCTGGTGGCACCGCAAAGAGGCGTGCAGGACTCTTAGCTCCTGCAACCTCTCCCACCACCTACAGATGGAAGGCTAAGGGATTGAGCCGGTGGGCCCACCCAAGGGGCATGGGACAGAAGCCAGGCCAGGCCAGTCAGTCTCTACCTCATCCCACTCCACCTCCCTGCCCCACCCTTTGCCCCTTCCTGAATCTCCTCTTTCTGTCTGGCCCACCCAGCCTTAGCCCAAGAATCAGACCAGCTCAGGGCTGAGAGAACAAACTTCAAATCATCTTTATTTTATACAAAAAGGGCATATTTAGCAAAAGACACACTGAGAAAAGAATTGTTATGGCCCAGGAGACAAGGCAGGGAGGTGACAGGCCTTCCGAGGCCTGCTGGGGTACAGGGGAGCCTGGAACAGAGCAGTCAGTAATGCTGGGTAAATGCAGGTGGTGGGGGCCACAGCAAGGAGGAAGTTCCAGTTGGATCAACACTGTTGGCAGGTCGCGGGTGCAACTCACAGCGACCTCGCCGATAACTACCGCGGAGGGCCCCAGTTAGTGCTGCCGACCAGAGTGGGATGTGCCCCTGGTTTCTGGAGGTGCCCAGCAAGGGACACAGGACAGGAGGCCCAGGATGGGAAGTGCGAGTTGGGGTGAAGACCAGGGAGAAGCAGGCGCTCAGCAGTGGCTGGGAAGTCCAGACGCTGAGACGTGGGAACTTCCTGTTACGTGCGGGCGTTCCGCTCTGTCTCGGCCAGGCACTCTCTCACTAGCGCCCGGGCATGGATGATGCCTGGTGTGGGCGAAGGAAGGAACATACAACCCTATGCATAGCACAACGAAACGCCCCTCCACAGCCCAGCCCACCCTCCAGAGGAAGATCTCACCCCCCCACCACCGCTCTCTTTCCTTCCAGTAGTTCTTGTGCCCTTGAGTCAATTCCAACTCATAGTGACCCCCCGTGACAGAGAAGCACTGCCTCATAGTTTTCTAGGCTGTATAATCTTTAGGGAGTATTCGTAAAGTTTTCCAGTAATATATCAGATAGCATTTCACTGCTATTCGTAAGGTTTTCACTGGCCAATTCTTTGAGAAGTGGAACGCCCCTTCCTTCTTCCTGTGGCTGGAAGGGTCAACAAAAAAGGGGAAGGCCCCCAACGAGATGGAGTGACACAGTGGCTGCAATATGGGCTCTGGTACAGCAAGGATTGTGGGGCTGGCACTGGACCGGGCAGTGTTTCGTTCTGCTGTGCACAGGGTCGCTATGAGTTGGAGCCGCCTTGACAGCACCCAACAACAACAACAACAACAACGATCTTTTCGGGAGTAGATCACCAATACAAGGGATTAAAAAATCTCCAAAGAGCCCACATGAGATGGTAGGCTTGGCTAATCCTCAAATTCACCTTAAAATGCCAACACCTGGGCACGGTCTCAACTTAAATTGAATTCAAACGCCTCTCTGGGTAGTGACACTGGCTCGAGGTCTCAGCTCTGCTCAGATGGCCTCCAGATGGCCTTCATTCCCTAAGGATGACGTAGGTAGTCCAGTGTCTGTCTCCGGGACAACGTGGGCCTGGGCTTACCTCTCTTCAGACGCTCCATGGCACTCTTGCTTCCAGCGTAGGTGGGTCGGATCTCTTTGCCCATCTCCTCTATGACCGACAACAGGTCGGTGTAGGTACTCTGGGAGCCCTGGGCTCCGGGTGGCTTCATTGCCTAAACCAAAGAGAACAGAGCCGTCAGGTCAGGGCCCGGGAGGGCTGCCGGCCCTCAGCCTTAAGCAGTCCGTCCCACTCACCTGCACATAGCCCATGGAGGGCGGTCCAAAGTCGTTAAACAGTGGCCTGAACGGGGCAGCGGCTCCCGGCACCGAGCCTGACGGCGACGGGACACTTCCGGCTGCAACAGGCGCGAGGAAGAAGTCAACACCGGGCAGAGACGCCTCCGCCCAGCGCTCCAAGCCCCCGGCAGGGTTTGTCCGATTCCCTCCAAAGGGATGCTTCATTCCAGGCTGGTCAACTTCAGAGACAAACCCCTCCCCCTGCGCCCCACCTACAAGCCCTTACGTCACCACGCCCACTTCGCAGGCCAGGAAACTGAGGCTCCAGGAAGGTAGGCGGCAGGCCCAGTACTGCAGAACTCAGGCCGTCTTCTCTTGGAGACCTCGAGCGCCCGGGGAGGCGAGCAAGGGTGGAGCTGGGTCCTCACCTGTAGGGACCGGGGTGCCAGGCCCAGGGGTACTGGAGCCGGGAGTGCTGCTGGGGGCGGGGGCGATGGGCTTGTAGGACATCCCCGGCTCCTGGGTGCGGGCGGACGCCGGCCGGCCGCTGCTCCGGGGTTGGCTGCTGGCCGCTCAGCCGCGCGCTGATTGGCAAGCGGGCTGCACGCCCCTGGTAAATAGAGCGCTGGCCGGAAGGGCGGGCGGGGACGAAAGCTCTCTTACTCCCGATTGGCGCGCCGGGATGTCACTCGAGGCTCCTCATTTGCCGAGGCCCGCCCCAGAAGGCCGCAACCGCTGTTGATTGGCTTCCGTCTTCCGGACCTCGCACCTGTCTGCTCCGGATTGGGTGGCGGCCGAGGCTCTCCGCAATTGGCGAGTTCGCGGACCCGGCCGGCGCGCTCTCAATCGGATTAGTCCCGGGGCTCCTGGGAGGAGCCTCGGAACCCGGACCTGGGTTTGGGCCGCCGCAGATCACGCTGAGGGTTCTTCCCGGCGCAGTCCTCGCGCTTTACTCGTGCTGCTTCGCGCTTCAGCTCCGCTTGGCTCGGCCCAGCTTGGCTCGGCTGGGGCTGCGGTCGCTGCGGTTGCCGACGCCGAGCGCGCCTCCTGCTCTCCGGATGCCGAGGGACGCAGGGCTTTGACGTTCCGAGCCCTGCGCCCCACCCCGTGCGATTTTACGTCACCTTTCCCCGGATCATTACCCTCTCTCGGATGTGCGCATGCACTTGCCTAAAGCCTTGGTTCGTTGCCATGGTAATGGGTCCAGTACCGACGCCACCGCCCGAGGCTCTTCCTCGGGATTGGCCAGTCCCGGGGTCAAGGCTGGTGTTAGATCCAGGACAACTTCACAGTCCCTTCAACCCACACGCACGGGGCTCCACGCCTCTGCTTCAGGTAACAACAGCAGACCTTGGTTGAATACTTGCTGCACGCGCTATGCCTGTGGTATTAAGGGGATCACAGACGACAGCACCTCTTGGAGTCAAGACTGCCTGGATTCAAATCTCAACACCACCCATTTCATCTCAGTATTTCCCCATCTGTAGAATAACTGCCTCATAGGGTTATGTTGTGTGGATTAAGTGAATATACACAAAGTGCTTGTTGCTTCGTTTCCCTCATTCTTATCTTGCTCTAGTGCCTCAAAGCTCTCATTCCTTTACCCGTCAAATCTCATTTCTCAGGACCCTACTCCTGCATTACCCC
Source organism: Orycteropus afer afer (assembly GCF_000298275.1). Taxonomy (NCBI): domain Eukaryota; kingdom Metazoa; phylum Chordata; class Mammalia; order Tubulidentata; family Orycteropodidae; genus Orycteropus; species Orycteropus afer. Next base: position 1,714,537 of record NW_006921717.1, on the reverse strand, counting down.
TTTCCCCAGCTCCCTTTCCAGGTAGAGAGACTGGTCCATGCAAAGGCTTGGCAGTGTGAGAGCACACGTGATTGGGGAACAGCAGGTCAGTTTTCCACCGGAGCATTCATTTAAAATTGGGGAAGGGCAGTAGGGAGAATAGGGGCAAGGGAAGAACCTGTGTGGCAAACATATAAGGAACCGGAGCTACCCGCACGCAGCGTTCCCCTCACTTCAACCCTTCATGCCACTTCTTTCTTTCTTTCTTTTTTTTTTTTTAATTGTGATTTGGGTGAAAATTTACAGAGCAAATTCACTTTCCATACAGCAATTCACACACACGTTGTCTCATGACGTTGATTACAATCTCCCACAATGCAACAGCTCCCCTCCTACTTCCTCCCCATAGTTACCTCTTCCCTGTGTCCTTCCCTCCATGCACTCCTGCCCCCTGAGCTGTCTCCCTGTGCATACACAGCCCTTCTTTCTCCCATGATTGTTCTCTCCAAGGAGTGTATCTACCTCAGGTAAATGTTCAGCTTATATGCCTGTCTTTTGTTTGGCTGGAAGCCACAGGTGTGGGTTCAATTCCAGACCTGAAGGTCAGCTAGGGGCCATAGTCTCAGTGGTTCCACCAGTCCCCGACCCTCTTTTCTTTTCCCCCAAATGATTTTGAGTTTTGTTCCACATTGTTCTCCCTCTCCATCCAGGATCTCCCACATAGATCCCTCCTGAGAGTGGTTGACAGTGGTAGCCAGGCACCATCTAGTTTTTCTGGTTTGATAGTCGTATAGGCTGAGGATCACATGGTGTACCAGTTGCTAGGACTAATTGTTCCCATGAATTTTTGGTTTTCTTCATTCTTTGCTCTGGATGAGAAGAGACCCATCATTGCATCTAGATGGCTGCCTGCAAACTTTTAAGATCCCAGTCGCTACTCCCCAAAGTAGGAGGTGGAACAATGTTTTGTGTAGTATGTTATGCCAATTGAGCTTGATGTCCCCTGCGACTATGGTCCCGAGCCCACAGGTTCAACTACTCAGTCCTGGGTAGCTGGCTGTGACCAAGAAGTGACTACAACCTTGTCCCTTGTCAGCTCTACTATAAACCTGGGAATTCTTACAGAACATACAGGTACACCTGTAGAACCATTGTCTGCCAATATGATCTTGAGTACACTCCCTGCTGCATAGACTTACCTAATAGTTCAGCCGGTCCACCCATCTATCCACCCATATACCCATGTTTTCCTTCACTGACAACGCAGTAGTGTATGTGCCAAAGGGTTCATCTTTGTTGTCTGCGCCTCCCATGTACCTCTCTATATCTTCCTCTTCCTCAGTGCCACCATGTTGATCACTCACATTTGGTATACTTATTCAATCTTCATACTGGGTAAATAATCCAAGAAGCTGGACTCTATGCAGAAGAATGTGATATAAGGAGTGGAGGAAGATTCATTAACAACCTGTGATAGGCAGATAACACAATCTCTTTTGCCAGAAGTGAAGAAGACTTGCAGCACTTAAGAAGTGCAAAGACAGTATGGATTACACCTCCACATAAAACAAAAATTCTCACAACTGAACCAATAAGCAACATCATAAAATGAGAAAACATTGAAGTTGTCAGTGGTTTTATTTTTACTTGGATCCACAATCAACGCCCATGGAAGTAGCAGCCAGGAAATCAAATGATACATTGCACTGGGCAAATCAGCTGCAAATGATCTCTTTAAAGTGTTAAAAAAGCAAAGTCGTCACCTTGAGGACTAACGTGTGCCTAATGCAAGCCATGGTATTTCCAGTTGCCCCATATGCATGGGAAAGCTGGACAGTGAATCAGGAAGACCATAGAAGAATTGATGCCTTTGAATTAAGGTGCTGGGGAAGAATACTGCCTACACCAGGGGCTGCCAGAAGAAACCGACCTGTGTTGGAGGAAGTACAGCCAGGATGATCCTTGGAGAAAGGATGGTGAGGCTTCATCTCATGTGCTTCGGGCATGTTACCAGGAGGGGCCGGTCCCTGGGGAAAGAATGTCATGCTTGGAAAAGTGGAGAGTCAACAGAAAAGAGAAAGGTTCTCAATGAGATGGATTGATACCATGGCTGCTATGATAGGCTCAAGCATAAGCAATCATTGTGAGTTGGCACAGGCCTGGGCAGTGTTTTGTTCTGTTCACACGGTCGCTGTGTGCAGTGAATTGCTTGGTATGGTCCTTCTAGCCATGGTCTTTGTGGCTCCCACCAGATGACTGAGTGGCACTATGCATATGTGAGGTGCTTGTGGCCCACCAAGGGGATTGGATAGCTTGCTAATAATGTAAATAAGGTGCATGGCACACTTACGGGGGTGGACCATGCAAATAAGGTGTAGGGAACCCTAACATGAGGGTTGGTCAGTTTTTCCGTCTTGCTAAGCTTAAAAGAGCCACCCCAGAGGTGGAGAGGGGGATCTCACTACCATCAAGAGAGAAGAGCCCAGAGTAGAGCATGTCCTTTGGACCTGAGATCTCTGCACTGAATCTCCTTGACCCAGAAGACAGGGAGCTGGGGCACTTTGCTGGGACGGTGAGAAGGAATGGCAGAGAAATAGCAGCAGCAGAGGCAGGACCAGGGCAACCACACAAGACAGTGGGCTTCCTGGCTGGTGGAGCGAGAAAGCTGAGTGCTTTTGCACTGAGGCTTACTGGTGGACTAGGATGCCTCTAGGCATTTATCAGCTGAGCTAAAGAGCTTTGTGACACTTGCCTGAGTGGGGCACAGGCAAGGCTGAGGGCTCGAGGGTCCGAGACAGACCTGCCTTCGGGTGTGACTGAGGAGAGAGGAGGCTGTCCTGGTAATGTTCCTGATCCTAAATTGTAACCTGTCACTTCCCTAATAAACCCCATAATTGTGAATATCGTCTGTGAATTCCTTGTGGCCATTACAGTGGATTATTGAACCCAATAGAGAAGTAGAGAATGCTGTAGGAGGGGTTTTTGGTATCAGATCTGGTAACTGGAGGATGGCAGCATGTCTGACCTCTGCCTTGTAGGAATCAGCCTTGGGCTGCTGATGCTAATGGTGATCATCTTTCCCTGTGGTGAAACTGGAGGAGGTCAGATGCTGTTGCCACACCCTTTTTACAGTCACTGTGAGTCAGAGTGGACTTGATGGTACCTAACAACAACAAGAAGAATTCAAAATAATTTGTATAGATAAGCTGCCCTCAAGGAGCATGTGATAGTGCTATGTGTTAACTTGGCCAGGGTATGATTCTCAGTGGTTTGGCAAACACTATGTAATCATCTTCCATTTTGTGATCTGATGTGAGCAGCCAATCAGTTGAAAGGGGAGTTTCCTTGGGGGTGGGTCCTGCCTGCAGTATATAAATGGATGTTCTGGCAAAACTCTCTCTCTTTTGATCCTGCACTCTTCTCTTCGCTTGACCTCCAGTTCTTGGGAAGTGAGAAGCCTTTAGCCTGCCATCCAACTCACAGATTTGGGACTTGGCAGCTACCACAATTGCATGAGTCATTTTCTCACAAATGCATGAGCCATTTCCTTGAAGTATATTTTTGTCCATGTACACTTCACTGGCTTTACTCCTCTAGGGAACTGAGAGTAAGACAGAGAATAACTCCTCCCTCCTTACGTGTGGGCTGTGCACAGTGACTTTCTTCCAAAGGGTATAGTATGGAAAGGGAGAGAAAGAGGCATAACTTTACCCTGGAGAAATTTGACCAACATTCCCTCAGCTGGTGATCAAGGTCAACATTGACAGTGATAGGTCACATTGACAGCATGTTCCCTTGTTGTAGTGTGTTGAGAAGAGCACTTTATGTCTGAGATCTTCCTCCCAAAGACATATTACCCCAGTCTAATAATGAGAATATATCAAGAATATTGAGGGAAGAAATCCAAGGTGCACTGAAGGAATTGGCAAAACAAGTCTCCAGGAATTGCTGGACTACCCATTGAGATGTTTCAGTAAATAGGTGCAGTGTTGGAGGTGCTCACTCATTTATGCCAGGAAATTTGGAAGGCAGCTACCTGGCCAACTGACTGGAAGAGATCCATATTTGTGCCCATTCCAAAGAAAGGTGATCCAACAGAATGTGGAAGTTATCCAACAATATCATTAATATCACATGGAAGTAAAATTTTGCTGTTGTTGTTGTTGTTATGTGCCGTCGAGTCGGACCCGACTCATGGCGACCCCTCCTTGGGTTTCTGAGGCAGTATCACTACGGAAGTAGATTGCTCAACCTTCCTTCCGAGGAGTGGCTGGTGGGTTTGAACCGCCAGCCTTCTGGTTAGCAGTCAAGTGTTTTAGCCACTATGCTACCAGAGCTCCCAAAATGTTGCTGAAGATAATTCAAAAATGGTTGCATCAGCATAGTCACAGGAACTTCCAGAAATGCCAACTGGATTCAGAATAGGACATGGGAAAAGGGCTATCACTGGTCAGACGGGTCTTGGTTCAAAGCAGAGAATACCAGAAAGATGTTTACCTGTGTTTTATTGACTATGCAACAGCATTTGACTACGTGGATCATAACAAATTATGGGTAACATTGTGAAGAATGGGAATTCCAAAACACTTAATTGTGCTCATGAGGAACCTGTAAGTGGACTAAGAGATAGTCATTTGAAAATGAAAAGGGAATGCTACATGGTTTATAATCAGGAAGGGCATGTGTCAGGGTTGTATCATTTCCCCACACTTATTCAATCTCTATGCTGAGCAAATAACCCCGGGAAGCTGGACTGTATGAAGGGGAACGCAGCAGCAGGGTGACCCATTAAGAACTTGTGATACACAGATGACATAACCTTGCTTGCTGGAAGTGAAGATGGCTTAAAGCCATCTTGATGAAAATCAAAGATTACTGTCTTTCGAATGGATTACACCTCTACATAAAGAAAACAGAAATCCTCACAACTAGATCGATAAGCAGCCTAATGATAAGTGGAAAAAAGATTGAAGTTGTCAAAGCTGTTCATTTTGCTTGGATCCGCAATCGAGTGGATCCATGGAAGCCGCCAGTCAAGAAATCAGACGACATACTGAATGGGGCAAATCTGCTGCAAAAGGCCTCTTTAATGTGTTGAGAAGCAAAGATGTCACATTGAAAATTAAGGTGCACCTAACCCAAGCCATGGTATTTTCAATAGCCTCATAGGCATGTGAAAACTGGACAATGAGTAAGGAAGATCAAAGAATAATTGATGCCTTTGAATTGTGGTGTTGAATTCTGAAAACACCATGGGCTGCCAGAAGAATGAACAAGTCTGTCGTGGAAGAAGTGCAGCCAGAATGCTCCCTGGAAGCGAGAATGATCAGACTTCATCTCACCTACTTTGGTCATGTTGTTAGAAGGGACCAATCCCTGGAGAAGGATATCAAGCTTGGTAAAGTGGAGGGTCAGCGAAAAAGGGGAGGCCCTCAAGAGATGGACTGATGAGTGGCTGCAACGATGGGCTCAGGTATAGCAAGGATTTTGAGGCTGGGACACGACTGGGCAGTGTTTTGTTCTGTTGTACACGGGGCCGCTATGAGTTGGAATTGACTAGATGGCACATAACAACAACAGCAATCATGAGAAAAGCATCAAACAAGTTTTGATTGAGGAATATTCTGCAAAGCCTCTGAGAAGCACGGCTCCACACTGTCAGGGTCATCGAAAACAAGAAAGTCTAAGAAACTGTGCAATCAAGAGGAGCCAAAGGAGGCATGGTGACTAAGTGTAATGTGGGATCTGGCGACAGAAATAGGGAAACATTAGGAAACAACTGGGGAAATCTTGTACGTATGGCCTTTAGTTAATAATAACACATCAATGGTGGGTCATTACCAGTGACAAGTGGATGACAGTAACGAGGACATTAACAGTCAAGAAAACTCAGTGTGCGATACACAGGAGCTCTGTTATCTTCACCTAAATTCTTTCTGGTGGCATAGGGCCTAAGGCATCTGACTGCTGACCAGAAGGTTATCAGTTCAAACCCACCAGCCACTCCATGGAAGGAAGACTGGGCAATCTATTTCTGTAAAGATTTACCACCTTGGAAACCCAACGGGGATCACTATGAGTTGGAATTGTAGCCTGAATTTGAATTGTAGCCTGGTGCTTCCCTAATAAACCCCATAATCTGTTTGTGTGGCCACTGCAGTGAATTATTGAACCCAGGAGAGAGGTGGTGGGTGCTTGGTTTTGAGTTTTTATTATCTTCACAGTAATTCTGTGAACCTCAAATGTTCTAAAATTAGAAGTTTATTTAAACATAAACAGCTACATTGTCTCGAGTTGGGTGAGAGTTACTGGGTGCTAAAGGGGCAAGGAGGCCACATCTTCTGACCTCCTCTAACCCCACAAAAGGAAGACAGAATCACTATCAATAGCCCAAGGCTTATTCCTGTGAGGCCAGACATGCTGCCTCCCTCCAGCCCTTTCACCAGCTGTTCCTCTCCAAGCACCCACCACCTCTCTCCTGGGTTCGATAATTCACTGCAGTGGCCACACAAACAGATTATGGGGTTTATTAGGGAAGCACCAGGCTACAATTCAAATTCAGGAAAAACACTCAGTCTCTCTCCCAGCCCACTGTCTCTCAGCCAACAGTCTCTCACAGTCTCTCTCCCAGCAGTGCGTGTCCCTTGGTGTCTCTCTCGGCAATGCATGTCTCTTGCGTCTCTTTCCTAGCAGCACATGTCTTTCAGGAGTGCGACCCTTCTCAGCAGCACGTCCTTCTTACCTCGTGGTCAGAGAGCGTTCTGCCTCTAGGAGGTCTCCTTTTGAGCCCGGTGGAATGGCCAAACTAGCCAATCATAGCATCAGAATTCTAAGCACCAGAGAGAGCGCGTGTATACCAGCGAGCCTCCCAGAACATTGCTTTGTGCCACGCCCAATAGAAATATCCCAGGTGGATAACATTTACAATCAGGAGCTCCTCAATTGCTCCCAGCAAATTCCACCACAGAGTTTACAAAGACTTATGGCTAGAAAAGCCATACCAGGTAATTTACTACACTGCACTGGGTCTATGGTGTGGTGGCTGTCTGCAGCCATTGACCTGGCCCTCGGCTCATGGCCGCCCCATGCACAGTGCACAGGGTGCTGCCGGGCTCACCTGTCCCTGTGCTGGATCACAGACCAGACCCTGGTGATCCAAAGGGTGTTTGTTCTGGAACTAGATGGCCAGGCCTTTCCGCCTAGTCCATCCTGGTCTGGAAGCGCCACTGAAAGCCTGTCACCATCACAGCAGCCTCAGAAAGCCCCAGCTCACGGCCATGGTTCTGACTCTTTGCGACCCCTGTTGGGTTTCTGAGGCTGTCCATCTTTACAGAAGTTGTTGTTGTTGTTAAGTGCCGTCGAGTCGTTTCCGACTCATAGCGACCCCATGCACAGCAGAACGAAACACTGCCCGATCCCGTGCCAGCCCCCAATCCCTGCTGTACTTGAGCCCATCATCGCAGCCACCGTGTCAATCCATCTCGAAGGCCTCCCCCTCTTTTGTCGACCCTCCACCCTACCAAGCATGACATCCTTCTCCAGGGAATGGTCCCTTCTGACAACATGACCAAAATAGGTGAGACGAAGTCTGGCCATTCTTGCTTCCAAGGAGCATTCTGGCTGCACTTCCTCCAGGACAGATCTGTTAGTTCTTTTAGCAGTCCACGGTGCTTTCAGCATTCTTCACCAGCACCACAACTCAAAAGCATCAACTCTTCTTCGGTCTTCCTTATTCATTGTCCAGCTCTCACATGCATACCAGGCGATTGGAAATATCATGGCTTGTGTCAGGCACACCTTAGTCCTCAAGGAGATGTCCTTGCTCCTCAGCACTTGATACAGTTCCTTCGCAGGTGACTTCCCCAATGCTACACGTCGTCTAATGTCCTGACTGCTGCTCCCGTTGGCATCGATTGTAGAACCAAGCAACGTGAATTTACAGAAGTAGATCGTTACATATCCCTTCCATGGAGTGGCTGGTGGGTTTGAACTGCTAACCTTCTAGTTAGCAGCCAAATAAATGCCTTATGCACTATGACACCAGAGCTCCCATAGCAACCTACACATGTCAGAATTCATCAAGCTGTCCACTTAAGGTTTATACACTGTACTGAATGCATGCAATGAGGTCCAAACAATTTGGAGTGAATTTAGGGCAAAAATCCGCAGTTACAGCTTCTCTTGAAAAATCAGACTGTCATGCTGCGCTAGCCTGCTTCCGACTGGCATTAGTCAGTGGGGCTGGGTGGCAGGTGCCCCTTTAGGCAGGGCGAGCGCTCTCAGCTTGTCACGGGCTCCACTTTCCTGCTTTCTCCTCCCTGGCCCTGATCCCTGCTCTGCTGTTGTCTGCTGGCACCTTCAGGGCTTGGAGTCTTGTTGGGGTGGGAGGGTGTGTGTGAGATCTGGGAACCCTGTGGGCACTGCAGGTCCCAAGAGACCCGCTGCAGCCGGTTAAGACCGTCCTGCTAAACGCCCCCAACAGAGCCTCCCAGGCTGGGGAACCCTGAGTTGGGCCTGGTCTTCCCCTGGCATACAGCCAGGACTCCCCTTCGCCTGCAGAAGGGGCAGATGTCTTCTCAGACAGCAATGCCATCTGTCCCTGCCCTGGAAGGAGGGCAGGCCGTGGCTCCCAGAGACACCGCGGGGGCCGAGGGACCTCATCTTTTCCGCAGGGCCTGCCAGATTGGCAGGAGCAATCTCCTAATTGAGGATTAAGGATTAATTGGGATCTCCAAGGCTGAGTGGTGATGGAGGCTGCTGTAGCCAGCGCCGGCACCTCGGCATCCAGGCTCTGGGCAGGGCACCACGGGCAGCTGCCCGCCTCCTCCATACCAGGGCCATCTAGTTGGCGGGAGTGATGGTGACGGCCCTGCGGGGTGCTGGACGCTTCTCCCCACTTCTTGAGCAGGACGCCAGGCTGCTCTTCCCTCCCGCAGTGCCTGTCCCTGGCCACCCTGGGTGCACTGTCTTTTGAGTCCCTCCCAGCCCGGGTATAATCCCACCTCCACTCGTGTGACTTAGGCTGGTCCTCGCCCTCCCGGAGACCTCAGGGGTCAGATGCAAGGGTGCTTTAACCCTTGGGTGATGGGCAGTCGCGGGCAGCTTCTGACCGGAAAATTCACAAAATCCACATGGAATTTCAGGAAGAATCCGGCAGCATGTGCTGCGAGGACAGGAAGGGCGAGGTAGCACGTCACATAGAGCAGCCACGCCTCGAGTCACTCAATCTGTAGGATGGAGCTGTGGAGACTGGAGTGCAGGATTGGAGGGTGGGGTCTTCTAGGAAGCAGACACTGAGCCAAATTGAAACGGAAGAGAGAGAAAGGTGAGGGGCCAGGTTGGGCAGGAGAGCCTCTGACCAGAAGATGGAGCTGACAGTCTCAGCTAAGCTACGGGAAGCAGAGTGCCCACAGAGAGACACACCCTGGGCAGAAATGCCCCGGTTCTAGTCCTCCACCCTGCTCAGTCATTGGCTGGGGGCTCCAGGCAAGAGTGGGGCATCGGCCCCAAAGCAGAGGCTTATTATCCACGGTGGCTAACAGCTGCAGGCCTGCACACCTTTGCCTCCATGTCCCCACTCTGAACAGCAAATTCTTTCCCCGAGTGGCACACCCCCGACGCTGCTGCCGGAGTAAATGTGGCAAAGCTCGGGCAAGCGCGTTCTCTGCCCTTGAACTTAATAATTGACCTGGCAGGAGCCACTCACTGGATGAGGGACAGGAAACACGGAGGCCGGCACACACCTGAGCTGAGAAGCGGATGGTCTCACTCCTCCAGGAGATTCGCTCTGTGCTGGGCCCAGCATCCAAAGGGGAAGAAAAGCAGGCCCCTGCCCTCACAGAGCTCAGAATACAGGGGGCTGGGGCCCAAGAGGGATCCCTGGGTGGTGCCCACGGCTGACGCACTCAACGGCTGAGTCCACACAGCAGTGCCTCAGAAGAAAGGCCTGGGGGTCTGTGTCCAAGGAATCAGCCAGCAGAAACCCCATGGCGCATGGTTCTCTGACACGCACGGGGTTGGCATGAGTTGGCATCGACAGGATGGCAGCTGGTTACAGCCCAAGAGGAACAGCCCCAACAGTCCCAGGACCTGGAGCTTTTGGGGTCAAATACTGAGGGTTCCAGGGTGAGCAAGTGAGAGATAAAGGCCACCTCCCCAGGTTTGAAGACACTTTATTTCAGAGAAACAGATATGGGGGGATGGGAGGATGGGAGACTCTGGTGGAGGGCGTGGGGGGAAGAGGCAGGTAGAGGCATTGCACACAGGTGGGGGGGGGGGAGGAAGGTCCAAGCCGCAGGCCTTGGGGCTCCAGAAGCTGTATTCCTTCAGTCCTGTCTGCCGCTGCCAGCTTCTGTCCAGGCTCAACGGGACATCATCCGTACAAATTCTGCCAGGACAAAGCCAAGGTTTGGGGTCTGCTCTCTGGGCCCCTGTTAGGGCAAGGCCAGTCTGACGGCCTTGGGTGGGAGGGGGTGCTGTCAGGAGAGGAAGCCCCCAGGGTCTGTTAGGGAATATGCCTCAGGGTCAGGAAGAGGTGGGTTTGCAACGGCTAGCAAGCTGGGGAGCAGGGGAGTAACTGGGGCCTCCTGGAGGCGTGCAGGACTATGGCCTCCCTTTCCTTGCCATCATATGACCCTCTTGTCCTCGCTTCCCTTTTATGGGCATGCCGCGTAGAGAAAGGCTTGGGTTCTGCATCAGGTGCCCAGATTCAAACCTTGGCTTCATCCATTCCCTTTTGTTGTGTGACCTTAGCCAAGTGCCTAAACGTCCCTGAGAACTGAGTTTCTTCTTCTGAATAGTGGCGTAGTGGTTGCTCGCCCCTGGGTTCTTGTGCTGATGAGCCGGTTGAGGACACGGGAGCGCTCAGTGAGTTCCCTTCGGGCGCGGTACCTTCGAAGTCCACCAGGCCGTCGCCGTTGAGGTCCATGTCGTGCAGCATTTCGTCCACCTCGCGCTGGCTGAGACGCTCGCCTAGCAGGACCTTGAGCGCCGCGCGGAGCTCGCCCACGCTGATGCGGCCGTCCCTGTTGGTGTCGAACTGTACCGGTGGGGGGCGCCGTGTCGGCTCGCCGGAGGCATCAGTCATGCACTCAACCCCCAGCCACAGCAGACACGCGTCCCCGCCGCCCTCCGGCCCCAGCAGCTGCACCTCCCGGAAGGCGTCGCGCAGCTCCCTGACGCCGATCATGTCCGCTGTCTCCGCCAGCAGCTTGGGGCCCATGAGCTCCAGGAAGTCGTCAAAGTCCACCTTCCCGCCACCTGGGGATGCACGCATCAGAGACCCGAGTGCCCGGCCCCGGGCCCTCCTAGACCCTCTCCCTCTGGCCCGGGACCCTCTCCCCCCACTGCACTAACTGGGCCCCTCTTCCCCTGCACCCTGCAGGCTGGCTGTTTTTTCCTGATGGCAATCACCGTGAAGCAAGGCACAGATCTGGTGAAAGGTGACGGGAAAAAGCACTCCCTTGAAACTTCCTGGGACTTTCCTCATTGTTTAGTAAGTTTCCTGAAGAGATGGGACTGAGTTCAAATCCTGGCCTCAGTAGTTTCCTGCTGTGTGATCTTAGGCAAATCACTCAACCTTTCAGAACCTCAGTTTTCTCGCGTGTACATTGGGGATGATGGTTCTCACCCATCTCCTGGAGGAGGTGACACTTCCCCGGAGGGAGAGATTGCCCTGGGGTCCAGGGGGCCCTCCTGGGCGGGCCTGGCACTGGGAGGTGGGGCGGGGCGGAGGCACGTACTGATTTGCTGTGAGATCTCAATGAGCTCCATCTCTGTGGGCATGTAGCCCAGTGTGCGCATGCAGGCGCCCAGCTCCCGGTAGCCGATGTAGCCGTCCCGGTCAGTGTCGAACTCCTGGAAGGCCACCTGCAGCTCTGCCGGACAGGACGGGGTTAGTCCTTCCCCATGTCACCCCCCCACCCTGGCGGCCTGGACCAGCCCGCCCTTCTCTTCTTGGTCCCATCACTCCCTCCGTCTGCACATCATTGTCTCCTTGGTGCCTCAGGGCCTTTGCATGTGTGCTGTTCGTTCTATCCATTCTTTCAGCAAATATTTAGGGGGGGTCTACTTTGTGCCAAGCTCTGCTTTAGGCACTGGGGGTTCACTAGTGAATGAAGAAAGGAGAGAGAAATGAACCCTCCACGTTGTAGAACCTTCTCCTGCCTCCTTGGTCCTTAGTCTCCCACTCCAGGAAGCTGCCCTCCCAGTTACTCCCCTCCAGCCCCTTGGTCCATTTGCCCCAGTTACTTCACGCCCTTGGTAATTGTTTTCTGTACTCTAAGCTGACTTAGGGAGCTCTGGTGGCATAGTACCTAAGGCATTTGACTGCTAACCAGAAGGCTGGCGGTTCAAACCCACCAGCCACTCCTTGGAAGGAAGACTGGGCCGGGCAGTCTACTTCCGTAGAGATACCACCTTGGAAACCCAAGGAGGGGTCGCTATGAGTTGACTTGACAGTGAGTGAAGCTGGCTTATGAGGACAGGGCTGTGTCTGTCTGCCGTGTCTGCCCGGGTTCAGCACAGGGCCAGGACACAGCAGGTGCACAGAGAGGTTAGCTGAATGGACACATATGAAAGGGCCCCATGACCAACCAGGGAACGAGGCCAAGAACTACTCAGTCTTGGCCCCATCTCCTTTCTGGGTCCCTGCGGCCTCCTTCTTGCTCCCGGTTCTGCCCCCACCTCGATGCCCCCCACCCTGTGCCCACCTACCCCGGGCGTCCCCCCACCCTGTGCCCAGCCCCCTGGCAACGTTCTTTCCCGGAACCTTTACCTTCAATTTCCTCTGGCCGCAGCTCCCGGTCCTGAGGGGGCACAGAAGGTTAGTGGTTCCCTGGAGCACGACACCCGCACCCCTTCCTTCTTGTCCTCGGGGCCCCCCACTTCCCCCCACACCATTTCCACCCCAGAGCCTGTGTCTGTCTCTGCGGACTGGCCTGGTGGGCTAGGTCCCCCGCCTCTGCCACAAGCCTGGCCTCTCCCCAGTGCCACCCTGCAGCCCACCACTCTGAGCACTGCCTTTGGCGGAAGTGGGCCTGGAGGTTGGGTAGAACCTCAGGCTTGGCCGCGTCGGCCTCAATGTCACTGTGTGTCTCTCCTGTTCTCTCTGTCCTGGGGGCCCTGACACATCCCTCGGTGGCCCTCTGGGACATTCCTCTGGACCTCTTTCTCCTTAGGTCTCCCCACGTTTAATCTTATTTCTGTTTCTGGAGTTCCCGCTCTCCACCTCTCTGCCTCCCCGACACCCTGGAGCTGTGAAGTTCTCACTTGGTCCTCTGCCCCAGTGCAAGGAAGGGCAGGCCAGTGGTGGCCGTACATACGAACTGAGTGGCAGCGATGCTGGGCCGTAGGAAGATGCAGGCAGGCCCCATCAGACTGCTGAACACTGAGTAGCCCTGGACCCCTGGCCCAGGGCCCCTCTGGTCCTCGGGGCTGGGGCTGGGGCAGGAGCCCTCTGGGGGACAGCAGGGCCGCTGCCCGATGTCCTGCAGCAAAGCCGGCCATGAGCTCCACGGCCTGCCCCACTCTCAAGCTCTCCTGCCTCGGATGGTGCGGGGTGCACGGGGCTTGGGGGCCCCTCAACCACAACACTTTAGGCTGGAAGGATCCACCCCGAGCTGTTCAATTGGGCAAACCGAGGCCCAGGAAAGGCGAAGCACTCAACCAAGGTCACCATCAAGCTAAGTGCAGAAAGAGGCCTTGAGCCGAGGTTCTGTGTTCCCGCGGCCCAGACTGGTTCACAGAGAACAGGGTTCTGCAGGAGGGTGGGGGCAGCTGGATGGGCAGCTGGGAGCCTGGCGAGCTGGCAGTGGCCGGCGGGCGGGGCAGGGCAAGCCCAGTGGCCTCTGGGAGCCACAACCAAGGTGGGTCAGAGTCCAGGGGCTTCTGGTGGACAATACCCCTTCATCCTGTGGCTATGCCCCTCCCCCAACCAGCACCGCCCTCACACAGAGCCTCTGCCCACCCCCAGACCCCTTCCGGGGTCCAGCCAGCCTCCTGGCCCTGGCCTCTCCCTCAAGGCCTCCTACCTTAAGCCCTTGGTGCCTGGGGCGCTTGGCACAGTTTCCCATGGGTCCCCGTACCACGCCAGGCCGGGAGTCCTGGGCTGGCCTCGGGCAGCTCCCTCGGCCCCCCAGCCTCTCCCCCTGACAGCCTGGAGGACTGCGGGAGATTTTCCAGGGTTTTGTGGGGAAGACTGGGGGCGGGTGGGCAGCAGGCGGGCCCTGGGCAGGGGCTTGGGCCCTAATCCGGGATAATCTCTGAGTATCTCTGCTGGTGAGGGGGGCTACTTGGGGCCTGAGGCCCCCGGGAAGGCACAGTCTCCCCACACTCACTCCTGGGGTTCTCCCGGGTACCCCCTCTCCAGCTTCCTTCTCACCCCACCGCCTTTCCTCCCAGTTTCTCCCAATCAGGAGAGCTTTAACGTTTCCAGATGCAAGGCCAGGGTCCTGGAGGAGGCAGCCAGATGCTTGTGTGCTGGGAGGGCTGGGGCATCTCAACCCGTGGAGTGATGGTACCGGGTGCTTGGAACACCCCAGGGACACCGCCGACCCTCCTCCCACCGCCTGGCCCGTTTGGCCCAGCCCAGAAGCCCCGCCCTCTCCCCACCAGCACCCTGGCTCTGCCCTAGGCTCCCTACCCCAGGGGCCCTCCCTAGGCTGTTTGCCCTTGGCACTCCTGCCTGACTAGCCTCCTGCCCCCTCTCACCTGTGCTCGGAGGGGATATGGAGGAAGCTGACTCTGGGTGCTGCGGTTGGTGACAGGGCTCAGTGAGGACAGAGGTGGGGATGTGGCTGCCCCCATCTCTGCTGACTGGCTGACTGGCCTCTCCATCCACATATGTCCTGGGACCCCCTCCCTGGCTGGGTCCCCAGCGGGTGTGTGGGGTCCCCACTGTTCCCCCAGGGCCCTGCAGTTGAGGACAGCCACCTTGGGCCCCTTTACCTGCCCGTAGGCCGCCTGCACCTGGGCCTCAAGCTCCCGGAGGAGGGTGTGCCGCCTGTTGACCTCTGGGCTGTCCGGGGCGCGGCTGGGCCCTGGAATGCCCACTGAGGGGCTGGGATCCCCGGTGGGGAGGCTGCCATCAGCCAGGCCCTGCGGCAGGGCCATGGGGGTGAGGACTTGGCGCCTCCTGCTGGCGGAGGGCCACTGCCCCAATCTGGCCTCGTGTACCCTGTGGGAGGATGGCGCAGCGGGCAGCTGAGGGGATGGTCCCTGAGACTCCCTGCTGGTCTCCTCCCTGCTCCCCCTCCGTGGGCCCATAGGGACCCATCCCCCCAAAGTCCCAAGTCCTTCCTAGTCCTCACTGCCCCAGCCTGGCCAGTCCCTCCCCAAATTCCTTGTTCTTATCCCATGTGGCTGCCATGTCCCACCCCAGTGGGGCTTACTCCACACCTAGGGGACCCCTGACCATCCTTGCAGACTCCTGGCCCCCTGCCCTCCCACCTGGGACATTAGCCTCCGGCCCCCCCAGTCCTTCTGCCTCTGTCTCGCGGGTTTGTGGCCTCCCTTTCTCCTTCTCTAGCTCTTCCCACCACACTCCTTTCTGCTCTGGGCCTCTGTGCACCCCTGCTCCATGGCGGTCTCTGTGTCTGTCTTACGCCCTGGCTTCCTGTCTGTTTACTGTGGTCCCTCTCCGTGCCCGGTGCCCTCAGCTATCTTCTGTCTCAGCCTCTGTCCGGCAGTGTCTCTGGGGGTCTCTGACCCACCTCATGCCCCTCTCTCTGCCGCCTTGGGGCTTTTTCTCCCACCTGTCTGCCCATCCTTGCTCCTCCTATTCCCCCACCCACCTACCATCCTTGTGGTTCCCGACCCTCCTCCTTGCCCTCCCCCCAGAGCCCCAGGGCACCTCTCCTCTTGCTGCCTGCCACCTCCTGCAGTGCCCCCACTGGGGTCCTGCTTCTCAGGAGCCCCTTCTGCGGCACAGACCGCTTACCGCAGGGCGCCTGCTCCTCACCTTCCAGAATGAGGTCAGTTGTCCTGCTGCGGCCCCACTGCAGGCCCCTCATGACTTATTCACCTGCCCCTGCACCGGCCTTTGTCCCAGGGAATCAGATCCTGCCAGACGCCTGCCATCTGAGCTGATGGCTCCAGCCTCTCTCGGCCACACGCCACCCATTCATGTATTCTGTCTGCGGATGTCTCTGGAGGCTGTCCTGAAGGGCCCGTTCCCAGGCACAGCTAACCAGGAAAAGGGCCACCAGGCAGCCACCAACGCTTGGAAGGCAAAACCCTGGGAGGCTTCATGGGGGAGGTGGGAGGTGCAGCAACGTTCTGGCCATCGCACATGACTGCTTCATCCACCCCTGGCTCTGGGGGGTGCTGGGTTCCCGGCATGGGTCATTGGGCGCTTGGAGGGTCTGGCAGTGCATGTTGGGTGGAGGTCCTCCCTCAGGACGGCGGGAAGGAGGACTCGCTGGCGTCTGGAGGGGGTATTGTTGTTGTGTGCCTTCGAGTAAATTCCGACTCCATAGCGCCCCCTGTGACAGAGTAGATCTGCCCCACAGGGTTTTCTAGGCTGTGCTTTTTACAGAAACACATTGCCCTGTCTTTTGACCGTGGAGCTGCAAGGTGGGTAAAAACCACCAACCTTTTGGTTAGCTGTCGAGAGCTTAACCGTTGTGCCACCAAGGCTCCTTGGAGAGGGTATAAACCAAACCAAACCCATTGCCATTGTCGATTCTGACTCATAGCAACCCCTGTTGTGTTTCCAAGGTGGTAAATCTTTATGAAGTAGACTCATCTTCCTTCCACGGAGTGGCTGGTGGTTTTGAACTGCCAGCCTTCTGGTCAGCAGTCAAATGCCTTAGGCTCCAGCTCCTTTGGAGGGGGTATAGGTAGCAAAAAGCGGGAGAAATGTTCTGAGGGTCTGAATGTTCAGCCTGCATCTGCTGAGAATCAGCTAGGAGCCTTCCTCGGTGCTGGGAACCATCCCTGCTCCTGGAAGTTTCCACCTGGTGGGAGATGCAGTTTCCACAAATCCAGAGTTAACAGCAGATGGGTAAATGCATCAGGTGTGACAAGAAGAAGGAGAATGGGACCTCCCTGTGATGGGGACTGGGGAAGGATGATGGCAGTTAGCAACTGAAGGGAAGGGTGGGGCCTCGGGCCAAGGGCACAGCCTCCACACGCCCCCCAAGGTGGGCTTAAGGGTCTGTGGGAAGGCCAGTGTTGAAGAGACGCTGGTCAGGTGGCCAGGGGAGGAGAGGGCTCGTTGCAGTTTGGAGGCTGTCTTCAGCAGGCCCTTGAGCTCTTCTGCACCCTGGGTCACATCTCCTGGAGGCCAGAAGTGCCCTGCTCCCCAGGCAGCACCCCATGACGTTCCCCCATAGCTGGCGATTCTCCCCACTTTCTGCAAGGAGAAAGGGTCTGTTGGCCTGGATTCCACCATGCACTTGCCGTGTGACCCTAGGCTGTATTTTTCATCTCTCTGAACCTCAGTTTCTTCATCTGGAAAATGAGAATTGACCTAGTATCTACTTCATGGTGCCATTGTGAGGATTAAATGATAAAAGACCTAGCAGGTTCCTGGCACATAAGAAGGGCTGAAAAAATGGTGGCTGCACCTGTGAAGAGGGCTTCCATGTCCAAACAGCCATCCAGGGAGGTGGGAAGTGAAGGGAAAAGTGTGTTGCAAAGTACAGTCTAAAGTAGTGGGGGCTATGACTGGTCAGGACACAGTGGATGGAAGAGTTTTCATCTAGGGAGCAAAGGCTTGTGTCTAGGTGGAGAGGAGAGGCTGCTTGGAAAGCCCTCCTGGTTTGTGCTCAATGGGAAGCGTCCTACAGTACTTGGCTTAGTGGCCCAGCCTGACTCAACCAAGCTGGGGTCCCAGTCCAGTGTCCAGGGTGGATGGATCAGTGGTGACCGATGGGCAGACAGATGGGTGGATGGATGGGTGGGTGGATAATTTGATGGGCTGGTGTTTGAATGGTTGGTGGTCAGAAGAATGGATGGTTGAGTAAATGAATGGATAGACGAATGGAAGGATGAATGGGTAGATATGTAAATGCATAGTTGGGTGGATAGATGGGAAGTTGCATGGAGAGATAGACAAGTGGATGGTTGAATGAAGAGGTGGGTGGCTGACTGGGTGGAAGGACGGGTAGATGATTTGATGGGCTGGTGGTTAAATATTTAATGGTTGGTTGGATGGACGATTGTACAGATAGATGGGTGGGTGATTGGATGACTAGATAGATAGATGGTTGAAGAGATGGATGGATGGATGAGTGAATGGATGGATGGATGAGTAAATGAATGGATGGATGAGTGGATGGGTGGATGCACAGGTAGATGGATAGATGAATTGACAGACAGATGGATGATTGAGAGGATAGATGGGCAGTTGGAGGGTTAGATGGATTGATGGCTAGACCTGTGGCTTGATGGGCTTATGGTTGAATGGTTGCTGGATGGATGACTGGGTACGTGGGTGAATAGATGAATAGATGGATGGATGGAGCATTATCTGATATGCACTAATGAATGCATAAATGAAGGACTGTGTCTGTCTCTCTCCATCTCTGAACTGTGACTCCTCAGATGGCAAAGATCGTGGCTTCTTCTTCACTGTGTTTTCTACAAGCTGAATCCAGCAGTTGGCACTGGTAAGCACCAGGCACAGAACCCCAATGAGATACCATTTCACACCTAATAAAAAAATTGGAAAAACAAGCTCATTGCCATTGAGTCGATTCTGACTCATAGCGACCCCCCATTGAGTTTCTGACGCGGTAAATCTCTACGGAAGTAGATTGCCCAGTCTTCCTTCCATGGAGTGGCTGATGGGTTTGAACCGTCAAACTTCTGGTTAGCAGTCAAATGCCTTAGGCACTGTGCCACCAGAGCTCCTTTTCACACCCAATAGGATGGCCAAAATGAAACAGACAGACCATGACAGGTATTTGTGAGGATGCAGGGAAGTTGGAACCTTCATCCATTGTTGGTGAGCATGTACGGTGGTGCAACGACTTTAGAAATGGGCAGTTTCTCAGAAAGCTAAGCACAGTGTTATCATGTGACCCAACAACGCCTCCCCTAGGTGTCTACCCAAGAGAAGTAAAAGCGTATATCCACATGAATGCTTGTTCACAAATATTCAAAACAGCATCATTCATGTTGTTGTTGTTATGTGCCGTGGAGTCGGACCCGACTCATAGCGGCCCCTCCTTGGGTTTCTGAGGCAGTATCACTATGGAAGTAGATTGCCCCATCTTCCTTCTGAGGAGTGGCTGGTGGGTTTGAACCGTCAGCCTTCTGGTTAACAGTCAAATGCCTTAGCCACTATACCACCAAAGCTCCCAGCATCACTCATAGTAGCCAAAAAGTGGAAACTACCCAAATGCCACCAGTTGATGAATGGGAGAGCGGTATATCTACACAATGGCATATGATTGAGCCATAAAGAGACGTGAAGATCTGTTATGTCTACAACATGGATGGACTTTGAATACACTGTCACCAAAGGCCACATACTGTTTGATTCCACTTATAGGAAAAGTCTGGAGTAGAGAAATCTGTAGAGGCAGAGAGCAGATGAGTGGTTGTCAGGGGCCAGGGAGAAGAGGAAATCGAGACACCGCTAATGCATATGGGGTGTGCTTTGGGGTGATGAGAGTGAGATTAGTGGTGATGGGTGAACAACCTGTGAAGATACTAAAAACCACCGAGGTGTATACTTTCTACAGGTGAAGTTTATGGTTTGTGAGTTCTGTTTCAATAAAGCACCACACACAGGTTCAGTGGGCACCAGGACTGGAGGTTGCTGATGGACAGAGGGACTGCCTGACCTGTTGGGCTGGGAAAGCATCGCTCTGGGTCCCAGAGGAGGGTGGCCACACAGCTGGTCTGGCTGGAGTGGAGCAGCCGGGAACAGTACCTCGCAGCTACGCCATCCTGGGGGACAGCTTGCCCATGGGCTCCGTGCAGGGTGGCTGAGGATGGCCCAGGTCGGTGGTGCCTCTATGCAAAGGGAGGGGCGGTGGTGCTCCAGGCTAGAGCCAGGGCTCCAAGTGGGTCTGAATCCCAGCTCTGAGCCTTGGCGTCTGCATCTATGTAATGGGAACAAGGACGGCGGCCCCTCAGAGTCATTACAGGGATGAGACCATCTGCATGAGAGCTCTTTGTAAGCTGCTAAGTGCTGGGCAGATGTTCTTCAGCTGTGAGTCAGGGATGATGGGTAATCCAGCTCGGGGGTGGGGGGGTCAGCTCTGGCCCCAGGCAGCTCTGGGCTCAAACAGGCCCCAGTACAGCGGAGGGGAAACTGGCCCCTCTGAGCCCCTGCTGCAGAGGGGGCCCCAGCTTTCACCGGGTTTGGTCCCCAGGCTTTGGTAGTTTTGTTCCTGGGAAGGATGCTTTCCTCTCTCCTAAAACCAAAAAGCAAACCCACCACCATCAAGCCCCTTATAGCCCCTAGAGGACAGAGTAGAACTGCCACAGGGTTTAGTGCCAAAGGCATTTTGACTGCTAACCAGAAGGTTGGCGGTTCAAACTCACCAGCCACTGCTCAGAAAGCAGATTGGGCAATCTACTTCCGTAGAGGTACTGCCTCCGAAACCCAGTGATGGGTGGCTATGAGTCAAATCGACTCGATGGCAGTGAGTTCGTTTTTTTTTGGAAATCTTTATGGAAGCAGACTGCCTCATCTTTCACCTGTGGAACAGCTGGTGGGTTCAAACCACTGACCTTTTGGTTAGCAGCTGTGTGCTTTAACCATTGCTCTACCAGAGCTCCTAGTGACAGAGAAATCAGGCCCAAGTTCCCAGGGAGGACCACTGAGAGCCCCTGAGGGAGGCAACAGTCGGGAGGAGAATGGGCTGTGGGTTCCAGGCAAGCCTGCTGGAAGGACACAGCCCTCTTGGGTCCAGGAGGCCCGGCCGATTCCCGTCTGTCCATCTTCCCATCCACCCATTTCCTCAGCCAGCATTTGGAGGGTGTGGCATGCCCCGAGTCTGTCAAAGAAACGGTTTGTACGGTTTGTAGACTACAGCCATGCAGAGGAAGGAAGTAGGGTGAAAAGTGAGGCCCCTGCAGCCCAGTGGACCTGGCTCTCCTGCTGACTAGCTGTGTGACCTCAGGCAAGTCACTTAACCTCTCTGTGCTTTGGTGTGTTCATCTGTAAAATGAGGATCAGAGCAGTCTCTAGTCTTGCTGTTATCGTTAGGTGCCGTCGAGTCGTCTCCGATTCATAGTGACCGTATGTGCAGCAGAAAGAAACACGCCTGGTCCCGTGCCAGCCTCAGGGTCCTTGCCAGACCTGAGCCCAGCGTTGCAGCCACTGTGTCAGTCCATCTCGCTGAGGGCCTTTGCCTTCTTCGTTGACCCTCTACTTTACCGAGCATGACATCCTTCTCCAGAGAGTGGTTCCTTCTGACAACGTGACCAAAGGTGAGACGAAGTCTGGCCGTTCTCGCTTCCAAGAAGCATTCCGGCTGTACTTCTTCCAGGACAGATCTGTTAGTCCTTTTAGCAGTCCATGGTACTCTTAGCATTCTTCTCCAGCACCACAGCTCAAAAGTATCAACTCTTCTTTGGTCTTCCTTATCCATTGTCCAGCTCTCACATGCATAAGAGGCGACTGAAAATCCCATGGCTTGTGTCAGGCGCACCCTAGTCTTCAACGAGACACCTTTGCTCTTCAGCACTTGAAAGAGGTCTTGTGCAGCGGTGTTCTGGTTCCTAGTGCCGCTCTGACAAGAATATACTGCAAAGGGGATGCTTGAACAAACAGGAGTTCATTCTCTTACAGTTTAGGAGGTTTTAAGTCCAAGTTCAGAGTGCCAGGCTCTAGGGGCTGGGTGAAAGCCCCTCAACCTTGGAATCCAGCTCTGCCTCCTGCTCCCGGCCCACTGGAGCTAGAGGCATCTGTTCACTCAGACAGCTGCTGTCTGCTGAGGCTGCCAAGCCCAAGGTTGACAAGTAAAAAGGCACAGTCCCAATGTTACCAAACCACACAGCAGACCACGAATTCAAGTCCATTGAAAGTCCTAAGGTTGGCAGGGCATGGCAGGCTGCTGAACAATGACACAGCTACATGCAGGGCTCAAGCGTGCCATAGGCTAGAGACCGTTCCCCAAGGCTTCTCCTTATATACAAGAAGCTGACCACATCCCTAAGGCAGCTACTTAGCTGCTCACAGAAGATTCCACCATGGAGCTGATTACCAGTCTCATCATGGGGAATACTCCATCCAGCTGCCCAGCCACTCAACCAGGCCCAGCCAACTTGACACACAAACTTAACCACCACAAGCAGGTTTGCCCAATGCAATTCGTCGTCTGATGTCTTGACTGCTGCTTCCATTGGTGTTGATTGTGGAACCAAGTAACACAAAATCCTTGACAATTTCAATCTTTTCTCCATCCACCGTGAGGCTGTTTATTGACCATTTGTGAAGATTTGTGTTTTCTTTATATTGAGGTGTAATTCATACTGCAGACTGTCGTCTTTAATCTTCATCAGTAAGTGCTCCAAGTCATCCTCACTTTCAGCAAGCAAAGCTGTGTCGTCAGCTTATCGCATGTTTAATGAGTCTTCCGTCTCTAGTCTTAGTGCTGTAGTATGTGCAAAGTCTTCGATGCAATCCTGTTTGCTGCGGTTGTCACCACGGAGGGATGGTGTGTTAATGGAGATACCTTTTTATTGACGTGGTATTCATTCATTCATTCCACAGACGTTTGTTGAGCACCTACTGTGTGCCAGTGCTGGGGACCCAGCTGGCAGCAGGTACCGGTTCTGGCCCTGTGTGTTTGGGGGTGGAGTGGGTCGCTGTGTGATGCTAAGTGTGGGTGCCTCTTGGAAAGTTACTGCCTGAAGGCTGGTTCCGTCCCTGCACCTTGTCCCCACTCACCCAGACCCCCAGGCCCCGCCCCTGCCCTGCCGCATTCTTGGGGTGGGCGGGGAGAGGAGGGGGCGGAGCAGAGCAATTAATACAAGCCTCCGGCTGCTCCCTACTTCCTGTCACCCTTGCACTTCACGCCGGACAGTGAGTGGGGTTGGAACTGGGTCGGGACGGGA
>NW_006921717.1:1678633-1691089 GCF_000298275.1 Orycteropus afer afer | reverse complement strand
CTCTCTCTCTCTCTCTCTTTCTCTCTCTTAAAGGTCCTGACACCCCGCCCCCAGGGTGATGCAAGACTGTGGTCTCTGTCCCCTCCCTACACCTCTGTGACTCTCTCCCCTCACTCAGGTGTCTAAGGGGTGGCTGTAGCCCAAACCCCCTTCACCCACCTGGGAGAGACTCCAGGCCTCTCTTATTCCTCTCTCATGTGACTACAAGCCCAAGCCTCCTTCCCGGGTCTCTGCCCAGAGGTTCCCATAGCCCAGAGTCCCCAATGCCTTCCCCAGGCCCGTCCCCACACCCTCCTGTCCCCCAGGGCGCTGTGAGGCCATCCGCATGCTGCTGGCTGACCAGGGCCAGAGCTGGAAGGAGGAGGTGGTGACCAAAGAGGACTGGCTGCAGGGCCCCCTCAAGGCCTCCTGTGTGAGCGACGGGAGGGCTGGGGGCGCACGGCTGGGCCCAGGGGCCTGCCACCGGGAGGCAGCAGCTCACTCAGCACCCCTCACCAAGCTTTTGCCCCCCAGCTGTACGGGCAGCTCCCCAAGTTCCTGGATGGAGACCTTACGCTGTACCAGTCCAACACCATCCTGCGGCACCTGGGCCGCTCCCTCGGTGAGCCCCCTGACTGACCCTAGCAGAGTGTTCGGGCCCACAGGCCCCCACCAGCATCCTGGGGCTGGAAGGCAGGCAGGGGGCCCCGGAAAAGGCAGGCGTGGGCTCCAGGAGGTCCGGGGGCTGCTGTCCGCCCCAGGCAGCTCTGTGTAGCCCAGGCTGTGGTATTCCCTGGATTGCCACGTGGAGGGGGTCACCTGTCCCCATGACTGTGTTGGTCAGAGGTCCCGGTGAGGCTGGGCTTCCGAGAAGAGCCCCCTTCTCTCCTCGTGCTCCAGCTCCATCACAGCCAGCAGGCCTGAGGCAGGGCTGCCGAGACCCACAGGTTTGGGGGCAGAGGGTGTGGTGGCGAGCTGGCCGGCCGGACCTGAGCCTGCTGCCCGGTCACCGACCCGGGCTATATGGCAAAGACTCACTGTCTCAGGGAGCCAGCCTGCAGCCTGATTTCAAGGTTCCAGAAACGTGGCTTAGGGCAATGGCTGCCTCCTCTTTGGCCACTTTGGGGGCCCCAGGAAAGCTCAGGGCCCTGGGGGTGGCCATCAGGAAAGGGGGCAGCAGAGAGGGGACCCTCCTCCTTATCTGCAGGACTGGGTGAGAGAACAGGCAGAGAGACCTCCAGCTTCAGCCGCCCGCCTCCCGGCCCCCTTGCTTGGTTGGCCTTCCCGTCCACCCATCCAAGCCCGTCCAGGCCCCCACAGCTGTCTGCCAGCCTGGGAGGCACACACCACAGGCTTGGGCCGCCCTCAGGAGGAGAAAGCAGGGGGAGTGAGCTTGAGGGTGTGGCAGAGACTTCCAGAGCCCAGGAACCCAGGGGGTGACCCCTCACCCTGTAGGAATGGGAGTAGCAGTGCAGGCTGGAGTGGGGGTTTCTAAAATCAGGGCCCAGGGAGGGTCCCGGTGCCCAGGCCTGAGGCAGGGCTGCCGAGACCCGCAGGCTTTGGGGGCAGAGGGCGTGGTGGCGAGCTGGCCGGCCGGACCTGAGCCCGCTGCCCGGTCACCGGCCAGGGCTGTATGGCAAGGATTCACGGGCAGCGGCCCTGGTGGACATGGTGAACGATGGTGTGGAGGACCTGCGCCAGCGCTGCGGGCACCTCATCCACCATAACTACGTGAGTGGGTGGGTGGGGGAGTGCGGGTCAGGTGGGGGGCGGCTGGCCTGTCCCTCTGTAGCGCAGCCTGCTTCGCTGTTTGCAGGAGGAGGGCAAGGCCCAGTATGCCCAAGAGCTGCCCGGGCACCTGAAGCCCTTTGAGACCTTGCTGGCCCAGAACCAGGGGGGCCAGGCCTTCATCGTGGGCGACCAGGTGAGTGCTGGGCCAGCCTCCGCACCATTTCCTGCTTTTTTAGAATTTAACCTTTTTATTGTTGCAAAATATACACGGCAGAACATAACACAAAATGCACGCGGCAGGACGTGACACCGGTCTATGCTTAGCTCCGTGACTCGATGACCCTCCTGAGCCGTGCGCCTGCTTTTCCCCTCTTGGGACTGTTCTTCCCTCAGCGCGCACTCACTGCCCCCTGAGGTTCCTGTGTCGCTGTCAGTTTGATCTCATATACAAACCCACTGCCGTGGAGTCGAGTCTGACCCATGACGACCTATGGATAGAACGGAACTGCTCCATGGAGTTCCCACGGTTGTTAAATGTTCACAGAAACAGACTGCTGTGTCTTCTTCCCTCAGAGTGGCTGGTGGGTTGGAACCACTGACCTTTTGGTTAGCAGCCGAGCAGTTAACCACTGCACCACCAAGGCTCCTCTTTGATCCCATATAAATCTTTTTTTTATTTAAATTGTGATTTGGATGAAAGTTTACAGAGCAATTTCACTTTCTGTACAGCAGTTCGCATACTCTCCGTCGCTTCACTAAAGATCGACAGCCTTGGAGACCCTGTGGTGCAGTTCCACTCTGTCCTCTAGGGGCGCTGTGGGTCAGAATGGACTCCACAGCAGTGGGTGTGGTTTGGGCTTTGCTTCTGTGAAGATTGACAGCCTTGGAGACCCTGTGGTGCAGTTCCACTCTGTCCTCTAGGGGCGCTGGGAGTCAGAACTGACTCCATGGCAGTGGGTGTGTTTTTTTGGGTTTTATCAGTAACTTGAGAATGAAGTAGGCAATGAAGGAAAAGGAGAACAATCACAAAGGGCTTCTGCTCAATTACCAGTAATATTGTAAAACAGTGTAACCAATAATATCATTCAGTGTAGAAATATTTTACAAAACAATTTTGTTGCTAGTATTCATATAAGCTAAGAAATACGACACTTAAGAAATTTACAATATTTATCACGTATTGTTCTATAATCAATGAAAGGAGCTCTGGTGGCGTACTGCCTAAGGCATCTGACTGCTAGTCAAAAGGTTGGCAGTTCAAACCCACCAGCTACTCCACAGAAGGAAGACTGGGCACTCTACCTCCGTAAAGATTTACCACCTCAGAAACCCAGCAGGGGTCGCTATGAGTTGGAATCAACTCTGGCAGTGAGCTTTTTTTTTTTTTTTCCAAATGATCAAAATGGATAAAAACGTTACCACGGATTCTGGGATTCTGTATGGTCTGATATGAGAGAGGAGGTCCTTGGGGGGGGGGGTAACCCCATGGGTTACTGCATTGGGTGACATAACCTTAACGCCAACTCTACTGACACCTATGGGGAGCAACCCATGCTCTGGTAGCCCCCACTCTTTCCCACCCGCTGAAGCCCCCCACCCTCTGCCCCACAGATCTCGTTTGCTGACTACAGCCTGCTGGACATCCTCATGACCCATCAGGTCCTGGTCCCTGGCTGCCTGGATGCCCTGCCCCTGCTGTCGGCCTACGTGGCGCGGCTCAGCGCTCGGCCCAAGCTCAAGGCCTTCCTGGCCTCCCCGGAGCATGTAAACCGTCCTGCCTTTGGAAGCCGGAAAATATGAGACGTTCTTGTCTTCCAGCTGGGGAGGGCCTGTCCCCAGGAGATCAATTAAAAAAAAAACACGGTGAGATGAAAGCTGTGCTTGTGGCCACCTGGGGGTCCTCTACCCCTCCCCAGGCTGCTTTGGGCTGGAGGACTCTGTCCCAGGAATTCAGAACCCAGGGATGAAGGTCAGGCTCCAAACTCAGGAATCCACTCCACCCGTAGGACTTCCTGTAGGAGCGGGTTGGCCTCAGGGCAAAGCTCAGTATGGTACCAATGAGGGAGACGGGCAGACGGGTGATCTGACAGCCCCTGCAGGTGGCAGGGCTGAGGGGTCCGGTACAGGGGGCCCCACACAATGGACAGATGGTACACACACGGGGGACAAACACTAGGTAGTCCACATGCATGTCCATATTGCCCATTGCAGTGTTTTACCCGGGTTCACAGACACACCCCCTAGTTGGTGCTGCAGGTGGGGTCCCAGGTAAGGGGCTGAGAGGCAGGCCTGGAGCCTTGATGGCCGGCTGCTCAGACGTCTGAGGGGGCGTCAAGGCTGCGTGGAGCAGCTCCAGGGAGCCCCTGCCAACCCTAAGTGGGGCTCACCCCGGTGTCCTTGGTGGGTGCCGCCATGCCTCTGAAGGCTTCCTCCCTGCCCTTACCCCCACAGTCCAAGCCGGGTTCCTGCGCCTGCCTGGCATCTGAAGCCCCTCAGAGTGCAAACCTCTCTGAGGCTGCCAGCTGCCCTGGGGGCAAAGTCTGCACCCTAGGGCTGCCAGGCCCCCTCCCCCACATGAACTCCCTGCTCTCCAGAACAATCACTGTCCCTCCCCTCGCAGGTCGCCCTCACAGCAAATGGTGCTGCTCTCCAGACAGGCCCGGCGTCCCCTCCCGGCCCATGGCCCTCTGCTCAGCACTCTCCCTCCGCCCACCTCCGCTGACCCATGGACCAGTGGCCCAGGCACCCTGGGCACCTCCACCTCTCCCAGGACCCCACTCCTAGAGGTCCCGGCTTGCTCGGTTTTCTCTCCCAAGATGGCAACCTCCCTCTGTGAGGGCAAAGATCGCGTCTGGTTCATTTCTATCTCTCTCGCCTCCGTATGACTCACTTTACTTCTTAGGAAATGGGTCTGCAAAGTCCAGCAAGGGCAGACTGTATGTCCACGCATTGCTACCTCTGTGAGGAGGCCTCCTGACTTCAGTAGCTGTCTGTCTGTCTGTCCATGTCTATCTGTCACACATAAGAGTCTCATGTCAGAGACCTGGTGCCCCACGCTCCTTGCTGGGGAGTCAGGCAGTAATTTCACCAAGTGGAGGAAGTCACTGAAGCTCAGAGAGGTGAGGGGCTGGCCCAAGGCCACACAGCTTGTCAGGGGCAGAGCTGGAGTTCAGGCTGAGCCATGCGACTCCCAGGCTTTTCCAGTCATTCCTTGGAAAGGGAGGAAGAAGGGGCCAGGGAGACAGCAGGAGGCTAGTCTCGACAGGAAAGACCAGACGCAGGCTGGAGTCAAAGGGTATCTCATGGAGGCTAGAGTGGGCCAGGGCACACGGTGTTGTCAACAGGGTGTGGAGGTGCCACCTGACCTCTTAAGTTCACAAGGTGGGGCAGGGGAATCAAGCCAACAGTCCAAGGCTGATTCCTAGGAGGCAGAAGTCAGACATGCCACCACCTCCGACCTTTTTACCAATTCTGACACCAACTATCCCTCCCGTGGCACTCTCTGCTTCTCTGTTGGCTTTGATAATCCGCTGCGATGGCCACACCGAACTCACGCACAATACTCATGATTTTGGGGTTTATTAGGGTAGTGACAGTTTACAGCTCAGGT
Organism: Orycteropus afer afer; assembly: GCF_000298275.1. Classification (NCBI taxonomy): domain Eukaryota; kingdom Metazoa; phylum Chordata; class Mammalia; order Tubulidentata; family Orycteropodidae; genus Orycteropus; species Orycteropus afer. The sequence continues at coordinate 1,685,769 of NW_006921717.1, read as the reverse complement.
TCAGGAACACTCAGGATATAGCTCCTCCATCAGGACAGCCTCCCCTCGGCTCTGCCCACAGGCAAGTCTCTCTCCCGTCCTCGACCTCGGCTTGGCCTCTACCCTGCTCAGGCAAGTGTTATAAATCTCTTTTAGTTCTGTCCATAAATGCCTAGAGACATCCCACCGCCCCTAGAGGCAACCCACTCCCCCAGGCGGCTTTGGCCAAAGGCACCCCGCTTTGTCTCTCACTCCGTGAGCTGGGAAGCTACCGCCCTGTCTTGTGCCAGTCTTATGATGCTGTCTCTGCTGCCTCTGTTTCCGTGCCACCCCTTCTGGCTGGTGACATCACATTCTCTGATGTCACAGCTCCTTCTCTTGGGACAAGGAAGATGGGTGCAGGGATGCAGGGCCAGAGGACGTGCTTCACTCCTGGCTCTTCTTTTTTGATGGTGGTCATCTGTCCCCTTCTTCCCACCTCTGGGTGGTTAATTTTAAGCCTAGTGGGATGGCAAAACTGACCAATCCCTATGTTAGGGTTCCATGCAGTGTATTCTAATGGTCCCACTCCCATAAGTGTGGCCAGGTACCTTATTTACATTACTAACAAGCTGTCAGGAGCTCTGGTGGCATAGTGCCTAAGGCACTTGACTGCTAACCAGAAGGTCGGTGGTTCAAACCCACCAGCCACTCCTCAGAAAGAAGGTTGGCCAATCTACTTCCATAGTAATACTGCCTCGGAAACCCAAGGAAGGGTCGCTATGAGTTGGGTCCAACTCGACGGCACATAACAATGACAACAAGCTGTCTAATCCCCTTGGGGAGCCACAAGCACCTCATTTGTGTAGTCCCACCCAGTCATCTGGTGGGTGTCACAAAGACCACATCTAGAAGGTCCAGAGTAAATTAGTCACTGCACCATAGGTGTCCACTGTGGGGGTCTTGCTGCCTGGATTAAGGGGCTGGAGTTGATTCCCAGGGCAGTGGGGAGCTATCGCGGGCTCTTGAGCAGGATAGGCGACATGAATGAGGACTTTCAGAAATCAACCTGCTGGTGCTCAGGAAATTTCAATGTCCTTACTTTACAGATGGGGAAACTGAGGCCCAGAGAGGGACTAGACTTCCCAACTTCATGGAGCTGGTGGGTGGTTGGGTAGGATGGTGTCCTGGGCCCAACACTTCCAGGCTGCAGGCCCCCTGCCCCCAAAGGGGCATCTGTGTGACCGAAACTCCAAGCAGAGGCCCTGTGAAGAGGGGTCTTACATGTGTTGGATTTGGGGGGCTGGTTGGCAGTTTGGGTTCCTGGAGTAGGGGTGCTTCGGGTGGCACGCACCAGGAAGGGCCCTCTGATCCTCAGGGGAGAAGTGCCCTCCTAAGGGACCCGCTGTCCTGGGGTTGCTTCCTGCCACAGGCACTGCCCCCAGCAAGGGCCGAGGGCTCAGCCTTGCTCGGGGCCCCTGAGCACTCGGTAGAGAGGGTTCAGCCTGGACACTCAGAGGCGAGGGCTTGCGGTGTGTTGGGGTGCCCTCTGTGAGGACTCTGTGTGTGTTGAGGTGTCCCAGGTGAGGGTTTAGAGTGGGTTTGGTGGGAGAGATCAGAGCATGTCAGTGTGCCCTGGATGAGGGCTTGGGGCATACAGGGGTGCCCAGGCCATGTTGAGGGTGCTCCTGGAGAGGCCTGGAGCATGTTGGGGTACAGGCAGCCCTGGACATCAGCTTGTCTCAGGCAGTGCTGGAGTCCTGGGGCTGCCGCGGTTCACCGAGCAGTCAGGACAGGCCCTGCCAAACCACAGGGCAGGCTGGGGACACCCAGGCTTCCGTCCAGATCCCAGGGTAGCAACAAAGAGCTGGCCTTTTGAAAGGTTCCTACGTCCAGCCACTTATACATTCTTTGGGGTGACTGGGCTCTGCAGCAGGGGAGGGGCTCTGTGAAGGGAGGGTCTCCCTGTTAAGGGGCTTTCTGCCACCCTACTGGGTTCAGGGTCCAGAGTGTGAGGACGCTGGGCTTGGGAAGGTGAGAAGTGAGAGAGGGTCTCTGAGCTGAGCATGGCCCAGCCCTCGGGTCCATCCACTGAGGTTTCCTCAAGCCTGTAGGAGGTTGGGAGACCTCACGGGCCAGGATGGGCCTTTCAGGGCATGAGCAGTGGCTGGGCCTCCACGCAGGGAGCTGTGGACTGGCCCTGTGAGTTGCTTCAGCAAGGTGCAGGGATGACCAGATGGCTGCATGGGGAGAGGCTGGGAGTTGCTCTGGCTGGTGAGCCAAAAAAATCCAAAGCCAAGCTCACTGCCATCGAATCTGTTCCAACTCAGCAACCCCCATTCAGTTTCTGAGGCGATAAATCTTCATGGAAGTAGCTTGCCAAGTCTTCCTTCCCCAGAGTGGCTGGTCGGTTTGAACCTCCAACCTTCTGGTTAGCTGTCAAAATACCTAGGCACTCCTGGCAGTGTCTGAGAGGGAGGGACAAGGAGTGCCTCAAGCACTTTATACACGCAAACTCGCAAACTCGTTTAGTCCCTCAAGCAGCTCTGGTGGCGCAGTGCCTAAGGCACTTGACTGCTAACCAGAAGGGTGGCAGTCCAAACCACCCGCCACTCTGCAGAAGGAAGATGGGCCGATTTACTTCCATAAAGATTTACTGCCAGTGGGGGTCACTGTGAATTGGAATCGACTAGATGGCAGTGAGGCGCTCTGGTGGCGCAGTGCCTAAGGCACTTGACTTGACTGCTAACCAGAAGTCTGGCGGTTCAAACCCACCAGCCACTCCTCGGAAGGAAGATGGGGCAATCTACTTCTGAAGTGATACCGCTTCGGAGACCCAAGGAGGGATCACTAGGAGTTGGATCAGACTCCATGGCAGTGAATTTTTAATGGCTAATGTTGGCGTAGTGCCTAAGGCATCTGACTGCTAACCAGAAGGCAGGTGGTTCAAACCCACCAGCCACTCCTCAGCAGGAAGATTGGGCAATCTACTTCCATAGTGATACCGCCTCAGAAACCCAAGGAGGGGTCACCATGAGTCAGGTCCCACTCGACGGCACATAACAACAACAAAAGATGGAAGTGAGTTTGGTTTTTGGTTTCAAGAGTCCCTCTGGTGGTGTGGTGGTTAAGGCATTTGGCTACTAACCAAAATGTCGGTGGTTCAAACCCCCCAGCCTCTCTGTGGAAGAAAGATGAGGCAGTCTGCTTCTGCAAGGACTTACAGCCATGGAAACCCATGGGGGTCGCCATGAGCTGGAATCAACCGGACGGCAGTGAGTTTGGTTTTGTGGGAGAGTCGCTGGGAGGTGCAAACAGTGGGTGGAGTCCACGCAGAGGCAGCTTGGAAGCAAGGTCTCACGATCTAGTTCTAAAAATTCAGCCACTGAAACCTGCAATGGGAGCAGTTCTAATCCAACGCACAGGGGGCTGCTACAGTCAGGGTCGACTCCATGGCAACTGGTAAAGAACCCCCAGGGTGGATGCTACTGTCATCTCCATTTTACCGTCGAGGAAATGCGAGGCTGGGACACGTGAAGTAACAGCTGGACACAGCCAGAGTCAGGGTTTGAATCTGGCTCTCTAGAGCCTGTGCTCTCAGCGGAAGGAAGCCTCAAGCCGCTCTGTTGTACACAGAGACTTGGGGAGGCTAGGAGCGCCTCCTCCTAATTACGTGGGGGAAGGAACCCCGAGAGAATGTCTGGGCTTCCAGCCAAGCAGGGAGGGGGTGGGGTGCGGGTGGGACTCGGTCTGGCTCAGGTTTGAAGGTTTCAGCATTTAATGACTTGTGACCGTGTCTGCTTGCCAACTGCAGAGTACAGTGTTCCTGTTACAGATTCAAACTTCCCTCTTGGGTCAGTGGGATTCTTGGTCCTCAGCCAGTGGCCTTTCGGGACGGGTCGGAGGGCAGACTCGAGGAGGCCAGTGTCAGTTCGCCCAGGGGTTTGCTCTTTAGGGGCAGCAATCCAGAGGGAACGGCCTGGGGTAGCAGCCGGGGGTGGAAGTGGGGAGTGGCCCCAGCCCTCAGGGTGGGACTCCCGGGGTCAGGGGTCAGGCCTCCCCCTGAGTCCTTGCTCCCCAGCAGGGAGAGCCTGCAGGAACTTTGGCTTTGGGCCTCCCAGCCTCACCTCCGGACCCCTCGACCCTTTTTTCTGCTTAGTCCAGGTCCCTGGGCCACTGGCTCGAGGTGGGGGCTCCGGCCTGAGCTCTGTTGCCTCTGCCCCTCCTCTTCCTGACTGGATCATGGGAAGAGGAGACACCATCTTGCTTTAGCCGGATTCTCTGTCCAACCCCAGAGCGGCCTGAGGACCCTCTTCTCTGAGCACTGGTGGCTAGTCCTCTCTGGGCCCGTGTCCTCTTCTGACAAGCTTGGTGGTCACAAAATGCCCATGCTGTTTACCGAGCACCTGCTCCATGTCAGACACCTGGTGGGTCTTAGGTTTCCTGTGGTGGTTGAGTTTGGGTGTCAACTTGGCTGGGCCTGGTCGAGCGGCTGGGCAGCTGGATGTAGTATTCCCCATGATGAGACTGGTAATCAACTCCATGGTGGAATCTACTGTGAGTGGCTGAGTAGCTGCTTTAGGGCTGTGGTCTGCTTCCTGTGTATAAGGAGAAGCCTTGGGGAACGGTCTCTAGCTTACAGCACTTGGATCCTGCATGTAGCCGTGTCATTGTTCAGCAGCCTGCCATGCTCTGCCAACCTTGGGACTTTCAATGGACTTGAGTTAATGGCCTGCCGTGTGGTTTGGTAACATTGGGACTGTGCCTTTTTACTTGTCAACCTTGAGCTCGTCAGCCTCAGCAGCCAGCAGCTGTCTGAGTGAAGAAACACCTGTAGCTCCAGTGGGCTGGGAGCTGGAGGCAGAGCTGGACCCCAAGGTTGAGGCACTTTCACCCAGCCCCTAGAGCCTGGTACTTTGAACACGGACTTAAAGCCTCCAAACTTTAAGAGAATAAGCTCCTGTTTGTTCAAGCCATCCCATGGTGCTATTTCTTTTAGAGCGGCACTAACCAATCCACTGCTGTCGAGTTGGATCCAACTCAAAGAGACCCTTCCTTGGGTTTCCGAGGCGATATCTTTACAGAAGTAGATTGCCCAAGCTTCCTTCCGAAGAGTGGCTGGTGGGTTTGAACCGCTAGCCTTCTGGTTAGCAGTCAAATGCCTTAGGCACTGCACCACCAGAGCTCCCAGAGAGGCACTAGGTAACCAAAACAGGTTCCATTTTACAGGTGTGGAAACTGAAGTCAGAGCTGGCATTCACACCCAGGCAGTCTGGCCACTGAGCCTATGCTCTTTCCCAAACTGCCTGAGAAGATGCTCTCAGACGTGTCCTGGACAAAGTGATGAAACAGTCACACACATCCAGTCAATCAGGACAAATTCCCAAGCCTTTAGAGCCCGAGCAAACAAAAACCAGTCACTATGGAGCGGACAGAGTCGTGACGATCCTGTGTGTGTCAGAGTAGACCTTCACTCCGTAGGGTTTCCAAGGAAGGAACATTTGAAGTAGATCAACAGCACCTTCCTCTGTGCCTCTGGGTGGACTCGAACCTTCACCCTTTGGGCTGGCAGCCAAGCACATTAGCTATTTGTACCAACCAGGTCCTGAGAGAAGTCAAGTCGCAGCCATGGGGAGGCTAGATGCACAAACACAGGGCATGTGCGGCCTCAGGCCTGGTTCCTATTTGCTTTCCAGCCAGGGAAGCTGGAGACCAGCTCTACAAATGTGGGTGGGTGGAAGTGGGACAGCACACGCAGCCAAAAGAAAGCCCCCCGTTGCCCCCACTTCCTCCCCACAGTTCCTCTTCCCTGGGTCCTTCCCTCCCATGCACTCCCACCCCCTGAGCTGTCTCCCCGTGCAAACACTGCCTTTCTGTTCCCCCTTCATTGATCACTGATCTCTCCAAGGAGTGTATCTACCTGATGTAAATGTTCACCCCATATGCCTGTCTATTGTTTGGCTAGACTGGCTCTTCTTTTTTTAGAATATATAATGGGAGCTCTGGTAGCATAGTGGCTAAGACACTTGCCTGCTAACCAGATGACTGGCGGTTCAAACCCACCAGCCAGTCCTCGGAAGGAAGGTTGGGCAATCTACTTCCGAAGTGATATTGCTTCTGAAACCCAAGGAGGGGTTGCTATGAGTTGGGTTTGACTCGACAGCACATAGCAACAACAACAACCTAGTAATACCTAATAATGCTGGATCAAATGGTATTTTTAATTCCAACTTTTTAAGGAATCGCCATACTGGTTTCCACGGTTTTTGTTGTTGTTAGGTGCCGTTGAGTCATCTCCGACTCATAGCGACCCTGTGCACAGCAGAATGAAACACCACCTGATTCTGTGCCAGCTCCACGATCCCTGCTATACTTGAGCCCATCGTCGCAGCCACCGTGTCAGTCCATCTTGTTGAGGGCCTATCCCTTTTTCGTCGACCCTCCACCTTACCAAGCAAGACATCCTTCTCCAGGGAATGGTCCCTTCTGACAATATGACCAAAGTAGGTGAGATGAAGTCTGGCCATTCTCGCCTCCAAGGAACATTCTCGCTGTGCTTCCTCCAGGACAGATCTGTTCTTTTAGCAGTCCACGGTACGCAGTACTTTCAGCATTCCTCACCAGCACCACAACTCAAAAGCATCAACTCTTCTTTGGCCTTTCTTATTCATTGTCCAGCTCTCACATACATATGAGATGACTGAAAATATCATGGCTTGTGTCAGGCACATCTTAGTCCGCAAGGAGACATCTTTGTTCTTCAGCACTTGAAAGAGTTCCTTTGCAGGCGACTTGCCCAGTGCTATAGGTTGTCTAATGTCTGACTGCCGCTTCCATTGGCGTCAATTGTAGAACCAAGCAATGTGAATTCTTTGACAATCTCAATCTTTTCTCCATTTATTGTGATGCTGCTTGTAGGTCACTTTCCACAGTGGTTGTATCATTTTACAGTCCCAGCAGCAGTGCATGAGAGTACCAATCTCTCCACATCCCCGCCAGCATTTTGTTTCTGTCTTGTTGAACTTTGCTATCAGTGCTGGGGTGACATGGTATCTCATTGTTTTTTATTTGCATCTCTCTAAAGGCTGGTAGGAGCTCTGGTAGCATAGTGCCTAAGGCACTTGACTGCTAACCATAAGGCTGGCGGTTCAAACCCACCAGCCACTCCTCAGAAGGAA
>NW_006921717.1:1666443-1675923 GCF_000298275.1 Orycteropus afer afer | reverse complement strand
CATCTCTCTAATAGCTAATGATCGTGAGCATTTCTTCATATGTTTGTGGGCCGCTTGAATATCCTCCTTGGTGAAGTGTCTATACATGTCTTCTGCCCATTTTTTAATTGGATTGTTTGTCTTTTTGTTATTGAGGTGTTGGAGTGTTCTATAAATTCTAGAGATAATGGACAAGTCTTTTGAAGCATGTAAAAATTTAAGTTTTAGAAGGTCCCATTCATCTAGTTTCTCTTCTGCTATGTATGCATTTTGGGTTATGCTTGATAGTTTATTTATGCCATAAATTGGGGCCCCTAAATTTGCCCCTATTTTTTCCTGGAGGAACTTTATAGTTTTAGGTGTCACATTGAAGTCTTTGATCCATTTGGAGTTAGTTTTTGTGTATGGTGTGAGGTATAGATCTTGTTTCATTTTTCTGCAGATGGACAACCAGTTTTGGCAGCATCGTTTGTTGAAGAGACCATCTCTTCCCTGTTTAATGGGTTTCGGCCCTTTGTCAAAGATCAGCTGACCATAGATCGATGCTTCTATTTCTGGGTTCTCAATTCTATTCCATTGGTCTATGTGTCCATCATTATACTAGTACCAGGCTGTTTTGATGCTACGGCTGTAGAGTGAGTAGATTTTGAGATCCAGGAGTGTGAGACCTCCTACTTTGTTCTTCTTCAATAGTGCTTTGCTTATCCAAGGTCTCTTTCCTTTCCATATAAAATTAGTGATTGTTTTTTCCATATCCTTAAAGAATGTTGATGGGATCTGAATTGGGATTCCATTGAATGTTGTGATAGTTGGAGCTGTGTGTCAACTTGGCTGGACCCCAGTTGTGTGTGGTTGTTCCCATGATGGGATTGGATGACAGGGTTCTGAGTGGTCAATCTGCCCAAGGGGAGTTCCCTTATGGGTGTGGTCTGCTTCCAGGATATCCAGGGACATCCTAGAAGAGAGACATTCTTCTGTGGATTGGGATTCTGTTGTGCTGCCTACAACTGTCTGTGAGTGAGCAGTCTACTGTCTGGCCTGGAGATCTTGGATTCGTCATTCGTTGGAGTCAACAGCTGGTGTACTGCCTGCCAGCCTTGACCTTCTCAGCCCCTGCGGTTGCGGAAGCTAGGAAGAGCGTCCAGCCTGACTTTTGCTCCAGGGACTTTGGACTTGCCGGCTTCTATATGTTTGTGAGCCATTTTCCTAAGAAATATCTCTCTCTCTTTATATATATATATATATATATATATATATATATATATATATAAGCTTTGCTGGATTTTGTTTCTCTAGAGAACCCAGTCTAACACAAATGTATAGACTGTTTTGGGTAGTATTGACTTTTTCACAATGTTCAATCTTCCTATCCATGAGCATGGCATGTTCTCCCATTTATGTAGATCTTTTATGGCTTCTTGAAGTAGTGTTTTGTAATTTTCTTTATACAGATATTTTGTGTCCCTGCTAAGATTTATTCTCAAATATTTAACTTTTTGGTTGCTATTGTAAATGATATTGATTTCTTTACATCCTTTTCAGCAATCTCTTTGCTGGTGTAGAGGAATCCAACTGATTTTTGGATGTTGATCTTGTATTCTGCCACTGTGCTAAACCTCTTAATTAGTTACAGTAGTTTTCTTGCTGAGTCTCTTGAGTTTTCTATGTATAAGATCATATCATCAGCAAAAAGGGATAGTTTTACTTCTTCCTTACCAATTTGGATGCTTTTGATTTCCCTTTCTTGCCTCATTTCCCTGGTCAGGACTTCCAATACAGTGTTGAATAGAAGTGTCTGGTTCCTGTTCACAAGGAGAATGGTTTCAGTCTCTCTCCATTGGTAATAATGTTGGCAGTTGTTTTTGTATATATGCTGTTTATTATGTTGAGGAATGTCCCTTCTGTTATGATTTTGCTGAGAGTTTTTATCAGCAATAGGTGTTGGATTTTATCAAATGCCTTTTCTATATCAATTGATATGATCATATGGTTCTTTTCCTTTATTTTATTTATGTGATGGGTTACACTGATTGTTTTTCTAATGTTGAACCATCCTTGCATAGCTGGTATGAACCATACTTGGTCATGATGTATTATTTTTTTGATATGTTGTTGGAATCTATTGGTTAGGATTTTTTTTTTTTTTAAGATTTTTGCATCTATATTCATGAGAGATGTTGGTCTGTAGTTTTCCTTTTTAGTGATGTTTTTGCATTTTTGTATCAATGTTAGGCTTGCTTCATAAAATTAATTTGGGAGGATTTTATTCTTTTCTATGTTTTTGAATTGTGTGAGTAGGATTGGTGTCAGTTGTCCTTTGAATGTTTGGTAGAATTCTTCAGTGAAACCATCTATGCCAAGAGTTCTTTTTGGTTGGCAATTTTTTTTCCTTTTTTTTTTTTTTAAATTTATTGTGATTTGGGTGAAGATTTATAGAGCAAATTCACTTTCCATACAGCAGTTCACATACACTTTGTCTCATGTCATTGACCACAGTTCACCACAATGTAACAGCTCCCCTCCCACTTCCTCTCCATAGTTACCTCTTCCCAGTGTCCATCCCTTCATACTCTTCTGCACCCTGAGCTGTCTCCCTGTGCATAAGCAGCTCTTCCTTCTCCCATGATTGTTCTCTCCAGGGCATGTGTCTACTTGATGTAAATGTTTAACTCACATGCCTGTACATTGTTTGGCTGGCAAACACAGGTGTGGGTTCAGTTCCAGACCTGAAGGGCAGCTAGGGGCCATAGTCTCAGTGGTTCCACCGGGCTCTATTGGACCAGCAAACCTGGTCCTCACCTTCTTTTTTTTTTTTTTTCCTCCAAATGATTTTGAGTTTTGTTCCACATTGTTCTTCCTCTCTATCCAGGATCTCCTACATCCCTTCCAATTGGATGACAGTGCTAGATGGACACCATCTAGATCTTCTGGTCTCATAGTTGTATAGGTTGCAGATCAGATGGTGTACCAGTCACTAGGACTGATTGTTTCCATTAATTTTGGTTTTCTTCTTTCTTCTTTGCTCTTGACAAGGAGAGACCCATCGTTGCATCTAGATGGCAGCTTGCTAGCTTTTAAGATCCCAGTCGCTACTTGCCAAAGTAGGAGGTGGAACAGTGTTTTGTATAGTGTGTTATGCCAATTGAGTTTGGTGTCCCCTGCGACTATGGTCCCAAGCCCGCAGGTTCAACTACTCGGTCGCTCTGGGCAGCTGGCTGTGACCAAACAGTGACCACAACCTTGCCCCTTGTCAGCTCTACTATACATCTGGGAATTCTGATCATTCATATAAATTTATAGGATCATTGTCTGGGTTGGCAATTTTTTAATGATCTATTTTTTTTTTTAAATCAGTCTGTTCAAATGTTCTGCCTCAGTCTGTGTTAGTTTGATTATGTAGTATATTTCTAGAAATATGTCCATTTCTTGCAGATTTTCAAATTTGTAGAAGTACAGTTCTTCACAGTATCTTGATATTATCTTTTTTATTTCAGTTGGTTCTGTTCTGACATCACCCAGTTTGTTTCTTACTCATGTTATTTGTATTCTGTCCCTCTTTTCTTTTTTTAAGTTTATCAATTTTATTAATCTTTAAAAAAAACCCAACTTCTAGTCTTATAGATTTTTTTCTATTGTTTTTCTATTTTCTGTTTCATTTATTTCTTCTTGAATCTTTATTATTTCTTTTCTTCTGGTGACTATAGGCTTTTTTTGGTGCTCTTTTTCCAGTTTTTGGAGATGTTGGGTTAAGTTATTCATTTTGGCTCTTTCTTCTTTTTTGACGTATACATCTATTGCTATAAATTGCCCTCTGATCACTACTTTTGCTGTGTCCCAAAGATTTTGGTATGTTGTATTTTCATTCTTGAAAGTCCCCTTTTGTTGTAGTCATAGAGACATTTCATGCCAAGAACTGAAGAGTGTTTTTCTGGGATTTTTTTTTCTTTGCAACTTTACAACTGCGGGAGGAGCCCTCACATTTCCAGATGCAATTTTTCTCCCTTGAGATCAGGAAAACACATGAGCTTTGCTTCCTCACAAGCCTTGTTTTTAAGAGTTGCATCTAGTGGAGAAAATAAAAGGAATACTTTGTGTTCACCCACCTGCTGTGTCCCTGACTGGATTCTGGCTTGAAAGGGTGTTCCCGTGAGAAGATTGTGGTCTCACAAAAGTTTGGGCCCAGGACATCTTCAGAACAGAGCTCCTAGCTAAGCCACTGCTGCTAAAAGTGGCTGTTTTGGAAAGTTTGAAGCAGTTGCTTTTTTCCTACTGTTCCAAAAATAGGGCCACTGTGACCTTGGGTTTATAAATCCAGTCTAGGTGACAACTTTACAGACTGAGAGGGCCACCCAGCTCTGACTGACAGTGTCGGTGAGCAGCTCCTCTTCCACCTCCTACTAGACTTCATCGCTCCCTGCTGGTACCAGGCGTTGCTCTCTAGACACAGCAGCTGACATGTGACCCAAGCACAGCCAATCACGGAGTCTCAGCCCCCATCACAGTGATGGGTCCAAGGGGTGAGTGCATGAACCCAGCTGGGCCTATCACAATTCTCCCCTGGCCAGCGGTCCCTCTGGAACCAGAACTTCCTTTCTGGTCAAGAGGCTGTGAGTCCGGAGCAGATTGTGGTGTGGGTTATAACTGAGAGAGGGGCCCAGGCACAAAGAAGAGTGTGAGTGTGTGACACTAGTTAGTTTCCCAGTGCTACTGTAACACAAATACCACAAGTGGGGGGCTTTACAGAACAAACATTCCTTTTCTTGAAATTCTGGAGTCTGAAAGTCCCAATCAGAGACTGGCCATGTCAAGTCCCTACTTGCCAGTGGTCCTCAGTGTTCCTTGGTTTCATGGCTTGTGGACAATCCTCACATGGTGTTTGTCTTTACTCATGCATGTGTGTCTGTCTGTGCCACTCTATGTAACTCAGAAGTGATTAGGTTTAGGATCCACTCAACACTGGCATGGCCTCAATGAATTGATTACATTGCATTAGACTGCATTATGGAAGGTGATTGTGTCATATTACATCCAAAGGGTTTTTACATTTTTTGTGTGAGTGCATGCCATTGAGTCAATTCCAATTCATAGTGACCCTACAGGAGAGAATAGAGCTGCCCCATTGAGTTTCCAAAGCTGTAGTCTTTCCAGAAGCAGACTGCCATATCTAGATCCCATATAGTGGCTGCTGGGTTCGAACCACTGACCTTTCGATTAGCAGCTGGGCACCTAACCATTGCACCAACAGAGTTAAAACATATTTTGAGTGACACAGTTTAACCCACAACATGTGTGTGTGAGAAAGAGAGAGAGAGAGAATTTTTAGGTTCTTGGCCCCGGAAAGTCTGGCTTTGCACCACCCTTCCTGTAGTTTGGTCATGTGAACCCATAAATGCCTCCCTTTTCAAGGTTTTCTTTTTCTACCCCTCTCCCCCAGTTTTTGTCCTTCGACTGAAAGAGTCTGTGATAATTTCAAAATATGCACACAAATGCATTGACAATTTCTCCTCAAACAGTAGAATGTAATTCCCCTCTGCTTGAATGTGGGCCAGCCTTTAGTGCCTCGCTTAGGTGTGGTGGAAGTGTTGGTGCATGACTTTCAAGACTTGATCATAAAAGACATTGTGGCTCCCTCTTGTTCTTGCTCTTGGGTCACTGGCTCTGGGAAAAGCCAGGCACCATGCCATGAGGACACTCAAACAGTCCTATGGGAGGCCCATGTGATGAGGAATTGGGCCTCCATCCAACAGCCATGTGAATGAATCATCCATAAAGCAAATCCTCCCGTCCCAGTCAAGCCTTCAGATGAAGCCCTAGCCACCATCTTGACTGCAACCCAATGAGAGACTCTGAGCCTCAGAAGAAGGAAGGGACCACCCATTTCTCAAAGTATTGGCCAGTGAAAATCTTATGAATAGCAGTGAAACACTGTCTTATATATTACTGGAAAACTTTGAGACTAGCCCAGAAACATTGTCTGATATAGTGCCAGAAAATAAACCCCTCAAGTTGGAAAGCATTCAAAATACTACTGGGGAAGAGCTGCCTCCTCAAAGTAGAGTCGATCTTAATGATGTGGATGGAGTAAAGCTTTTGGGACCTCCATTTATACTCATGCCAAAGAAAGGTGATCCCACAGAAAGTGGAAATTATCTAGCAATATCATTAATATCACCCACAAGTAAAGTCTTGCTGAAGATAATTAAAAAATGGTTGCAGCAGCATATTGACAGGGGACTTCCAGAAATGCAACCTGGATTCAGAATAGGACGTGGAACAAGAGATATCATTGCTGATGTCAGATGGATTTTGGCTAAAAACAAAGAATACTGGAAAGATGTTTACCTGTGTTTTATTGACTGTGCAAAGGCATTCAACTGTGTGGATCATAACAAACTATGGATAACATTGAGAAGAATGAAAATTCCCAAAAACTTAATTGTGCTCATGAGGAAACTGTCCATAGACCAGGAGACTGTCATTTGAAGACAACAAGGGGACACTGCATGGTTTAAAATCAGGAAAAGAGTATGTCAAGGTTATGTTCTTTCCCCATAATTATTCAATCTATATGCTGAGCAAATAATCCAAGAAGCTGAACTATATGAAGGGGAACGTGGCATCAGGATTGGAGGAAGACTTATTAACAAAAATATGCAGACGCTACAGCCTTGCTTGCTGAAAGTGAAGACGACTTGAAGCACTTACTGATGGGGATTGAAGACTAGTCTGCACTAGAGATTACACCTCAACATAAAGAAAATGAAAATCCTCTCAACTGGACCAATTAGCAGCAGCATGATAAATGGAGAAAAGATTGAAGTTGTCAAAGATTTTGTATTACTTGATTCCACAATCAACACCAGTGGAAACAGCAGTCAAGAAATAAGACATATTGCACTGGGCAAATTTGCTGCAAAAGCACCTTTTTAAAGTGCTGAAGAGCAAAGATGTCTCTTTGAAGACTAAGGTGCACCTAACCCAAGCCATGGTATTTTCAATAGCTTCATATGTATGTGAAAGCTGGACAATGAATAAGGAAGACTGAAGGAGAGTTGATGCTTTTGAGTTGTGGTGTTGGTGAAGAATACTGAAAGTACCGTGGATGCCCAGAAGAATGAACAAATCTGTCCTGGATGAAGTGCAGCTGGAATGGTCCTTGGAAGCAAGAACGGCCAGATTTTGTTTCACTTACTTTGGTCATGTTGTCAGAAAGGGTCATTCTTTGGAGAAGGATGTCATGCTTGGTAAAATGGAGGGTCAGAGAAAAAGAAGAAGACCCTCAATGAGATGGATTGACACAGTGGCTGCAATGATGGGCTCAGGTATGACAAGGATCGTGAGGCTGGCATAGGACCAGGCAGTGTTTCATTCTATTGTACACGGGGTCACTACGAGTCGTAGCCAACTTGATGGCACCTAAAAACAGCATAAGGAGCACAGATTGTATTGTTTCCAGTATAATTGTGTGGGAAAGGAATAGTTTGATTAACTTGTCAAGCTAGTTTTCTGTTAGGGAATTTATTTAAAATGGACAATGATTTCAGACTTATTTGTTCCAAATCTTAAAATAAAGGGGGGACAAGTTGTGTAGATTTGCTTTATTCCCATTCTGTTTCCTTTGCTGATAGATTTCTGAAGCATCTAGGATAATCTGCATATTGGGTTGGAAAGTCACTCTTACAAAAAGTCAAAACTCCTTTAAAAGAACTAATAGTGTAGGGTAACCTTAACTCAGAGCAATCTACTTTTTATTTTGTAATATTGGTTAGATAAAAGCATAATACCTAACGCTGGGCTAATAACTCAGGAGAATCCCATAATTTAACACGTGTGGCTTATTTAAAGATAACAATGAAAGTTGATAGCATTGGGTACAACACTATAATTTTATATAGGAAACATTATTGGAACTGAATCTTCCTGCCAAGATCATGGATGGGGATGATAGTGCCAACATTCAGTCAAGTTGGTGGACCTAGCTAACTTAGCTGATTGGGCTAATTTAATAAATACATTTTCTTTCCATGCATCAGAAAAAATTACTAGGAAGAAAAATGTAAAACTTCAGTGAACCTTCATGGTGAATAAAATTATTAAGGCAAAAGGCTACAGGTATGGAATAATGCTAGTAACATAGGAATAGCTACAATTACAAAACAAAAGACACAGAATTCAGCAAGGCGTAGTGGGTGGTCTTGTTCTGTTATCTCGGGACTAGCAGCCTACCTCTTATGTCCTCTGCTTCTGGCCAATAGGACATTGTAAGGTGATCTTTAGTTCCTTGGTGGGCTTGCGAGTCTGAAGAGGTGACTTGGCTTTTTAAAATTGTGGCAAGTGGATCTAAGGTTAAACTTCTAGTTTGGCAGCAAAAAGGAGAACGATGTGCGGTCCATTCTAACAAGACTTGAGTGCATCTTTCAATTGATGTCTTTTCCAATACATATATTCTCCTGGGTGCAATGTTAGGCAGGTTTGGGGATGCCAATTTCTGGTTGTTAAAGCTTCTTTAACCTATAAACAATATTGGTTAGAATACGGGATAAAGGATTGACAATATTTCTGTAATTCAGGTTGAACAATGTTAGAGGCAGTATGGGTAACACAAGGAAGGATCGTAGATCTTTGGGTAATTCTTTCATATGGGGTAAGACCCATATGAGGTGGACCTTAAAGTCAAAAGTACTAAGGGAAGAACTCTAACCTAGGATCAATTCCGAGCTTCACAAAGCTATTTGAGTTTTTATTATCTTATTAGTGCTTTCCACTGAGCCAGGACAGTTGGTGATAGGGCCTGTCTTAGTTCTGCAGTACTGCTATAGCCAGAATGCCACAAGTGGATGGCTTTCACAAACATGAAATTACTATTTTCCAGTTCTGGAGGCTAAAAGTCTGAACTCAGAGTGTCAATGCTAGGGGCTGGGTGAAGGGTCCTTGACCTTGGGCTTCAGCTCTGTTTCTTGTTCTAGGCCCACTGGAGCTAGAGGCTTCTCCTTACTCAAGTAGTTTCTGGCTGCTTAGTCTAAACTAACTAAATCAGGGATAGTCAAAGGAGTTTCTTTTAAATCTTTCCAAGAATTTAAAAGCTGTTCAGTCAAATCCAAACAACTGTGTATAGGATAGTAGTCCCTGTAAGCAACAGGAAGATGGGTGGTTTGGTTTAAATAAGCCACTGAGTATGGTTTAATGTTAGATGAAGCCAGGAGGAGAACTTCCTAAGAAGTGAGCTGGTTGACAGAGAGCTGTTGAATCAAGGCAGAATTAAGAAAGGCAGATACAGCATGAGGTACATAAACATCTGACCGATTCCCTAGTACTATGTCTGCAGTAGGAGCTCTGGTAGCGTAGCGCCTAAAGCACTTGACTGCTAACCAGAAGGCTGGTGGTTCAAACCCACCAACCACTCCTTAGAAGGAAGGTGGGGCAATCTACTTCTGTAGTGATACTGCCTTGGAAACCCAAGGAGGGGTCACTATGAGTTGGGTCTGACTAGACGGCACATAA
>NW_006921717.1:1659759-1662943 GCF_000298275.1 Orycteropus afer afer | reverse complement strand
TGGTAGGGAAGTCAAGACAACTATAAGACAGAATGGACTGTTCTAAACTTGGGAAGAAAACTGTAAATCACAGGGTAACCTCAAAGAAAAATGATAAACCTTCACATCAAAATAAAAAGAGAACCAGCACAAATATTTAGCAATAGTAAAATAATAGCAATGAAGAAAGTGATAACATGATTCATAAACAAAACAAGTTCAGCACAGAAAATTATATAGAACAAAAAAATCAACACCACAGAAAAGCACATAACAAAAATGACAGCAACAAATTTGTACTTGTCCATAATTACGTATCTGGAAAGGGATATATCTCTAGGATTTATAGAAAACTCCAATACCTCAACAGCAAAGGAATTCACAATCTAATTGAAAAATGGGCAGAAGACATGAATAGACACTTCACCAATGAGGATATTCAGGTGGCCAGCAAATACATGAAGAGATGCTCATGATCATTGGCCATCAGAGAGACGCAAATCAAAATAACAATGAGATACCATCTCAGCCCAGCACTGATAGCAAGGTTCAATAAGACAGAAAATAACAAATGCTGGTGGGGATGTGGAGAGATTGGGACTCTCATACACTGCTTGTGTGACTGTGAAGTGACACAACCACTGTGGAAAGCAATATGGTGATTCCTTAGAAAGCTGGAACTGGAAATACCATTTGACCTAGCAATCCCATTACTAGGTATATAGCCTAGAGAGGTGAGAGCCAGGATAGAAACAGATATATGCACACCCATGTTCATCACAGCACTATTTACAATAGCAAAAAGATGAAAACAACCTATGTGCCCATCAGTGGAAGAGTGGATGACCAAACTATGGTGCATAAACGTAATGGAATGCTATGCAGCACTAAAGAATAATGTAGAGCCTGCAAAACACCACATAATATGGATGAACTTGGAGGACATTATGTTGAGTTAAATAAGTCAATTACAGAAGGACAAATATAGTATTAGTTCATTGTTGTGGAGGGTCAAGGAAAGTTTATAGATGGAGGGAAACTTTCTTTGTTGGTTGCCATGGGTGGGAGAGGTGGAAAAGGAACAATACCAAAAAAAAAAAAAATGCTTTGACCCATGTCACTTTAGTTTTGTGTATTTCATTGTACATAAATTATATTTCAATAAAATGCATTAAAAAAATGATCCAAGCCCAACAGTGGCCACAAAGTCCTAAAATTCCTCATAGATGCTTCTTTGATTTAGGTATAGCAAAAACAAAAATAGCTTCTTTCTGCTTAGCATGATAGAAGTGTGTTCTGCAGAGATTAGGTGGGCCACGTATTTGAGAGAAGGCTGACAATTGTAATTTTTCTTTAGAAACCTTTTATCTGCCAGCAGCCAAATGTTTCAGCAAAACTACAGTGTCATCAAAACAAGTCTGCTGAGTGGAACACAGGGGGAAATCATCTACACATTGCAGAAACGTGAACTTACTCTGAAAGTCCAAAAGCATGAAGAATTTGGGAAAAATAGGTGGGAGGGTCAGTGAATCTTATGGTATCACAGTCCAGGTAAACTGCTGATTTTTCACACATGAAGGCAAACACTGGATGTATAGGACTATGAAAAAAGCACTACAAAGGTCTGTAACCATGAAATGAGTTGTATCTGGAGGCACATCAGAAAGCAGTAAACAGGGATGGA
Organism: Orycteropus afer afer; assembly: GCF_000298275.1. NCBI lineage: Eukaryota > Metazoa > Chordata > Mammalia > Tubulidentata > Orycteropodidae > Orycteropus > Orycteropus afer. The sequence continues at coordinate 1,661,280 of NW_006921717.1, read as the reverse complement.
TTACCCAATAATCAATGTAAGCATGAGCTTAGATCATCAACAAAAGAGAGGCACTAGTTTTGTAAAGCAAAGACCCATAGATGCCAAGCAGACAAGGCACAAGGAAGAACAAGTGCTGCAGTGGAGGAGGACTTTCAGGGCACTGAATGTGACTGATACCAGTTTATGAAGTTTGTACATGATAACGATTATATTTTCCTTTTCATTTTGGACTGATTAGGTATAGCCTCACATTTAGTTCTCTCATTGACAAAGTAAAAATGTGTCGGTGGCCCTATAATTATGTGACTAATGGGGGATCTGGTGCTGTGCAAAGTGAACCAAAATTCATCTTCAGATCATGCATGCCCTTGTATTTGTATCATCTCTTTGCAATTGTACTGCTGTCCCCATTGGGTATAAGCAGTAGTACATTGAACTGTGAAGATGCAGCATCAAAGGACAGAAAGTAAGTGTGAAAGTGTTTTAATTACTCAAAATGAAAAACACTTGTGTAGATTTGTGGAAGACCCACCAACAAACATTGTATGACAAATGAATGCAATTACTTCCAACTGACTTGTAAGTACTATTTATTTTGACTGTCTCAGACTTAAGACCAAAATTACATGGTCCAAATATTTTTTTTACTTACTAATAAAATTTTGTGTTAGCATCTAAATTTGAGTGTAAATTTTATCTTATAAATTTTATTTTCAATTATTTGAATTTATTTTGCTACAGGAGAACCAAATTCAGAAGGTGATGTAATTTTATATCCAGCTAGAGTGTGAAAATGAAAACTCGCTGAAGATTTTTTTTTTTTCAAAAAGAGGGACTTGTCAATCTCTAAAGAAAATTCCAAAATTTACTTCCTTTTGAAAATCTAATGAATCAAAAGAGACTTCTTCCATTGACTGCTCAAGTTTAATGGGTGCAAATTGTTGTACTGGTACTGATAGTGCTGAAATTACTAACAGTGATAAAAATATAACAGAATTTTTTCCAAATTCTGCATCCATTCCTTGCAGTAGTAAAAAAATAATAATAATAATTTAGAAAGTGAAACTGTTTTACAATCTGAAATTGTCTCATCTGGAGACCTCATGAATAACAGAAATACAGATCCTTCCTTGTGGAATAATTTTTCTCTAATGATGTAAATGATCAGATTGCAAGAAGGCCAAGTGATTGCCAACATCACAGTGGACCATTTGAAAATTTGTGTTGAAAATTTCTGGATGATAAACAAATGAGGTTCTGTAGCCAGGATATATTTCTAGGGTACAAAGATAATGGTGAAAATTATAAGAGGAATTGGCTACTGTATTCTCTATCAGTCAACTCTGTGTATTATTTTGTTGGCTACCTATTCAGTCCTAAATCATTTAATTCTCAATTTGTTACTGAAGGATTTAGAGATTGGTGCAAGTTGAATATGATTGGTAAACATGTTGTTGTTGTTGTTGTTGTTGTTAAGTGCCGTCGAGTCGTTTCCGACTCATAGCGACCCCATGCACAGCAGAACGAAACACTGCCCGA
>NW_006921717.1:1658218-1659523 GCF_000298275.1 Orycteropus afer afer | reverse complement strand
AGGTGGGGCAATCTACTTCTGTAGTGATACTGCCTTGGAAACCCAAGGAGGGGTCACTATGAGTTGGGTCTGACTAGACGGCACATAACAACAACAACAATATGTCTGCAGTACTTTCTAATTTAGTGGTGGCAGCTATGGTGCAGAGGCAGAGAGGGTATCCTTTAGCTACAGGGTCAGAATACCTCATGCACAAATAAGAAAAAAATCTAAGTTAGGATAGGATAGTTAGGAAACAGTAAGGCAGGTGTTTTTGCCAGACTTCTTTTATTTTTTTTGTGGCCTCCTGACCTTCTGTTATAATTTGAAAAGAATCTGGTTCAGAGGCCTTTAAATATTTATATAAGGGTTAGGCAATTAAAAAAAAAATTAAAAAGGTAAGCAACTTCCAGCAAAATGGAGGAATAGGCAGACAAGCGACACAGACCCTCTTCAACAAAGAAAAGAAAAACCAATTGACAGAGATACCAATTGACAGAGATACAGAAGATAATCCTGGAGTCCTGAGCTTTGAAAGGAACTATCCAGAAGTCGATTAGGCACCAACTAGTGGAAAAACCTGAATGAAAACAGTGAGTACAGAGACATTTGAAGCTGTGGACCGTCAGCTACTCTGATGGGACCAACAGCCTGAATATTTCCAAGTGGTGTTGGGACCTGGGAATTGACCTAAAGATTAGCCCTGGTCACCAAGGGCTGCAGGGACGACTGTGCTAGTGGCCTATGACTAGGAAGGGAAACAGCAAGGAGGGAGACAACCTGAACTGTGGATTTTCCACTGTATGGAGGGTGCAGCCATTTTGATTGTTTACAAGTGGAAGCCATTTTTGATATTTAAAGTGACTGAGGGCACAGCCATTTTGAATCTTTACAAGCGGTGGCCATTTTTTATTTTAAAGTGGCAGCATTCTCATTCAGATTCCAGGGACCTAAGAATAAACTCTGTTTGCCAAGGACAGCAGGGACATATGGGAGGCTGACAATGGGACAGGAGACAGGTGGTGAGTGTACCAGTGTTGCCAACTACTGAATAGAGGAGCACAGTACCCTGCTTACTTAGATAAAATCCAAAGAAAACAAAAATTGTGAGCAAGTCACTTCAACATACAATTACCAATTAAATATAAACACAGAAACATCATAATGCCTCAGAGACAACAGAGCATCACAGTGGACACAAAGAAGCAAGATAAAGCAGGAGAAACAAGGGACCAGGATACAGACCCAAAACACATCCCTGAGGAAGACACAGCATTAGAACTCACTGATAAGGAAATCAAAAGAATTATGTTTAGGTATCTTCAA
>NW_006921717.1:1635914-1649263 GCF_000298275.1 Orycteropus afer afer | reverse complement strand
AAAGCCACAGATGAGGAAATTGAAGAATTTTATCAGCTTCTACAGTCTGAAATTGACCAAACATGCAATCAGGATGTGTTAATTATCACTGGTGACTGGTAAACATGAAAACAGTTCAATTCACAGAGATTGTGTGTTGCCATAATTAAACAAGAGTTGTAATTTTGGCTTAATTCATAAATTGGAAACACAAATTAATGAATAACATCAGTATTAGAAAGCTGTTTCACAATACATTGTTGCTGTCATTTTAACAATTATGGACTATCTTTTTGAGGAAGAAATGAAGTGTTTGGTTCCTCACAAAATGGAAATATTTTGTGTTTACTTGACCTTGTTGCTCAGTTTTTCCAAATTTATTTATTTATTATTGTGATTTGGGTGAAAGTTTACAGAGCAAATTCATTTTCCATACAGCAATCCATACACATTTTGTTTCATGGCATTGACTGCAATTCCCCCAGTGTAACAGCTCTCTTCCCACTTCCTCCCCACAGTTACCTCTTCCCTGTGTCCTTCCCTCCCATGCACTCCTGCCCCCGATCTGTCTCCCTGTGCAGAGACTGCCCCTCTGTTCTCCCACGATTGATTGATCACTCCAAGGAGTGTATCTACCTGATGTAAATGTTCACCCCATTTGCCTGTCTATTGTTTGGCTGAAAGCCACTGGAGTGAGTTCAGTTCCAGACCTGAAGGGTAAGTATGGGCCATAGTCTTAGGGATCTCACCAGACTCTACAGACCAGCAAACCTGTTTTGTTTTGTTTTTTTAATTATTTGGAGTTTTTTTCCACATTGTTCTCCCACTCTGTCCAGGATTTCCTGTACTGGTCCTTTCTGAGTGGCTGACAGTGGTAGCCAGGCACCATCTAGCTCTTCTGATCTCATGGTCATACAGGCTGAGGTTGATCCATTTTCAGCAGATCACAAAATATGGTAACATGGGAAAGAATAACCCATCAAATGTGTCTAAAGCAATGTGTAAAAACTAATAAACTTAATAAATGATAAAGTTTGATCAATTATTTTCACTGAACTAGAGCTTGATATTTCAATTTGTCCGCAGATCTCACTCCTGATCTTTCTCATACCTATCAGCTAAGTATTGATTTAAGATATGTGTCTTTAGCAGATGGAAAAGCTGCCAAACAAATTTTTCACATTTACTAGCTTAAAAAGTCATACTGGGCTGGAAGTTAAAGGGAGCTGGCAGGTAGACAGCCTGGTATGCTCCCCTGTGCTGAACACCTGAGTAGAAGTGGGGGAGGAGCAGTACTGAAGAGATGGGATGAATTTGTCCATGTTCCATTAGCACCTGTTGACCTAGCCCACAGGGGCTGGGGACGAGAGAGAGAGGAAGGGCTGGTGGGTATGGATGCAGGTAGGTATGTGGACCCCCATTAACCTAGTCCATGTCCTAGGGATGAGCTGACCAGATCTAACTGAATGGAGAGAAAGATGTGGGACACCTGTGAGCTGGTGTAAACTGCTGCAATTTGATGACTTATTGTGGTGTAGTAAATTACTCAGTGGTTCTTTTCTACCCGTAAGTCTTTGTAAACTCCAAGGTGGAGTTTGCCATGAGCAACTGAAGAGCTCCTGATTGCTAAAGTTATCCACCTGGCGTATTTCTGTTGAGAGTGGCACAAAGCAATGTTTCGGGAAGTTCGCTCTCTCTCAGGTGCTTAGGATTCTGATGTTATGGTTGGTTAGTTGGCCACTCTGCCAGGCTCAAAAGGAGGCCTCCTAGAGGCAGGACTCTCTCTGACTGCTGGCTGAGGAAGGACATGCTCCTGAGAGACATGCACTGCTGGGAAAGAGATGCAAGAGACATGCATTGCTGAGAGAGACACCGAGAGACATGCACTGCTGGAAGAGTGGCTGAGAGAGACTGTTGGCGGCTGAGAGACAGCAGGCTGAGAGAGACTGAGCATACTTCCTGAACTTGAATTGTAGCCTGGTGCTTCCCTAATAAACCCCATCATCTGTGAGTTCTGTGTGGCCACTGCAGTGAATTATCGAATCCAGCAGAAAGGTGGTGAGTGCTGTGGGAGGAACAGTTGGTGTCGGGGTTGGTGAAAGGGCAGGAGGGAGGCAGCATGTTTGGCCTCACAGGAATAAGCCTTGGGCTATTGATGGTAATTCTGTCCTCCTCTTGTGGGGTTAGAGGAGGTCAGAAGATGTGGCCTCCCTGCCCCTTTGGCACTTATTTTGGACTGGACTTTGCTTATTTATGGCTGCAGATGCTCAAAGTTCCAACCAGACTAACACACTGCTGGCGAGTCAGACTCAACTTGTAGTGACCCCTCCTTGGGTTTCTGATGCAGTATCACTATGGAAGTAGATTGCCCAACCTTCCTTCCGAGGAGTGGTTGGTGAGTTTGAACTGCCAGCCTTCTGGTTAGCAGTCAAAAGCCTTAGGCATTACACCACCAGAGCTACTTACTTGTTTCATAGGGATGGACAATTTAAACATTGGCTATCTAAAACAGGGGAGGAGGGAGAGAAAGGCATGAACTGGCTGGTTTACATGCTTTCATAAGTGTGCATGCATTCAAAATATGAGGGACAAGGAAAGACCCCACTGAATCTATTCCTCTTTTCCTGATGTGTCTGGGGAAGAGAGGGTGGGGGAAGATGCTGATATATGGTTCAGGTACAAGTCATTATTGCTAACAGGGTTAATTGTAATTGTAAAACTGTAACTGTAGAAGCTGTAACTGAGAGGACTAAGGGAGAGTCATTACTGGACTGGTGTACAGCAGCTGAACCTAAAGTCCCTTAAAGGTTTTGCTTTGCTGATACCACACAAGGCTCAGATCAAGGGAATAATCGTTTTTCAGTTAAATGATACCAGACAGCAGAACGTGTGAAGCTGAGATGACATTTGGAGAACCTGACCAGATCAGATGGACACCTGCACCAGACCTGAATGGCTGGAACCTGAGTAACCTCACCTTGAGGACTCTTTGCACTACTGAAGGACTCATCGTTAATGACTCTTTTGGACTGGTAAAATGTGTGGGAGGGGGAAGTTAATTCTTCAAGTATGAAAGGGCCAATGGCTAGAAGAACCAGGTGGCCTGAGGTATAGCGAATTGTTTAATATGTCCCTTCTAGCCACAGTCCCGGGGAGCTCATTTGACTGCTAGCCAGAAGGGTAGCGGTTCAAACCCACCAGCCACTCCTCAGAAGGAAGATGGGGCAATCTACTTCTGTAACGATACTGCCTCGGAAACCCAAGGAGGGGTCACTATGAGTCGGAAATGCCTTGACGGCCGTGAGGTTTTTTTGGGGGGTGCAGCCACAGTCTGTGTAATTCCCACCAAAAGATTGGGTGGGACTATGCAAATGAAGTAGCCCACAAGCCATTGCTAACAATGTAAATAAATTGCATGGCACCCTTGTGGGGGTGGGACCATGCAAATAAGGTGTATGGAGCTCTAACAAGGGGATTGGTCAGTTTTGCCATCATGCTAGGCTTAAAAGAGAGCCAACCTCAGAGGACAGTGTGTATGTGTGTGTGTGTGTGTGTGTGTGTGTGTGTGTGTGTGTGAAGCCTAACTATCACCTAGAAGAGACAGGAGCTGAATGTGTTCTTTGGACCTGGGGTCCCTGCATGGGGAACCCCCTTGACCCAGGAGACAGAGAGCTGTCACACTGAGAGCCTTTGGGCAGGAGGATTGCTGGGAGAGTGGGTACCTTCAGGCACTTATCAGCAGAGTTGAAAGAGCTTTGTAACACTCATCTGAGCAGGGCCCAGTGGCGGAAGGCAAGAAGAAGCTGTCCTGAGTAAGAACTGTGTCCTGAGTTGTCCTGATCCTAAGTTGTAACCAGTTACTTCCCCAATAACCCCCATAATTATGAGTGTTGTTTCTAAGTTCTGTGTGGCCACTGCAACAAATTATTGAACCTAGCAGAGAAGTAGAGAGGATGGTGGGAGGGATGGCTTGGTATCAGAATTGGTTGAAATGAAGGGTGGAGACATGTCTGACATCTGCCTCACAGGAATAAGGCTTGGGCTTCTGGTTTTGATCCCCACCCCCTCTTGTGAATGGAGCTCTGGTGGTGCAGTGCCTAAGGCCTTTGACTGCTAACAAAAAGGTTGGTGGTTCAAACCCACCAGCTGTTCTGCGTCTACTTCTGTAAAGATTTTTCACCTCGGAAGCCCAGTGGGGGTCACTATGACTTGGAGTCAACCAATGAGCTTGGTTTGGTTTGGTTCCCCTACCTCCTTGTGAAGTTAAGGGGAGGTCAGATGCCCCCACCATGACATTTTCACACCACATCATGGTTGATTTAGCCAGGGGGTGGGGGATGGGGTGTGTGTTCAGAAACCTTTCCAGCCAGGTGCTAGGAGGGAAGCCTTTGTTTTTGCTGGTGGAAAGGGTGGGGCAGTAATGATAACACTAGGAGCCTTTCAGGTGGGGTCCCTGGACTGCAGCTTTTAAGGTCTTATTTCAAGATTTGTGGCTAAGCAAGCAGGCCTTATTTTCCACACAGCTAATCAGAGGTCGCTGTGAGTCAGATCTGACTGGAAGGCAGTGACTTTGGTTTTTTTGGAATCAGTAATTAGGAGCTCTGATGGCGTAGAGCCTAAGGCATTTGACTGCTCACCAGAAGGCCGGTGGCCCTGACCATGAGTTCGATGAGTTGCAGCGTCACAAGGATTATGAGAATTGGCCAAAGACTGGGAAGTTTCCTTCTGTTGTACAGTCACTAGGAGTTGAACTGTGAGGCTGAGGCCGGAGTCCTAATAGCCTCCAGGGAAATCTTTAACCAGAAACCTTTTAGTGTCAGGGATCCTAACAAGTCTTTTAATGTTGAGGATTCTAAACACTCCTCAGGGCCTTTATCTACCCTCCGGACTCAGCAGGTGTCAGAGATTTCCTCTGGACTCAGCACGCATCAGAGAATTCCTCCGGATTCAGCGCGTATCAGAGATTTGCTCAGCTCCTGAAGTCTCCCACATATCAGGGCTCTGCATCCTCCCTAGATAATAATTCCCTAGGTAGACTTTGGAGCCGAGAGATTCCAACACGTCCCCCAACATCTCAGATCCCTGCCCTAAACCCCTTAGCAACAACCGATCATCTGTACCCCTTTGCCCTGGTGCTACTCCACCCTATATTTTTCTATAAAAATGTGATAGTAAAAGAGCACGAGGTCTTTTGCTAAGGCCACTACGTTGGCAAAAGCAGGGGCCCTAGCTCGAGCTAGCAAATAAACTTTCCTTTTGCATTTGCATTGTCGTGTGTTGGCAAATTCCTTGCGCCGAACAACTCCTTCATAACCTGGGCCCAACAGAACCTGATTCCATGGTGCCTAACAACAATCACTAATTAGATTGCAGACTTCTTTTGTTCCATTTGTCTATCTGTGCTGGTTTGCCTGGCCTCTGGGCAGAGCTGTTGTTGTTGTTCTGTGCCATGGAGTCGGACCCCTCCGTGGGTTTCTGAGGTGGCATCACTACGGAAGTAGATTGCCCAACCTTCCTTCCAAGGAGTGGCTGGTGGGTTTGAACTGCCTTCTGGTTAGCAGTCAGGTGCCTTAGGTACTATGCTGCCTGGCAAATGAATGGGAAGTTGACCAGGTGGCTTTGTGGGGAAGGTACTTGCTCCCTGGGGCTACATTGGAGAAGGGAGTGGACATCCCATTGAGAAGCCGTGGGCACACAGCAGCATCAAGGAAGCATAGAGAAGGGGCCGAAGTCAGAAGCTGCCCCCTGACCCGCAGCCCCTGGGAATGGTCTCAGGCACTTCGGTCTGACTGCACTGACCTCTGTATAACGGAAACTCACACAGGGCACAGACCCCGTGACAAGGACTATGGAGCACTATGGTGGCAGAGCTGGCCTGGGGACCAGGGACGCCACCCACGGGCCAGTCACCTCCTGCTCCTCAAGTCTCTGTCAATCGTGCCCAATCCTGGCCTCTGCCCCTGAGTGCTAGACAGCAGGGCAGGTCTCCATGCAGGGTCTCAGTCCTCCTGCTCCAGGTGAGTGTCCCTCTTTGACATGTCACCTGGGCCACCTGGGAATCAGCAGGTCTCAGCTTTGTGGGGCTTGGGCTCCTCCTCACATTGCTGATTCCCTTGGTCCATGTCCTGCCCCCACCTCACCCCAGACTCAGGATTCCAGAGAGTCCGTCCCAGGGACGGCTCTGAGAGTCCCCTCTCCACCAAGGTGCAGACCTCAGTGACCACCATGAAGCACACCCACTTTTCCACCCAGGTGGCTGTGAGGTTGGAGGTGGAGCTTGACCACCCACTGCCAGGATGGCCCACCCAGAGGTAGAGATGGGTGTTCTGAGACCTCCCCACAACATAGAGCCACAACGCTCCGCCTTGGGGTCACCTGGGGGGACAGGTACACATGCTGGCCTTGCCCACTTCCCCGCAGCCTGGGACACCATCCTGTGGCCATCCACGAGCTGCTTCTGGTGACACTGGATGACCCGAGCAAGGAGCAGCTGAAGCGCTTCTGCCACAAGCTGCGGGACGTGCCAGACCGCATCAGAAGCGTCCCGTGGGGGTGGCTGGAGTGTGCGGCCACCGTGGACCCTCTTAAGCTGTTAGTTGAGTTCTACAGGCCCAAGCTTGCACTGGAAGTGGCCTGCAAGGCCCTGAGGAGGTCGGACTCACACAACATGCCAGCACGACTCAAGGAGCAGCAGTGGAGCGTGAGCACGGGGGTGGGGGAGTCGGCCAGGGCGCTGCACCTCTGCTCCCTTCTCACCCACCCCGTGAATCCTGGTCATGCCTTAAACCATGGGAATATGCTAATGCAATCTCACAGCAGCTGGGGCTGGATTCTGGGTGCTCCCGAGGGTGGGCCCAACCCCTACTTAGCCTTCACAACAACAGGCCTCACAAGTCTCCCCTGTAGGCCTCCATCGGCCTGGCCCCTCGGCTCAGCTCTCCAGGAGGTGCGGCCCCAGACTCAGTCAGAGCGTGACAGTCCTCAGTGGCCCTCAGGCCTCTGGGCAGCTGGTCCGAGGGAGGGGCAGGTGCTGGCAAGGCAAGGGCTCTGGGAAGACCAAGGGCTGAGGCAGCAGGGAGGGCATGGGCCCCGAGGGTCACTGACAGGTCTGCCCTGTCCCAGGTCCTTGTGTTCCTGGCCCCGTCCCAGAAACAAGAAGAAATACTGCACCTGTAGGCACTGGCATGACGAGGCAGAAGAAGACTGGCTCCACAGAGACCGAGCTCAGGAACAGGCACGACCTGCTGGAGCTGTATGTCCCGCCCCGGCTGCAGGTCTCGAAGCACATGTCTTGCCTAGAGCTGCATGCATAGCTGAAGAAGGGCGTGAGGAGGAAGAAGAGGTACTCCAGCCCAATGAAGACCACCAAGCATTGCACCCAGCAGTTCATGGTGCCCAAGACCCTTGGCCCCGAACATAAGGCCCTGAGGCCTGTGGAGGAGCTGGAGCCCAGGAAGTGACATGCAAGACTGTCTTCAGAGGTTGGACTTACAGCCAGCATGACAGCAGGACTCAAGGAGCAGCAGCTGGAGCTGAGCAGGGGGCAGTGGGCACCAGAGCCCCACACCTCTGCTGCCCTCAAGCTTGCCCAGCTGGGTCTAGGCCACGCCTCCGTTCCCCAAGGGAGAGCACTGGGGGCTGGATCCTGGGGGCTCCTGAGGGTGGAGCACCCGAGGAGAGGAACGCCAGCTGCGGGAAGCGCCTTCGGGAGATGCTCTTGGGGCCCGCACGGGAGCCAGAACCGGGGGCGGGCCGCGCTCCAACGCAAACACCTTCAACTAGCTATTTGGCTGAGACAAGGAGGGCTGGCGGCCTCTGACCGTGGTGCTGCAGGGCCCAGAGGGCATCGGGGAGACAGTGGCGACCAAGAAAATCCGGTTGGACTGGAAGGTTGACCAGGTATACCGCGGCCAGGTGGATTTCGCCAGCCTCCCGCCCTGCGACCAGCTGCCGGAGCGGCCAGGCACGCGCACCTCTGCAGACCTGGGCCTGGAGCAGCGCCCCGAGCGCAGCGCGCCCGTGCGCCAGCGTGTGGAGCGAGCCGAGCGCCTGCTCCTCATCCGGGAGGGCGCCGACCAGCTGCTGGCCCCGGAGCCGGCTGAGGCCGCGCCCTGCGCAGATCCCTCCGAGGTGGCGGGCAGCGCACAGATGCTGGGGCGCGCTGCTCAACAAGGCGCCCCTGGCCTCCGACTGACTGCTGGTGAGGACCCGCCGCCGCGCGGGGAGGCGGCAGGGCCACCTGCGCTCTCCGCGGTGCACGGACGGGGCAGCCTCTCGGACGAGGACAAGAAGTACCTTCACAAGGTCGCGCAGGAGGCGCACAGGGACCAGCGCCCGTACCGCCTGGCGAAGGGGAACGGGGCGCGATTGGTGCTGTTCTCTGGGCCCTTCTGCTGATCTGTGTGACCGCGCTACCTAACAGCAGCTCGAGTGTGGCCCAGACCTGTGGGCACCTGCAAGCGGGGACGGATTACCCAATAAGCAAAGTGAGCACGTGTTTAGGGCATCAACCGAACAGGGGCAGCAGTTGTCCAAAGCAAAATCTAGATGCCAAGCAAAGAGGACTGAGAAAAAGCGTTCCAAAACTCAAGGCACCTCCGCCACCCTGGCCCTGGTCCAGTGCCCCGACCGCGGTACTGAGGCTTCTAACTAAACCGTAGGCCAAATTCCTCTTTATTACCCTGAGACTTAGTGCTGCTTCATCTGTGGCAGGAGGGGAAAACATACAAGACATTGTGGAGATTAGAATTAGGGGGTCTTAAAGATGTGGTTTTATGAGGTTACTGGTGTGCACAGGGGTTCAGCATGTGACTGTAGTGGTTGGGCTGTCAGAGGATGTGTCCTTAACCATACTGTCAGAAGACATCCATAACCATAACCATACTTGTAACTCTCCACACCTTTGTTCTAACTAACCCAATAGCCATCCAATCAGAAACAGCTGTACCTGTTACTGAGCGCTTTAACCAATCCAAAATGTTTTAGCTGTACCCACCCCCCACCCCCACTTGAGTGTGAGAACCTGCTAGTCCATATAAAGTTCACACAAGGTCATGAGGGAGCCCACCTTCAAGGCTGTTTAAGCTAGGAGACCCCTATCAATTCAACTCCTATGGTCCTTGTAATTGAAACTCCTTATCTTGGCAGGTCTCTTGGGAATATGCTGTTTCTTTCTAATAGACAAGAGGTGGGGGTGAACTGTTGAGCCTAACTCTTGCAATATTCATCCTATATGCGGCTAGATTTATTATGAACAATTACTGAGCAAGGGTGTATTGTATTAATAGATAACAAACATACAGACAAACAAAAACAATGAGAAGCCCATCTTGTGCGTTCACATCTGGTCCAGCACCTCCAGCCGGGAGGACCAGCAATGATCTTGGCCATGACACGGACACAAGGGTAGACACTTGCATACATCCAGGTAAACAACTGACAGGGACTCCAGTCCCAGCTGATGCACAAAGGCAGGGAACCCATGTAAGCAGACCACTGCAGTGAAGTCAGTCAAGTGACTTTTTACCTGTGTGTCATTTACATACAGAGTTATGTCCTAAGTTTTGTAAGCAATGGTGTTTATAACTTCAAGATATGTTTGAATATACGTGGGTGCAATCTAGCATACATTTAATATAATACCAACATGGGAAATAATATAATATAATGCCAGCATAGTAAATGTCCAAATATATATATATATATATATACTGGAAATATTAATATTTCTCTAACACAAAAAGTTTTCATTCATGTATCAAGTGAGTTTCATTTTTTATTGTCTGTTGCATGGGACATAGTGCTTGATATTTCCTCCCTCTGTCACTCTGTATATGCTAATAAATGGGACATTAACCTCATTAAGAGGACAAAAAATTCAATATTTATTTATTGTACAAAATGTTTCTGTTTTGCAACCATGAGTGTATTTATAAATTGGTCTTCCAAGGCAGCAATAAATGATATTAATCAGAACTCCATTTATATTTTATCAGAACATTTACTTACCTCTGTGTAAAGACATTGAACAATTCCTCAAGGGGGTATATGAATATTTTGAAAATAAAAATTATATAAAGATATTTTATGTATTTTCCACTTCAGACTGATATTCTTTTTTTTTTTTTTTTAGGATTTGGGTGAAGATTTACAGAGTAAATTCACTTTTCATACAGCAGTTCACATATACTTTGTCTCATGTCATTGACCAAAATTTACAATGCAGCAGCTCCCCTCCCACTTCCTCCCCATAGTTACCGCCTCCCAGTGTCCATCCCTTCATACTCTTCGAGAGGCCCATTGTCTGCCAACCCTGTATATGATCTTGGATACACTCTCCATTTAGACATACATAATTGTTTAGCTTGTTCACCCATCTGTCTGTCCCTATACCCATGTTTGCTTTCATTGACAACTCAGTATTGTATTTACAAAGGGGTTCATATTTGTTGTTTGTACTGCCCATGTAACTCTCTCTGTCTTTCTCATCCTCAATGCTGCCATATTGGTCACTCACATTTGGTACATTGCCCTTCTCTTCACCCAAATCAATATTTATCTCTATCTATCTAACAGCATTCCCTCCCCTTCCCTCCCACCCCTGGTAACCAACAAAGAAAATGTCCTCCAATATATAACATTTCCTTAACTTTCACAATAACGGACTAATACAATATTTGTCCTTTTGTGACTGACTTATTTCGCTCAGCATAATGTCCTCCAAGTTCATCCACGTTATGCGGTGTTTTGCAGATTCTACATTATTCTTTAGCATTGCATAGTATTCCATTGTGTGAATGTACCAAAGTTTGGTTATCCATTCCTCAGTTGTTGGACATCTAGGTTGTTTCCAAGTTTTGGCTATTGTAAATAGTGCTGCGATGAACATCGGCGTGCATATATCTGTTCTTGTTATGGCTCTCACTTCTTTAGGGTATATACCTAGTAATGGGATGGCTGGGTCAAATGGTATTTGTATTTCCAACTTTTGAAGGAATCGCCATACTGCTTTCCACAATGGTTGTACCATTTTACAGTCCCACCAGCAGTGTATGAGAGTCCCAATCTCTCCACAACCTCGCCAGCATTTGTTATTTTCTGTCTTGTTGAACTTTGCTACTAGTGCTGGAGCAAGATGGTATCTCATTGTTGTTTTGATTTGCATCTCTCTAATAGCTAATGATCGTGAGCATTTCTTCATATGTTTGTTGGCCGCTTGAATATCCTCCTTGGTGAAGTGTCTATTCATGTCTTCTGCCCATTTTTTAATTGGATTGTTTGTCTTTTTGTTACTGATATTCTTTAAAAAAAATCAATATTGTTATGACTCACTAAGCTAGCTTATGGAGAAGTGGTGCTTTTGTTGCATCAATTATGTACATCTCTCCAAATATGAGAGTTGAACAATTCCATAAATAAAACATACACTTTATAAATTTTGTACACAGTAACCACCATATTTTGCTTTGTATTTTGCACTGGCTGGGTGTAACTTCACATTCGGTTTCCTCTTGTCCACCAAACAAGAATGTGCAGTGACATCATGTGATTTGGGATGGGTCTGGTCCTGTCCTGCACAAAGCAAACCAAAGACACAGCTTCACTGAACACACTCACATCTGTATCATGCTCTGTGTAATCGCTTTCACCCATCAGGCATTAGTGGTCATGCAACACACTGTGAAGGTACAGCATCAAAGGATAGAAAGTGAGCACAAAAATTTTAAAGTATCATTTTGTGGTAGTTAAGGTTATATGTCAACTTGGCTGGGCCTGGTTGAGTGTCTGGGCACCTGGTGGTAGTTATTGCTCATGGTGAGACTGGTAATCATCTCCCTGGTGGAATCTACCGGAACAGCTGAGTAGTTGCTTTAGGGATGTGGTCTGCTTCCAGTATATAAGAAGCTACTCTGAAGAAGGTCACTAGCTGATGGCACGCTTGAACCCTGCATGTAGACGAGTTGTTGTTCAGCAGCCTGCCGTGCTCTGCTGATCTTGGGACTTTTAATGGGCTTGACTCAATGACCTGCCGTGTGGTTTGGTAACATTGGGACTGTGCCTTTTCACCTGTCAACCTTGGGCTTGTCAACCTCAGCAGCCAGCAGCTGTATAAGTGAAGAGACGTCACTAGCTTCATTGGGCCAGGAGCAAGAGGCATAGCTGAAGCCCAAGGTTGAGGGGCTTTCACGTAGCCCCTAGAGCCTGACACTTGGAACTTGAACTTCTAGCCTCCAAAACTATAAGAGAATAAACTCCTGTTTGTTAAAGCTATTCCATTTATGGCATCTTCTGTTAGAGTGGCACTAGGTAACCAAAATAATTTCAAGGTGAGAAACACTTGCGGAGATCTGTGAAGTGTCCATCAACACACATCCTATGACAAACAAAGGAAATGGTATCTTTCTGCCTTGTAAATACTATTTCTTTTGACCATCTCAGACCTAAAGAACAAAATTACATGTTCCAATGAATATTTTACTTACTAATTTTCACATATAAAATTTTGTGTTAACATCAAAATTTGAATGTAACTTTTATTTATTTTTGGTTATTCAAATTATTTGCTATGGTAAAACCAAATTTAAAAAGTGACACAATTTTATATCGAGGTAAAATGAAACAGCAACAAGTAAATAGAGCTCAAAAACAACAGCTTGCAGAAGTAAAGAGAAAAGGATTTATGAAACCCTAAAGACCATTCAAAAATTAACTTCTTTTTTAAAACATAATAATCAGAAGAGATTTCTTCCTTTGACTGCTCAAGTTTGATGGGTGAAAATCGTTGTACCAGTACCACTAGTGATGAAATTACTAATAGGAGTTTGTTCCAAATTCTGCATCCATTCCTTTCTGTAGTAAAAAAATTAATAATGATACAGAAAAATGAAACTATTTTAGAATCTGGAATCATCCCAACTGCAGATCCCATAAATAACAGAAATGTAGACCCTGCTTTGTGGAGTAATTTTTCTTCTTGCTGTTGTTATGTACAGTTGAGTCAGCTCCGACTCACAGTGACCCTTTGTACAACAGAATGAAATACTGTCCAGGCCTGCTCCATCATCACGGTCTCTGCTCTACCTGAGCCCATCATTGCAGCCACTGTGTCAGTCCATCTCCTTGAGGGATTTCCCCTTTTCTCTGACCCTCTACTTTACCAAGCATGACATCCTTCTCCAGGAATGGTCCTGCAGTGTAGTAAATTACTTAGTGTGGCTTTTCTACCCATAAGTCATTGTAAACTCAGTGGTGGAATGAGCAACTGAGGAGCTCCTGATTGTAAATGTTATCCACCTGGGTTATTTCTGCTGGGCATGGCACAACACAATGTTATGGGAGGCTCACTCTCAGGTGCTTAGAATTCTGTTGTT
>NW_006921717.1:1633992-1635109 GCF_000298275.1 Orycteropus afer afer | reverse complement strand
ATTGGGCAGTCTACTTCCATAAAGATTTACCACTTTGGACACCCAAAGGGGATTGCTGTGAGTCAGAATCGACTCGATGGCAGTGAGTTTGGTGGATTTTTTTTGAATGTACAATAGATCTAAATTTATTATTTAAAAAATTGTTGCAAAACACACATAAAAAAAAAAAAAAAAAGAATATTGGATATTATAGATTACCGAGAGTGTGTAAATCCACCTTCAGCCAATACTTGATTGGATACTTTAAAAGAAGAACTAGGATTTGCCCAAGAAAAACACAGCCTCTTCATTTAAATGCAGTAGCCCTGTATTGGGGGCTTAGGTAATCCACCTGGAACTTTCAGAGTCAGGAAATTTGCATTTGAAAGGACATGCTGACCCACTCAAGACCTGCTGAGAGAACAAGAGATTTGCATTTAAAAGAAGGTTCTGAACAGGGAGGGGGAAAAAGAGACTATCTGGCTTTTTGCTTGTTGAGATGTTATCCATAATCTGTTATGATCCACATAACATGCCTTTGCATAGTCGATAAAACACAGGTCAACATCTTTCTGGTATTCTCTGCTTCCAGCCAAGATCCACTTGATACTAGCAATGATATCCCTGTTCCATTGTCCTCTCCTGAATCAAGCTTGAATTTCTGGCAGTTCCCTGTTGATGCACAACTGAGATAGGGATAGATGTAAGGAAGCTGCCAGGTCACATCTCCTTGTAAACTACCTCACCTCTACTGAATGTCAGAGAGCTCTGGTGGCCTAGTGCCTAAGGCATTAAACTGCTAATCAGAAGGCTGGTGGTTCAGACCCACCAGCCACTCCTCTGAAGGAAAACTGGGCAATCTACTTCAGTAGTAGTACCTAGTACCGCCTCAGAAACCCCAGGAGGGGTTGCTATGAGTCCCAGGCAGTGAGTTTGTTTTTGTTTTTGATACTGATGGTGAGGAAGGTGTTGTGCCCAGGTTATGAAGGAGATGCTTGGAGAGGAATATGCCAACACACGACAATGCAAATGCAATAGGAAAGTTTATTAGCTAACTTAAGTTAGGGTCTTTGCCCTTACCAGGTCAGTGGCTTAAGCAAAAGACCCCGTGCCCCGGTATCCTCACAATTTTATGGAA
>NW_006921717.1:1621055-1621629 GCF_000298275.1 Orycteropus afer afer | reverse complement strand
GAAACATCAAGAGAAGATGGCAGGAATACACAGAGTCACTGTACCAAAAAGAACTGATCGATCTTCATCCATTTCAGGAAGTGGCATATGATCTCTAATCATACGATAATAAAATTAGTAATTAAAAACAAGGGATAGAAGTCTCTCCCAAGTAAAATTAATAAATAATATCTAAAAATTACAATGACTCAAACGAGGATAGCTTTAAAAATTCCATATGTTTAAAACGAAATAATATATCATTAAATAACAAATCATCCTCATATTAGTGAGGAAGTCATATAAAATTTTTTTAAATATTTAGATGTGAATGAAGAGAAACATTCCATGTTAAACATAGTACAACACAACTCGTGAGTACCTTGAGGAAAATTGATAGCTCTAAAATATTTATAGCTTTTAAATATGTATCAGGAAATTTAAAAGGTTAAAAAAGAAAGAGTGTATCATTGAACTCAAGGAGTTAGAAAAAGAATAAAGCAAATAGTAAAAAAGGGTGGAAATAATAAAAGTTGAAGGTGAATAGCAAACAAAAACCAAAGAACACTACAGATGATGGAAAAAATTACAAGCT
>NW_006921717.1:1615886-1620725 GCF_000298275.1 Orycteropus afer afer | reverse complement strand
GGTTCAAACCCACCAGCCACTCCTCAGAAGGAAGGTTAGGCAATCTTACTTCCATAGTGATACTGCCTCAGAAACCCAAGGAGGGGTCGCTATGAGTCAAGGCCAACTCGACGGCACATAACAACAACAACAACATCCCAGATAAGGAGAAACCAAGGAAAAAAAATCATACTCAAATAAAACAAACAATATACACAACAATCATCATGATCAACTGGAGTTTATTCCCAGATTTCATGAGAATATTTAGTAACATTATTCCCTATGTTAATAAAAACAAAGGGCCCAAATCCATTAAACAGGGAAGAGATAATCTCTTGAACAAATGCTGCCAAAAGTGGATATCCATTTGCAGAAAAACATAAGATCCATACCTCACACCATACACAAAAACTCACTCCAGATGGGTCAAAGACTTCAATGTGAGACCTAAAACTATAAAGTTCATCAAAGAAGAAATAAGGGCAAACTTAGGGGCCTTAACTCATGGCATCAATAGACTATCAAGCATCACCCAAAAGGCACAGAGTAGAAGATAAACTAGATGAATGGAATGGGACCTTATAAAAATTAAATTCTTATGCACATCAAAACACTTTTCCAAAAGAGTTAAAAGAGAACTCACAGATTGGGAAAAAATACTCAGCAACTACAAGTACAGATAAGGGACTTATCAGTAAAATTTATAGAAAACTCCAACACTACAACATCAGAAAGATAAACAATCCAATTAAAAAATGGGCAGAAGACATGAACAGACACTTCACCGAGGAAGATATTCAGGCGGTCAACAAACACATGAAGAAATGTTCACCATCATTAGCCATTAGAGAGATGCAAATCAAAACAACAATGAGATACTATCTCACCCCAGCAGTAATAGCAAAGTTCAACAAGGCAGAAAATAACAAATGCTGGTGAGGATGTGGAGAGATTGGGACTCTCATACACTGTTGATGGGACTGTAAAATGATGCAACTCCTGTGGAAATCGGTATAGCTGTTCCTGAAAAAGTTGGAAATAGAAATACCATTTGATCCAGCAATCGCATTACTAGGTATATATCCTAAAGAAGTGATAGTCAGGACAAGAACAGACAGATGTACACACATGTTCATCACAGCACTATTCACAATAGCAAAGAGATGGAAACAACCTGAGTGCCCATCGATGGAGGAATGGTTAACCAAACTATGGTGCATACACACAATGGAATACTATGCAACACTAAAGAATAATGTAGAATCCACAAAACACCTCATAACGTGGATGAACTTGGAGGACATTATGCTGAGTGAAATAAGTCAATTGCAGAAGGACAAAGAGTGTATTAGTCCATTTTGTAAAAAGTCAAGGAAAGGTTTATATAAGAAGGAAACTTTCCTTGTTGGTTACCAGGGGATGGAGGGAAAGGGAGGGAAAATTGCTAGATAGGTAATAGACAAGTAGTGATTTGGGTGAAGGGAAAGGCAATAGACCAAAAGCAAGTGACTGACACAATACCACTAAGGAACAGGAAGACGCAGAGAGATGTACAAGAAGGACAGGCAACAAAGACCTTTTACATACACGATACTGTGTTGTCAGGGATAACAAACACTCGTCTAGGGGTAAATAGATGGGTAGGTAGGCTCAATGATCAGGTATGTCTAGGCAAGAGAGAATATACCCGTGACCATATGTAATGTTGGCAGACGATATTTCTACATATGTATTTGTATATGCTGTTAAAATGTCCATATATATATAATAGAGCTAACAAGGAGCAAAGCTATGATCACTTCTTGGCCACAGCCAAACACCCTGAAGGAGCAAATTATTGGACTTTGGGCTCAGGACCACGGTTGCAGGGGACACCAAGCTCAACTGGCCTAACATACTACACAAAAACATTGCTCCACATCTACTTTGATGAGTAGGGACTGGGGTCTTAAAAGCTTGCAAGTGGCCATCTAGATGCAACAATGGGTCTGTCCCAAAACCAAACCCTAACTCACTGTTGTTGAGTCAGATCTGACTCACAGCGACCCCTCCTTGGGTTTCTGAGGAGGTATCTCTATGGAAGTAGATTGCATAACCTTCCTTCTGAGGAGTGGCTGGTGGGTTTGAACCGCCAGCCTTCTGGTTAGCAGTCAAATGCCTTAGGCACTAGGCCACCACAGCTTCTATCCAGAGCAAAGAAGAATAAACAAAACCAAAGACACATATAAACTATTAGCCCAGGGGATTGTTGGACCATGTGAACCTCAGCCTATATGACCATGAGACCAGAGCAACTAGATGGTGCCCAGCTACCACTGTCAACCACTTAGAAAGGGATCAGTTCAGGAGACCTGGATAGAGTGGGAGAACAATATGGAACAAAATTCAAAATCATTAAAAAAAAAAAAAAAGACCAGGTTTGCTGGTCTGATAAAAGGCTGGTGAGACCCCTGAGGCTATGGCCCCTAGCTGCCCCTCAGGTCTGGAATTGAACTCACTCCTGTGGCTTCCAGCCAAACAATAGGCATATGGGATGAACATTCACATCAGGTAGACACATTCCTTGGAGTGGGAGAACAGAAGGGCAGTGTTTGCACAGGGAGACAGCTCAGGGGGCAGTAGTGCACGCAGGGAAGGACACAGGGAAGAGGTAACCACAGGGAGGAAGTGGGAAGAGAGCTGTTACATTGTGAGGAATTGCAGTTGACGTCATGAGACAAAGTGTGTATGAACTGCTATAAGGAAAATGAATTTGCTCTGCAAACTCTCACCCAAATAACACGTAGGAAAAGAGAGTGGACAGGACAATCGCAGATATCTGCAAGGTCTAACGCCAAGGAAGGGTTAGTAGTTAGAAGAATCTCTGCAAAAAGCAAACCAGATAGGAAGGAGTCAAGGGCTATGGCCTGACCATTTCCAGGAGAGAAAACAAAATCCAATAAGCTCCTGGAGAGATGGTCCAAGTCCAAATCCATAGTAAAGAGAGAGAAGTAAGTTAAACAACAAACACGTCACTTCACACCCGCTGGACTGGCAGACGTTCCAAAGCTGCCATGCCATGCACCGGGGAGTGTGGGCTGGTGGGGTGACTCAGAGGGTAGGCTGGCTCTGTTTTTCAGGAAAGCAGGTGTGCCCACACCGGGGATGCACCAGTTGCACGCCCAGGCGAGCATGGGGAACAGATCCACTGGCGGGTGTGCAAGTGGACGTGTGCTGGGCTGTGGAGCCGGACGCAGTCGCAGCCACTGGAGGCGTGGCAGGGTGTCCGAGCTGGTGAGGAGGATGGGAGAGGGTGGGGACACTGGGAGCACCTCCCTCAGCATAGGATACACACAGAGGAAAGGGGGGTCCTGCACAGACCTCTTAGAGAAGCACGCCGCTGCACCCCACCCTCCCAACACACACATTCACACATACTGGGGTCTGACAAACAGGACCACCCGGTGACGTGGTATGGGAGAGGGAGGGACCGGATACGTTCAAATGAGCCACAGAAATCTGAAGGTGCCCGGGGCATGGGGTGGGGGTGGGACTTTGCTCCCACACACCCCGAGCTCAAACAAGGACTCCGAGTGAGGCCAAACTCCTCTTAGCAGAATCAGAGATGTGACACTGGGACACAGACCCGGGGTCCAACCAGCCAAGGCCACCACAGGCTTTAATCACTCGGACCCAGGTTCCGACCTACGTGGACCTACGTGGGGAAGAGCCTGAAAAGAGAAAGGGCAGCGGAGAAGGGAGGGGTCCCCTGTGGTGGGGCGTGAGAGACAGGGAGAGCCTGCAAGGACATGCTGCCAACGCCAAGGGAGGGGGCAGGGAGCTCTGGCTGTCCCTGTCAGGCCTGGGCAAGGGTGGGCGTGCAGGCCTCAGATTTCCATCCCGGCCATATGTGTGTGTGTGTGAGAGAGAGAGAGACAGTTTGAATGGGTTCTATGAGTATGGATGATAGTGTGCGTGAGTGTGTAAAGGGTTTGTGACTTGCATGATAGTGTGTGTGACAGTGAGTGTGTGTCAAAGTGTGAATGGGTTGTGTGAATATGTGCATTTGAGTGTGAGATACTGTGTGTGGAAGGATTGTGCAAGTGTGTCTGATAGTGTGTGTGTGTGTCCAAGCGTGCATGGGTTGTATGAATGTGTGTGTGTCTGATAGTGTGCAAATATGTGTGTTTGTGCATCCACGCATATAGGTGAATGTGCATGTGTCTGATGGTGTGTGAATGTGTGTGTTTGAATATGTGTCCAAGTGTGTAGAGGTTGTGTTAGTGTGTATGTGTGAGATGCTGTAGGAATGTGTGTGTCCAAGTGTGCATAGGTTATGCAAGTATGTGAGTCTGATGGTGTGTGTGAATGTGTGTCTAAGCGTGCATGGCTTGCATATGTGAATGTCTGTGTCTAAGTGTGCGTGGCTTGCGTTAGTATGTGAATGTGTGTGTCTGGTGGTATGTGAGTGTGTAAGTGTGTGTATGAGTGTGTGTCCAAGCATGCATGGGCTTGTGAGGGTAAAAATATATGTGTGCACTGTCTGATCGAGTGTGAGAGTCTGGGGCTGGGGATGTTGTCTTAGGCCCTGGTAGCTGAAAGGAGAGACCACCGCAGGGAAGCTCACACCTCTTCCCCACAAACATGAACAGGCAACTGCCTCTGAGCCTCACGCCCCTTGCCTTTTTGTGGCTCACTGAACACAAGGCCTCCAGGCCTGGGGAAGGTTCAGGTGGCTTTTAGCTCCAGTCAAATGAGCAAACTCAGCTCTTCTGACAGAAAGATAAGCGGATTTGGGTGTTAAGGGATAAAGAGGGTGTTGGGACCCAAGGGAATGTGGTGGGGGAGGGGAGGAAAGTGACACTAAAGGCCAGACCC
>NW_006921717.1:1604198-1615718 GCF_000298275.1 Orycteropus afer afer | reverse complement strand
GGGCACAGCCCTTGGGGGTGCCTCTGAGAGTATGAGAGCCTCTCAGGCTGGGAGAGGGCCACCCCAGTTGGTGCAGGGCCAGTTTCCTCTCCACCCCTCTCCCCTCCTCCCACTCCTCCTCCCTCCTTCCCATCCCATTGCACCAACCACCCTGCCCTCCCTCCCTCCTCACCCCTCTTCCCTGGCATGCTGGGCTCCACGGGCCAGTAAGAGAAAGCTTGTCTCGTTGCCCACATAAATAATCACATCTCTGCTGTGGGTTCTTGTTCCCACGAAGTTCTCCTGACGCTCTGGGAAGGGTGCAGAAGAGGGGAGGCCTGGCCCTCCGGAAGGCGTTCCCATCTCCTCTCTTCACCCAGTGGCTCTGCTGAGCTCCAGGCCGGGTTTTCTTTCTGCCCCTGGGACCCCCACACACACCTGCTCCAGGGCCACAGGCACCTGACTCACCAGGGAATGTAGTGTCTCATCCAGTTGCTTGTCCTCCAGGGCCCTCAACTCAGGGAGGACCAGAGCCCCCAGTCTCCTCTGAGCGTCTTCCCTAGATCCTTACGGCCTCTTCTCTTGTTTTCCCGCAACTGCACAGGCATCAAGTCCAGAAGCTTCCATCCAAACGTGAAGCTGTCCAGGGCCCTGCCCAGCCCTGGCCACCACGCCTTCCCACAACCACAGCTGCTAACCAGCTCTGCAGAGGGGCTTTCACTGTTGGTCTGGCTGTCCCTTGCTCCCTCTCGGCCCCGATTCCCTGGTCTCCACCACTGTTGTCGGGAGGCCCCAGAATGTGGGACCTGAACCCCAGGAATGAAGTTCTGGGGCAGACAGGTAAGGGGAAACATCACTGAAGCATGTCCTGGCATGCTTTGCAATTTTGCTTCAATCCCCACAACACCAAAGGGCAGGAAGCACTTGGTTTAGTGGTATTGTGTCAGAAACACTTCCAACAACTGCTAATGAATGTATGTGTGGTGATCTATAGATAAAGTTCCACCATTTGTGAGTACACAGCTCAAAGGTCGCAAACACAAGTATAACCATCATCACTAGCAACTTCTGGGAGCTCTGGTAGCGTAGTGCCTAAGGTACCTGACTGCTAACCAGAAGGCTGGCAGTTCAAACCCCCCAGCCACTCCTCAAAAGGAAGGTTGGGCAATCTACTTCCGTAGTGATACTGCCTCAGAAACCCAAGGAGGGGTCACTATGAGTTGGATCTAACTTGATGGTAGTGAGTTAGTTTGTTTGGTTTTTGGTGATGGAACGGCAGTACCGTATCTGGTGGTGGCCGGCTGGCTTCAAAGAAGCGCCTCCCTCCTCTCCCCTGGCCTATAAGTACTTACACAGCAGTAGAACAATCCCAGGAGGGGTTTGGAGGACAAGCCAGGCTAGCCTGGCCGGCAGCCATTGCAGGTGGTGAGCTCCCTCCTGAGGGTGGTACAAGATGTCCCAGGTGACAAAGAGTTTCTTTACATTGGTGGTCACAAGCAGATGTTCCTTTCTGATATGTGCTGGCACCAGCAGCTGCCAGCTGGGCTGCTCAGAAAAGTAAATATAGGGAGGGGAGCCCAAAGAAAGAGAGGACAGTTTAGGATGGCGGAGCGGGGGTCGTTTGGGGGTGTTTGGAGGCTTATATCGTACAGTCAGTTTTGTTATTACTTGAGGCTTCAAATGAGCCTCCCAGAAGCAGAAGGAGGGATTCTCACTCCGTCAGGACACGTCAGCCAGGAGTGGAGCGTGTCCTTGACCCAAGATGCTGACCCTGGACTTCCTCAGCAGAGAGGGTGGCAGCAGAACCACCAGAACCGAGACCAGCACGAGACGGGACGGCAGGTTTGCCAGCCCACAGAGCGAGGAAGCTGGGTGCCTTTGGACAGGAGGCTTGCTGGCAGAGTGCCTGCACCTATTGGCAGAGCTGAAGGAGCTTTGCAACATTTGCCCAAGCCGGGCCGAGGCGGGGCTCAGAGGCTGAGGGCCACAGAGAGGCGTGCCTGCAGGCCTGGGTAAGGGGAGCCTGTCGTGCTACAAGAAAGGTATCTGGAGCATTCCTGAACCTGAAGCGTCACCTGTTACTTCCCTTGTAAACCCCATAATCATGAGTATTGTCTGTGAGTTGTATGTGGCTGTTGCAATGAATTATTGAATCCAGCAGAGAGGTAGTGGGTACCGTGGGAGGGACGGTTGGTGTCAGAATTGGTAAGATGGTTGGATGTCTGACTTCTGCCTCATAGGAAGCAGCCTTATCCTTCTAAAAGAAATTGTCTGAGCACTCACAGTATGCCTATTCATAAGTCGATGGCCATTTGGGTGGTTTCCACCTTTTAGCCATCGTGAACAGAGCTACTGGGAATTGTTATTGTTGTTATGTGCCGTCGAGTCGGACCCGACTCATAGCGACCCCTCCTTGGGTTTCTGAAGCAGTATCACTACGGAGTAGATTGCCCCATCTTCCTTCTGAGGAGTGGCTGGTGGGTTTGAACCTCCAGCCTTCTGGTTAGCAGTCAAGTGCCTTAGGCACTATGCTACCAGAGCTTCTACTGGGAATATCAATGCTCAAGTATCTGTTTCAATCTCTGCCTTCGGCCCTGGTGGGTGGATACCCCAGCATGGAATTGCTGGGTCCTGAGGTAATGCTATGTTGAACTTTGTGAGGAACCCCAAACTTTTCTGTAGAGGCTGTACTGTTTTATTTACACTCCCATCAGCAATGTACCAGGGTTCCAACTTCTCCACAAAGCTACTTTTTAGAATGAAGCCAAGCCTGCAACCAGTGTCCAGATAAACTACTCAAACAGTTTTGTTATCATTGTTGCTATATGTGCAGTTACTGTCTACCTACTGGAGGCTGAGTTTCCACTTTGGAAGGGGCAGTGAAACAAGGTCTCATTTCAAAATAAACTTAAGTAGAAGAAGTGAGGCAATTTAGAGATAAATGAGGGGTGAGCAGCATAGGCGGACAGAGCATGGCAAGAATCCGAGGACAGGGTCCAAATGGCTGGTGTTAAAGAAACAACTCTGTGTGTGAGTGTATGTGTGTGTGTGTGTCTGCAGGCCAGGTGTGCGGGGCGGTGCCTTTGTGACAGTGTGGGATTGTGTCTTTTGCCTCTGTCAACCAGAATCCAAAACCGGGACCCAAGCATGGGAACGGGACGGGGCCAGGGGAGCCCCAAAGCTTCTGTCAACCCTGAACTTCTAAAAGGCACATCGCAGCCCTTAACACGAGTCCGCACATCTCATGGTGGGAGGTTAGCAAACCGTCCACGGGAGAAAGGACCGGTGCGCTCCAGCCCGTAGAGGGACGATGGGGGTTCTGGGGCGCCCTGTGAGGGGCGTGCGTGCGGGGTGCCCACGCAATTCTGGGTGCAGGCCTGTGCAGCCCGAGCGCCCTTTGTCGGAGGAGCCGGGCAAGTGCGCGCAGCGCGCGGGGCTGGACGCGGGCGCAGAGGCCGCTGGTCCCTGGCATCCGCTGCGAGGCGAGCTCGCTGTTCTGGGCGCAGGAGCTGTGCGTGGCGCCACATGCGGGCGGGGGTCGGTGCAACCGGGACCCCTCCGCAGAACGAGCGTGTGAGGAGTGCTTCCGGGACATCCCGGTGCAGCACCAGCCGGAGGAGTGCGCCGAGCGCACGGCGCCGGGGGCAGACGTGCCGCTGGGTGCGGGACGCCCACTGCAAACCAATGTGAGGGGCTGGGTGCGTGGCGACGGGGGACGCAGAGCGCGGCGGCCCGGGGGCGCCCCCTGCGAGGCTGGACGTGAACCCACCGCGGGCCCTCCGGGAGGCGGGAGCTCGCGTCCCGCCAGCGCAGTGACTCAGCATCGGGGCGGGCCGGAGCGGACAGGGGCGGGCCCGGGAGACCCTTATAAGGCTCGGAGGCCGCAGGGCCTGAGGCCGGAGCTCCATTGCCGCCACCTGTACTCCATCAATCAGTGAGTCCCCGCGCAGCCTAGGCCCCAGGGGCTAGCGCGTCCCTGGCGTGGGGTCGGGCTCCCAGGGTCGGGGAGAGCCCCCAGCGCCGGCTGGCGCTCCCAGGGGCCGGCGCTCCCAGCGTTGAGTCTGGGCTCGGAGACCCCGGGGCTCCTCCAGCGCCGGGAAGCAGATCCCAGGGGCCTCGTACCGGTCCAGCGGGAGATTGGGGTTCCTAGGGCTCTCTGGCTCCCTTAGCTAAGAGGCCAGCTCTTAGGGGGTCCTAAGCACTTTGAACTGGGGGTGGGGCCGTAGGGAGGATGGCCAGTGCGCCCTCAAACTCCCTCATTCCGGACTCTGACAAACTTCTCTTTGTCCACCCTAGTGCCACCCTACACCATTGTCTACTTTCCGGTTCGAGGTAAGGGCCCAGGACTGGAGAGGAGGGGTGGCAGAAGTTGGGGACTGCAGCCCAGAGGCCCCTCACCCACCTCGGGGAGACTCTAGGCCCCATTATCCCTCCCTCCTGTGGCTCCCAGCCCCGGGCTCCTTTGATCCCTGGCCCCCGGGCCTATCCTCTCCCTGTGTGCTGTGAGAGGCGGGTCCCCACACCCTCATACACACCCCTGTGTGACCCCCAGGGCGCTGCCAGGCCATGCGCATGCTACTGGCTGACCAGGGCCAGAGCTGGAAGGAGGAGGTGGTGACCAAAGAGGACTGGCTGCAGGGCCCTCTCAAGGCCTCCTGTGTGAGTGAGCGAGTTGAGGGTGTGGGGGACAGGGCTGGGCCCAGGAGTGTGCCACGGGAAGGGAGCAACTGAGCTCAGTACGCTCACCTGGCTGTTGCCCCGCCCCCAGCTGTACGGGCAGCTCCCCAAGTTCCTGGATGGAGACTTCACCCTGTACCAGTCCAACACCATCCTGCGGCACCTGGGCCGCTCCCTGGGTGAGTCTGGGGTCCCGGCTCTGGCGGGGGTGGGGCACGGCAGCCAGCATTCCTGAGCCCCTCTCATTGCTGGCCACCTGAGCCTGATTCATTTCAGTCCATGGCAGCCCTGTGACTGGAGAGCACGCCGGTTTGCAGTTGAGGGAATGAGGCCCAAAGCCGCGCCCAGCCCCGGCTACAGTCCCCCAGGCTGCCTCCCCTCGGCCTGGGCCCCTGCTGTGTCCAGCTCACTGGCTCCTTTGTTCCTTTCCCCCATTACGTCTCCACATGCTCTCCCCTCCCCCAACCCTGGCCCAAGTCAGCCTGCCGGTGGTGGATCAGTCAGGTGCCAGTCACGCTGCCCCCTCCCATCCCCCAGGCCTCTATGGGAAGGACCCGCGGGAGGCCGCCCTGGTGGACATGGTGAACGACGGCGTGGAGGACCTGCGGTGCAAGTACTCCACCCTCATCTACACCAACTATGTGAGTGCAGGCCACCTGTGGGCACTACGGGCTGAACCAAGAAAGGGTCTTCCGGGAGCCCCTCAGGCAGGGCACCGGGGCTGGGTGGAGCCCTCACCCTCCCTCCTTGGGGGCAGGCAATGGCAGAACAGTCCATTGAGGGGAGACATCCGGCCTTGGTGGGAGAGCCAAGGAGGCCTTCCTGGAGGAGGCAGATGAGGATCTATAGTCAGCTTCCGGAAGGAGAGGCTGGCACTTTCGGATGTAGGCACAACTGGAGCAGGGGACCAGTTTAGTGGAGGCAGAGCATGTATGTGTGTGCATGTACGTGTGGACATGTGTTTGCATGTGTGCGTGTATATGTGTGTACACAACTGTTCGAGTGTTTGTGAGTGTGAGCGTGTTTGACATATGTGTATGTGTTCACAAGGGTGTGAGTTTGTGTATTTTCAAATGCTGTGTGAGCATGTTTGAGTATATGTGTGCATGCATTTTTGAGCATGACTTGTGCATGATTGGGGTACATGTGTGTGATCCATGTGTACCTGTGTGTTAGTGTGTGCATATGTGTGTGAGCACGTGAGTGTGTGTGTGTATGGAGAGGCTGCATGGCTGGAGCTGCAGCTTCAGAAACACCAGGTCAGGAGGCCCGAACCCACGAATCTGGACCTTCTCCTGAGCCGTGGGGGCCATTAGGAGTGTAGGCAGCACGTTGCCCAAGCGTGAGGTCTAGCAGGAGCCAGCTCCGAGGCCCTGCAGTAATCTGCACGGTGGGAACAGAGGAGAGTTAGTCACTGGCATGGACAGGGTTGGCTGGTGGCTGGGCGTGGTGATGAGCACAGAGCCCCGAGGCTCCCGGTCCCCGGCCTGGGTGGTGTGGAGCGGTTGACCCTCCTGACTGGTACTAACAGAAGGGGCCATCTGGGGGCGGAGCTGGGCTGAAGGGCAGCTGCACAAGGAAGATGGCACATGGTGGTATCTTCTGGGCAGGAGGCCGGCAAGGATGGCTACGTGAAAGCACTGACTGGGCACCTGAAGCCTTTTGAGACACTGCTGTCCCAGAACAAGGTGGGGCAAGCCTTCATCGTGGGTGATCAGGTGAGCACGGCCCCACCCCACCCCTTCTGCACCCACTTCCTAGAGAGGAAAACGGGTGCAAAGACCTCGGGAGCCGTCTTAGGTGCAGGCAGCCCCAGGCAGTCACTGCTGCTACCCAAGGAAGCCCCCTTGCCCTCTGCCCACAGATATCCTTTGCTGACTACAACCTGCTGGACCTGCTGTTGATCCACCAGGTGCTGGCGCCTGGCTGCCTGGACGCCTTCCCCCTGCTCTTGGCCTACGTGGCGCGACTCAGCGCACGGCCCAAGCTCAAGGCCTTCCTGGCCTCCCCGGAGCACAAGAACCTCCCCATCAATGGCAATGGGAAACAGTGAGGGCTGTGGACCTAAAGGGGTGGTGGTGCAGAGGGGCCTGCCCGCTTCCCTTCCCCAGGACCAATAAAGGTTGGAAAAGGAGCTACGGTGTGAGCACTGTTTCCTGGGAGGGGTCTCTGGGTCCCCAGGTGTCAGGCTGGAGGGAAGGGTGGGCAGTGAGGGACAGGGCAGGGTCGAGACACTTGGATCCTAAGACACAGCTGGAGCGTCTTTCCAGAATCTTCGATCTAGGCCATGTTTCTCACTGCTGTAAGTTGATCCCAGCTCATAGAGACCCTCCCTTGGGTTTCCAAGCTGTAAATGTTTCCGGAAGCAGACTGCTTCATCTTTCACCGAGCAGCTGCTGAGTAAGAGCCGCTGACCTCTTGGCAGCCAGATGCCTTAGCCGCCAGGCTGAGTTTACTACTGAACTTCAAAAACAGGAAGAGGGTTAAATAAAATAAAATAAAACAAGTAGAAAGAGAAAGAAGCGGGGGCCCTGCACTAGAGAATGCAGAAAGAAACTCAGAGCGAAGACTCCCTCCAGGGAACATGCTTCCCTGTCCTGAGCGGCCTTCTGGGGGAGTGGCTCCAGGGCAGCTGGGAGCTGAGGGCAGGCCCAGGACCATGGGGTCAGCAGCTCTGAGGGTTCTGGCTGGGTCTGGGGACGGACGCTCGTTCAGGTGGGCGCTCATCTGACCTCCTGCTGCCTGGTGGGCCTGGGAGCAACCCCGACAGGTTGCTTAAGGGTGGAGCTCGGTGAGACAGCAACCCTGCCTGAGCGGGCTTCGCTGGGGGTCCTCGGTGGTGAAGGGCCAGGCAAAGCAGAGGCAGGAGTTCCCAGGGGTGGCTGGAGAGGAGGAGCTATGGAAGGTCCCCTCAGTGCAGCCTGGAGGGGAAAAGACACCTCCGTGGGAAGTCCTGCCCATGGCACAGGGCTCCCACCACCAGCCCAAGCAGGCTCAGACCTGGCCTAAACTGAGAAATACATGCCGACTGGTCAAAGCCAACCTACTGTGGTTTCTCTGTTTAGCGATACTGGATAATTAAGACACCACCCTTGAGGCAGATTCTATTATTCCTATTTGCGGATAAGAAAACCAGTCACAGAAAGTTTAAGTAGCTTGTTCATGTGTGAATAGAGGCATTAACAAGGTTATTCATTGCATGCTTGTTAGTAATCACCAGAAACACAGCCTAAATGCCCATCCATAGTGAATTGGCTAAATACATTAAGGTACACACGCACACACACACACACACACCATGGAGTCCAAATGCACTGTGTGGGGGTAAAAAAGAACAGGAAGCCTGGTGCAGGCTCTTGGTGCAGACAGGGATGGTAACTGAGTGCACCTCCATTTCCTAGAGGCCACGACTGCTCACCCAGAGGATATTCCTATATCCTCATGTCCCCTTAGCAGTCAAGCAGAACCATATGACATGTTCTGGCCGTGGTGGGTTGAATGTTGCCTCCCTCAAAAAAATACACCCACTTCCCAGCCCCTGTGAGTATAGTCTCAGCTGGAAAAAGGGTCTGTGGAGGTGTGATTAACTCAAGGATCTCAGGTGGTGGTGACATGTGACCCCAGCCAAGCCTTTTCCTTGGGAATCTGAGACTTCACTGGAGGGACATCTCACAGGGAAAAGCAAAAGCCCACGTGTTCTCTCCAGGAGCAGCCCCTTGGCCTGGATAGCGCCTAGATCCAACGAAAAGTGTCCTTATCAGAGACACACGGGAGAGACACAGGGAGAATATGGCCATGTGAGGACAGGCAGAGGTTGGAGTGATGTGGCCACAAGCCAAGGAAATGAACCAGGCTTTGATCCTCTGCTGAGAATTTGCTTTTCCTCCCCAAAAGTGCTGAATCAGAATCCACATTTTAATAAGATCCCCGGCGGTGGAAACGCACATTTTCCTTGGGACTAGAACCCACCGAACCACTTCTAAGCCCTGGATTGAATGCAAAGGCCACCAGAAGAGGGAAGAAAACTGAAAAAAAAAACACAAACTCACTGCCGTCGAGTCTGATCTGACTTGTAGTGACCCCTCCTTGGGTTTCCGAGGCGCTATCACAGTGGAAGTAGATTTCTCAACCTTCCTTCCAAAGAGTGGCTGGTGGATTTGAACAGCCAGGCTTCTGGTTAGCAGTCAAATGCCTTAGGCAGTACACCACGAGAGCTCCTAGAAGAGGGCAGAGACAGGAAGGAATTCCCCTAGAGCTTCCAGAGGGGGTACAGCTCTGCCGACTCCTCCATTTCAGACTCCAGGCCTCCAGGTAGATAGGTGAGAGACTAAACTCCCCTTGTGTTAAGCCATTTGTTAAGGCAGCCCCAGGTAACACCTCTGCTGGCAGATGGGCAGTGGGCAGAGGGGATTGTCGCATGCAGGCCCAGTTCCCGAGTGAAGGGTACATGAGCAGAACCCCCTACTGGTGTGTGATGGACACGTGTGCGACTGAGAAATGCCCTTGTGGTTTTGCATTGCCGCATGTGCAGGGAGTCTGATAACTGCAGCCCAGCCCAGCCCATCCTATCGGATATAACCTTTGTTCTAAGTTCAGGACAATGTAACCCCGAACACACTCAGCCTCTTCCAGCCCGTGCAGGTGGTCAGGGAAGGGGATGAGAGAGAGATGTCTGTGATGTTGGTATAGTTTCCCCAAGACCAGGCCTGAGAACTGTCAGTCATGGGGAGCTGAGAGACTCTAGGGGTGGAGGTGGGAGAGACACCGAGTAGAGTGAAGTCATCCGAGACCAAAGCTCCACTGCTCAGCCTCCCCCTCGGGACAGACATTGGGTGAAGGGCTGCAACAGATGGACAGGGCCCTGGCCAGGAACGGGGTGCTCTCTGCAAAGACTAGGGACATGAAGCTCATGGGTACAGCATCTGGCCTGAGCAGCCTGGCAGGGTGGCTTTGACTACTGGGGAGAGAGAGAGCCAGAGAAGGTTCCTGAAGGAAACTTTTTTTTTTTTTTTAATAGTATGAATTTTATACATTATCTAATTTAATTCTTAAACAGTGCTGTGAGGTACATGGTTTTTTTTTTTTTTTTAATTGTGATTTGGGTGAGAATTTACAGAGCAAATTCGCTTTCCAGACAGTAGCTCATGTACACTTTGTCTCATGACATTGACCACAATTCACCACAATGCAACAGCTCCCCTCCCACTTCCTCCCGACAGTCACCTCTTCCCTGTGTCCATCCCTCCATGCACTCCTGCTCCCTGAGCCGTCTCCCTGTGCATAAGCAGCCCTTCTTTCTCCCATTGTTCTCTCCAAGGAGTGTATCTACATCAGGTAAATATTCAACTCCTATGCCTGTCTTTTGTTTGGCTGGAAGCCACAGGTATGGGTTCAATTCCAGACCTGAAGGGCAGCTAGGGGCCATAGTCTCAGTGGTTCCACCAGGCTCTATCAGACCAGCAAACCTATTCTCCCCCGTATTTTTTTTTTTTTTTCCCAAATGATTTTGAGTTTTGTTCTACATTGCTCTCCCTCTCTATCCAGGATCTCCTCCATAGATCCCCCTCTGAGTGGTTGACAGTGGTAGCCGGGCACCATCTAGTTCTTCTGGTCTCACAGTCCTATAGGCTGTGGATCGCATGGTGTACCAATCACAAGGACTAATTCTTTCCATGAATCTTTGGTTTTCTTCATTCTTCTTTTCCTAGAAGGAAAATTTTGAGCCAAGAGATAAATTGCCATCACAAACCTTGCCCACTGCCTCCAAAAGGCCCTGTCCCCCCAACTGCCGAGGACTTTGGTCCACTCCCCTTCTTCTCCCTTCTCTGGACATCAGCATCTCCCTCTCATTCTCTTTCAGAAACCCCATTTTCTCCAGAGCTGGTTCCAGCTGCCCTGTCTGGAGCCAAGCTGACCGGAAGCCTTTCCCTTGGAAATTGAAAATGTGAATGGGAGGACATCTGGCAGCGAGAAAGCAGGAGCCCACGTGTCCTTCCTTTGAGAAACAGCTCCTGGTTTGGGCTTGGTCCTGGGCTCCGGGGAGACGGGACACGTGTTCCAGGGGATGGCAGCTTGAGTGCTTGTCAGAATGCCCAGGTGTAAAGACGTGTGCAGACACTGCTGCCTCCCCGCACATGGCTCTGGGGGCCCCGCCAAGCAAGCCCCTCCCAGGAAACCACAAGAGCTGGTGACTCAGGCTGCCACCCTAAACTCACCTGCCACACCTTGGCCTTGAGAGCTGTGCCTGTGACCAGACCCCCCAGGCCTGAAAACCCAGAGCCCGACTCCCACGGCTCCACACGGCCTGGGTGCACAGGCCTGCACACGTCCCCTTTGGGGCAGTCCTTTGGGTCAGGGCTAGATTAAGTCATGTGGGGGCTTCTGAACACTGATCATCTGTGGTGCCCCTCCCCCGCTCAGTCGTGCATTCAAACACGATATGTAAGTTACATATACATGTGTTTGTATCTTACCTATCCATGATGTAACTTCCTTTTAAATGGAGCTCTGGTGGTGTAGGAGCTCTAGTAGTGTAGTGCCTAGGGCACTTGACTGCTAACCAGAAGGTTGGTGGTTCAAACCCACCAGCCACTCCTCAGAAGGAAGACTGGGCAATCTGCTTCTGTAGAGATACTGCCCTGGAAACCCAAGGAGAGGTCACTATGAGTCAAATTGATTCGACAATAGTGAGAGTTATTATTATTTTTTAATTTTTATAATACGAACAATTGACTGCAAAAGCAACATGTACCATTTTAGCAGAAGGAGATGAACTGGGTTATACATTTTTAGGGGATGCATGGTACTGAGGGGAGATCTGGTAGCATAGTGCCTAAGGCACTTGACTGCTAACTAGAAGGCTGG
>NW_006921717.1:1599803-1604006 GCF_000298275.1 Orycteropus afer afer | reverse complement strand
AATAATAAGAACAATTGACTACAAAAGCAACATGTACAATTTTAGCAGAAGGTGATGAACTGGGTTATACAATTTTAGGGGATGCATGGTACTGAGATTTTTGCTATAGACCACACTGTCTACCAAAAGAATATTGCACGTATTCCACAACAAAGAAAACAAGTAGTGAGCTTAGTTGTTTCAACAATGTAAAATCCTGTCGATCTCCCACAATGCAAAATTGAGTATTGCCAATTTTGCTTTCAACAGCTCAATTTTGATGCTTGTTTTGTAAATACTGTAATTACGAATGAAAAAAGATGACATAAGAGAAAATTGAATGCTTAGAAAACAAATATTACAACAACTTACTAATTTTTGATAGCTCTTTCATCTCTCAAAACGCAAATGCAACCATTGCCATGGAGTTGGACCCGACTCATAGCGTCCCCTCCTTGGGTTTCCGAGGCGGTGGACCTAGGGGAGTAGATTGCCCAACCTTCCTTCCAAGGAGTGGCTGGTGGGTTTGAACTGCCAGCCTTCTGGTTAGCAGTCAAGTGCCTTAGGCACTATCTCTCACGTGTTATAATTTAAAACATTTATTTCTATTCTTTGCTTTTACAAATTCTTCCAAGTCAGGTCTGACTCGACAGCACATAACAACAACAACAACAGGGACTAGAAGGAGCATTCTGTTGTGCAGATTGTAATCAGGACAGTTAGGAATGTGAGTAAAGCAATGTCTCCATTGGGAAATACACATTGTATTTTATCCTGTATCATGGAATCATATGTGTCTACATGAGTAAAATTTGTCTTTCCTGAGTCTGTAAACTTAGTTCTCATGTAAGCATGAAATTGTCACACTTCTCTGTAAAGATTTGTATTTAAGTCAGCGGGGTAGACCTGCACTAACTTCTTGGATACTTTCATGCATCCTTCATCAGATATAGCCACACACATTGTTTAAAAAGGAAAATCTATTTGAAAGAACTTCATACATTTTGCCCTTCTTTTCACACCAGGTTCAGGTGTGTCAGTGATGGTGAGTAGGTGGTTATACAAAAGGGATCTCTGACTGTCAGGACTTCTGGAGCTCTTCAGCCAAGTTCTTGTTTCCTTCCAATGCTGCTGTGACAGTGAACTTGATAATCAGTATTTGGCAATATTTGTTTCATTGTGATTTCAAAAATTAAAAAATCTTCTCTTAACTTGTGTAAGTACCCCGTTAATGACTGGTAGAGATCTGTGCAGAAGTTTACTTCTGAATCCTGGAGAGCTTGACTCGCCTGATGAAAATGCTGCAATATGTTATTCCACATAACCCACATAAATACATACTCTAGCATTTGCATTTTGTGGGTAATGTTTTCACTTTCTCTTTTGGTGTTCCTTTTTGTGCCTGGTCCTCAGCCATATTTTCTAAGGCAGTTACCCTCTGAGTGTATGATTACAGGATTGTACTCTTTGCTACACCACACACTTCCCAGTGTATATTAGAAAGGTATTATTTTAATACTTGATCATTGCATAACTGTGTTTTAAGAACTGCCCGTGGGTGAGTAGAGGCAGCAAAAAATGTGGAGAGTTACTGAACAATAGAAAAAACAATCAAGTGCATCTGGACAACAATCTGCTGTCCTACACACCGTACAAGATTAAGTGAATGGACGGCACATGTTATGGAAATGGCGTGGTCACCATGTTTTAAAATTTGCAGTTGCATTCCTTTGTAATGCCCTGACCTATCAGCAGCTGTAACAGTGACATGGAGAAGGTAGCATCTGAACTACTCTAACTTCACAAGGTGGGAGGAGGATCGAGATCACAGCCCAAGGCTGATTCCTGAGGCAGAGGTCAGAAGTCGCACAGCTATGCCAGCAAACTTCAACCCCAAGGCGTTCAGCCCTAGCTGTGTGGGTTGGCAAACAGCTCTACCAAGTGCTCAGAGGCACTCCACTCGGCCAGCAAGCCGCCTGCCCAAAGGCACTCTGCTTTCCCTGCGTGGGTCCAGAAGCCCACCGTGCCACTCCCGCTGCTCTCCTGGTTTTGCTGCTTCTGCTACACCACTTCTCTGTCACTGTTCCTTGCTGCCTCCCTGGTGTGACAACTCTCTGTCCCCCAGATCTTAGGAGACGCCCAGTGCAGGGACCCTGAGTGCAAAGGACGCTCTCTGCTCCTGCCTCTTCTTGGTGTTAGCTCCCCCCTTCTGCCTCTGGGAGGGCTCATTTCAAACCCAGTCAGATGGCAACACTGATCAATCCCCACATTAGGGTTCCATCCATCTTTTTTGCGTGGTCTCACCCCCACAAGTTTACAATGCACTGTATTTATATTATTAACAAGCCATCCAATCCCCTTGGCGGGCCACAAACTCCTCCTGTTTTATGCTTCCACCCAGTCATCTGGTGAGAGTCACGTTGTCTAGAACACCATGGCTAGAAGGACCAGCGATTCACTGTGCTGTGACAGCCTTGTCCTAAGACTGGCCTCTGCCCTTAGAAAAATCAGTTTTGCAAACTTCACATAAATGCTGAAGGATTTGATTTGCAATTTGTTTACCGATATGAATTTTTAAGCTTAGTAAATGTAATAAATCACTCCACAGGTTTTCCCTCTGCTGAAGATATGCATCTTAAAACAATCATTAGCTGATCTGTGTGAGGAAGATAAAATGCGTCACTAGTCTCAGGATTAGAGTGCCATAGGCCGTGTTCTTCTTATGTAATCAAAGAGATAGAATGTTAGGTTCTACACAATTAGTCCAAAAGGAAAAGGAAAATATAATTATTGTATGCAAAATGTGTAAAGTGGGAGCAATTTCATTTAGCTCCCTGCCAGTTCCCTTTCACTGCAGAGGTCACTTTTCCTAGTGTCCTGTCTGTTTGATGAGACAGACAGGGAATCGGGTTAGCCAGGTCCGGCAGGCCCCTGACTCGTTGGAATTTAAACCTACTGTGCAGACCACCACATAATTCTTGCTGCTGGCTGGTGCTCAGTAAAAATCAACCAACAAAGTGACCTTCCACCAGAGACAAGTGAGGGCAAGACTCTTTCACTGGGGCTCAAACCTAGATCCAGAGACATCACACATGCAGAACTTGAACCTTCCATTTCATGAATGAAGAGGATGACACCTTGTTCCTGCCTAAAACCCTTTATAAACCCAAGGAAATCCTTTGTTCGGAGATCGACCGGAAGCTAATGTAGGCGAAAGCCCCTCTCTGCCTCCCTCTGGAGCTCTTCCCCTCTCACTTTCTCTTTAACGTTTAACAAACGTTGCTTCCTGTAGGCATTTGCCTCACCTGTTCAATTTGTTGTCAGGAGAAGGCGAGGACCCCTGCTAGGGTCCCAGGGGCCCTGGTAACATTGGCACCTGGGGGTGTTTGCTTTGGACAGCTGGTGTCTGTTCTGTTGACGCCTTAAGCACATGCCCACGTTGTAGGCGATCCATCTCTGCCCAGGACAGAGCTCCAAGGACCAGCACCCACTGCCTACTTTGCCAGAGAAGAGAGACAGCCCAGGTCACCATCCACAGTCCTGGGCAGAGCTAGAGTTCAGGGATTTAGAAGAGGCGAGATTAGGGCATTGGTGTTGGGATGGTGGTGGGAAGGTTAAGGAAGGGAGGTTTATTCCTGCAACTGTGCATGTCCCACAGGGAAGAAGGCAGGGCTCCTAACAACCTAGTGGCTGTCACTGTGTCCTGTGGCTTGGTGGGTTTCCAGGCATCTGCTGACATGATGGTTAAGCACTTGGCTGCTCAAGGTTGGCAGTTCTAACCCATCCAGTGGATGCATGGGAGAAAGACCTGCAATCTGCTTCTGTGAGATTACAGCATAGAAATCCTATGGTTCCACTCGGTCACAGGGGGTCACTACGAGTCGGAATCAACTTGAGAACCTCTAACAATAGTAACATTGCTGCTTAACAAACTTAGGGTGAACAATCACCACTTCCTTTGTTCTTGATCCCATGGGCCAGGAACTCAACGGGACCCACTGGCAATGGCTCCTTGACTTGGCTGTGCTCA
This sequence comes from Orycteropus afer afer, assembly GCF_000298275.1. Classification (NCBI taxonomy): domain Eukaryota; kingdom Metazoa; phylum Chordata; class Mammalia; order Tubulidentata; family Orycteropodidae; genus Orycteropus; species Orycteropus afer. The sequence goes on along the minus strand of NW_006921717.1, from coordinate 1,599,997 downwards.
GTGGGCAGGGCTAAGGAGCCAGTCTGAAAGCAAAGGGAAAGGTCCGCCCTCACACCCTGGGACCCCAGATCTCCACTGCACCCCCACCTCCCCAGCCTAGCCTCTGGAATACCAGTAGTCAACCTCATACTCTTTGGCTGGGAGAGTAGAAAGTGACATTGGGGGGCCCCCAGTAACCAGGTCTGTGTCCAATA
>NW_006921717.1:1593389-1598673 GCF_000298275.1 Orycteropus afer afer | reverse complement strand
AAAAAAAAAAAAAAAAAACGAACTCATGGCCAGTTGATTCTGACTTATACCCGAGCCCATCATTGCAGCCACTGTGTCAGTCCATCTCATTGAGGGTCTTCCCCTTGTTTGCTGACCCTCCCCTTTACCAAGCATATCCTTCTCTAGGGAATGGTTCCTTCTGACAACATGACCAAAGTAGGTGAGACTTTCCAGGAGAATTCCAGCTGCACTTCTTCCAAGAGAGATTTGTTAGTTCTGGCAGTCCATGGTACTTTCAGTATTCTTTGCCAAAGCCACAACTCAACAGCATCAACTCTTCTTTGGTCTTCCTTACTCAATGTCCAGCTTTCACATGCATATGAGGCAATTGAAAATACCACAGCTTGGGTTAGTGGCACCTTAGTTTTCAAAGTGATGTCTTCGCTCTTCAACACTTTTAACACTTTCTCTTTTGCAGCAGATTTGCCCAGTGCAATATGACGTCTGATGTCTTGACTGCTGCTTCCACAGGTATTGATTGTGGAACCAAGAAATATGAAATCTTTGACAACTTCAATCTTTTCTCCATTTATCATGATGCTGTTTATTTGTTCAGTTGTGAGGATTTTTGTCTTCTTTTATTGAGGTGTGATCCATACTGAAGGCTGTAGTCTTTGACCTTCATCAGTAAGTACTTCAGGTCTTCACTTTCAGCAAGCAAGTTGTGTCATCTGCACATCGCAGGTTGTTAATGACTCTTTCTCCAATCCCGACACCACGTTCTTCATATAGTGCAGCTTCTCAGATTATTTGCTCAACATACAGATTGAGTAAGTATGGTGAAAAGATACAACCCTGACACACATCCTTCCTGATTTTAAACCATGTAGTGTCCCCTTGTTCTGTTTGAATGACACCCTCCTGGTCTATGTACAGGTTCCTCATGAGCACAATTAAGTGTCTGAAATTCCGATTCTCTGCAATGTGCAACAAGGGCAGGGCGAGCATCATCTGACCTTCTCTAACCTCACAGGAGGAAGCCAGAGTCACCATCAGCAGCCCAGGGCTGATTCCTGTGAGGCCAGACAGGCCACCACCCACCAGCCTTTTACCAACTCTGACACCAACCGTCCCTCCCACGGCACTCACTGCTTCTCTGCTGGGTTTGATGATTAGTTGCAGTGGCCACACAGAACTCACAGACAATACTTACAATGATGGGGTTGATTAGGGAAGTAACAGTTTACAGTTGAGGTTCAGGAATGCACTCAGGATACTCTTCTTTGATCAGGACAGTCTCCCGTCTGCTGTGCAGATGCCTCTGGCCTCTCAGCCTGGCCCCTGCCCTGCTCAGGGAAGTGGTACAAAGCTCTTTTAGCTCTGCCGATAGACACACTCTGCCAGCAAGGCTCCTGCCCAAAGGCACTGAGCTTTCTCGCTCTGTGGCTGGAAAGCCTGCTGCTCTGTCTGGCGTCTTGACTCCTCTGCTGCAGTCTCTCTGTGGGGCATCTCTCAGCGAGGAGGTCCAGCTCAGGGATCTTGGGTCCAAGGACACACTCCACTTCACCTCCAGCTCCTCTCTCTCAACGGCAGTGGGATCCCCTCTCTGCCTCAAGGAGGGCTCATGTTAAGCCTGGCAGAGTGAGAAAACTAACCAATCCCAGCATCCAAGTGCTACACACCTTCGCGTGGTCCCACCCAGCAACCTGGTGGGAATTACAAAGACTAGGGCTAGAAAAGCCATCCCAAGTCATTCACTGCACCACACAGTGTCATCCAGTTTTATGGTCCACACAGTCAAATGCCTTTGCATAGTCAATAAAACACAAGTAAACATCTTTCTGGTATTCTTTGCTTTCAGCTTAGATCCATCTGACATCAGCAATGATATCCCTTGTTCCATGTCCTCTTCTGAATCCAGCTTGTATTTCTGGAAGTTCCCTGTCACTATACTGCTGTAATCATTTTTGAATTATCTTCAGCAGCATTTTACTTATATGGGAGCTCAAGTGCCTAAGGCACTTGACTGCTAACCAGAAGGCTGGTTGTTCAAACCCACCAGCCATTCCTTGGAAGGAAGGTTGGGCAATCTACTTCCATAGTGACACCACCTTGGAAACCCAGGGAGGGGTCGCTATGACTCAGATCCAACCCAACGGCAGTGAGGTTTTTTTTTTAGTGATATCAATGATATTGTTTGACAATTTCCACATTCTGTTGGATCACCTTTCTTTCAACGGGTATTCCATCAATTCCTGAAGTCTTATTTTTTGCCAATTCCTTCAGTGAAACTTTGACTTCTTCCTTCAGTACCATTGGTTCTTGATCATATGCCACCTCCTGAAATGGATGAACATTGACCAATTCTTTTTGATGCAGTGACTCTGTGTATTCCTTTCATCTTCTTTTAGTGTTTCCTGCATCATTCAATATTTTGCCCATAGAATCTTTAAGTATTGCATCTCGAGGCTTAACTTTTTTCTTCAGTTCTTTCAGCTTGAGAAACGCTGAGTGTGTTCTTCCCTTTTGGTTTTCTGACTCCAGATTTTTGTATATTTCATTATAATAATTGACTTTGTTTTCTCAAACTTCTCTTTGAAATCTATTCAGCTCTTTTGTCATTTCTTCCATTTGTTTTAACTACTCTCCATCCAAGGGCAAGTTTCAGAATCTCTTCTGACATCCATTTTGGTCCTTTCTTCCTTCCCTGTCTTTTTAATGACCTTCTGCTTTCTTCATGGATGTTGTTCTTGATGCCATCCCACAACTCATCTGGTGTTCACAAGCAGGTACTAATAATTGTTAGTAGCCATTAGGTGGGCTCTGACACCTGGTGACCCACATACAACATGACTAAATGTTACCTGGCCCTGAACCATCTGCACAATCATGGGCTGGTTTGAATGCACTGTTGGGGCCACTGCGTACTTTGAGTGCTTTCAACCTAAGGAGTTCATCTCTCCACAGTCTATCAGATAATTCCATGGGGTTTTCATGGGCTGGTTTTTGGAAATAGATAGCCAGGCTTTCTTCCTCGTCTGCCTTTGTCTGAAAGCTCTGCTGAAAGCATCATGTGCAGTCAGATCATATAACACAGAACTCTGACCCGCAACACACAGAAACCCACCCAGGATGTCAAACCACCATCTACAGCTGCCAATCAGGACCCTGTAACAATGAACTCAGCATGCCCAATACTTGGTTAATAACTGACAGCTTCCTGAATTTTGGTCCCTGCTTCCAACCTAGGAGCAATCAGAGATAGCCAAATATGTTTCCTTAACCATTCACCTGGAGTCCCTGGATGGCACAAAGTTTATGTGTTTGGGAAAAGTTGGCAGTTCAAATCCACCCAGGGGTTCCTCAATAAAAGTCCCAGTAATGTACATGAAAAGGGTCATACTCTGTGCATCCTCCTCAGTCAGCTGGGCAGCCATTGGTAGCCAATCACAGGAGGCCTTGCTTCCAGCCAGCCCGCCCCTGCTCCCAGTGCTAACCGCTCCCCTCAGGGCACACCTGATGCCTTCTCCTTCTCCACTGTAAATCTTTCCCACCCTCCTGCCCACCTCTGAGTCTCTGCCTAACACAAGTGTTGGTAACTAACTCCCTTGCTGTAACCAGCTTGAGTAAATAAATAGGCTTTGTTCTTCTTTGAGTGTGCTTTATCTCCACAAAGTTTATTGAAGAAAATATTTGAAAAATTAGGGACAGAAGTCACATTCCTGGGTGGGAAGACTCAGTCTTATAAAGATGTAGTCCCTCTCCAAATTAATCTCCCCCAGTTGGTTCAGTTGAACATTCTTGGGGTTTGCTGGGTATAGACACTGCTCTGGGCCTTTACAAAGGTGGTGTGTTTGTTGGCTAGGACCACCATACAAAGTGTCACAAAAGAAGCTGTGTACAAGACAGATATATATTGATACAGACACGTGTCTAGGTAGACACGCAGAATGATCAGGTATGTCTGGGCAAAAGGGAATATACCCATGACCATACATAGGTTTGGCAGATGATATTTCTACATATGTATTTGTATATACTGTAAGAATGTCCATATAAATAGAAGTAATAGGGAGCAAAGTTATGATAACTTCTTGGCCACAGCCAACCACTCTGAGGGAGCTAGTAGTTGAACCTGTGGGCTCAGGACTCTGGTCACAGGGGACATGAAGCTCAATTAGCATAACATACTACACAAAAACACTGTTCTACATCCTACTTGGGGAGTAGCAACTGGGGTCTTAAAAGTTTACAAGCGGCCATCTAGATGCAACAATGGGTCTCTCCTTGTCCAGGGCAAAGAAGAATGAAAAAAAAAAAAAAAAAAAAAGATGCATGGAAACAGTTAGTCCAAGGGACTAGTGGACCACATGAACGTCAGCCTACATGACCCTGAGACCAGAAGAACTCGATGGTGTCCAGCTATCACTGTCCCCACTCGGGAAAGGATCAGTGCAAGAGATCCTGGATACAGTAGGAGAATAATATGGAACAAAACTCAAAATCATTAAAAAAAAAAAAAAGACCAGGTTTGCTGGTCTGATAGAGCCTGGCGAGACCCCTGAGACTATGGCCCCTAGCTGCCCTTTAGGTCTGGAATTGAACTCACTCCCTTGGCTTCCAGCCAAACGATAGACAGGCCTATGGGGTGAACATTTATATCAGGTAGATACACTCCTTAGAATGATCGATCATGGCAGGGCAGAAGGGCAGTGTTTGCACAGGGAGACAGCTCCAGGGGCAGGAATGCATAGGAAAGGAGGACAGGGAAGAGGTAACCACAGGGAGGAAGTGGGAAGAGAGCTGTTCCATTGTGGGGATTGCAGTCAATGTCATGAAACAAAATGTGTATGGACTGTTGAATGGAAAATGAACTTGCTCTGTAAACTTTCTCCCAAATCTCTCTCTCTCTTTCTCTCTCTCTCCCTCTCTCTCTCTCACACACACACTCAAACACACATACACACACACATGCACACATTTCTCACACACCTGCAGTGCAGTGACTGGCTCAATATGGTCCCTCTGGCCACCACCCCCCATTTTGTGATGGGTTGTAAATCCATCTCCATGTCTGTTTAGGTGGGATGCATCTGGAGTTCCCCCTTGCTGGAGGGTGTGACTCAAGTCACCACCCTGAGCTCCGCGAGGGCATCTACGAGGCTGTTCTGGGAAAGGTCACTCTCTTGCTCTGGTTCTGCGTTTAGTCTGTCATCATCTCACCCCGGGACTTGAGACAGCAGCCGTCATCTCACCTGCTGATCTGGGCCCCCCAACCCCTGAAACCATGTGAGTTGGGAGGATGCTCCAGCCCCCCCCCCCC
>NW_006921717.1:1587826-1592704 GCF_000298275.1 Orycteropus afer afer | reverse complement strand
AAAAAAAAAAAAAAAAAGCAGCACTTTGGGGTCACTGTGAGTTGGGTCGGACTCAACCGCACACAACAACAAGTGTGAAGGATAGTGATAATTTGCATGGGGTTTAATACGACAAAGAGACAGCCTCCGGTCGTTTTGTATTTCACCTGTGTCGATGTTTTGACTTCCATATCATTATTATTACTCTTATGTTAAGAACAAGGATTTGAAGGTTGCCCAGCCCCGGAGCCCCAAGGGTGTAACCAGGATGCCATTTCTAGAAAATTAAACCCATTTTTATTTCAAAGCAGAGCAGTCAAGTCCGCTGTCCTGCTTTCTGTATTTATTTATTTATTTGCCTTCCCTTCACCCAAGTTACTGTGTGTCTGCCCTCCAATTAGTGGTTTACCCCGCCTCCCCACCCACCCCTGGTGACCATCAAATATACATTGAATCAGCACCTCCCTGGAGGAGCTCCCTGAGTAGCTCACATGGTTGGTCTTCAACTAGTAAACAAAAGGTTGGGGGTTCAAACCCACCCAGGGTGCACTGCAGAAGCTAGGTCTGGCAATCTCCTTCTGCAACGAAGAAAACTTATGGAGCCTTCTACTCATGTGGGGTCACTGTGAACTGGAATAGACTCAATGACAGTGGGTTTGCTTTTGGTTTTTGAGAAACTCTGCTCTCGGGATCAGAGAAGAGAGATGACCCAATCATACCTTAGTCACATGGGGCCTGTGATAACTGCTCCCTAAGAAATGTGCAGAGTGCAGCTAGAGTAGGCTTCCAGGGGGAGGTGGTGTCCAAAGGGCTCCTAAGGAGGAACAGACTCTCAGTGGACAAAGCCAGGAGGAGAGTGGGGCAGATCCAGCTTCTGTGGACCCACAGAGCTGGCGCTGGGCAGGGCGTCAGGGGTGCAACTTGACTGTCATCAAGGCTACGTCCTGAGGGCAGCAGGGACCACAAAGGGCTTTAGGTAGGGGAGGGGCAAAACAGATCTGAGATTTCCCACAATCCCTCTGCTTCCATGGTGCAGAGAAGGGGTTGGAGGGGCCATGAGGCTGGGAGACCCCAAGGAGGCTGTTGTGGGTTGAATGTATCGCCCCCCAAAACAAATTGAAGCCCTAACCCCTGTACCTATGAAAGTGACCTTGTTTGTAAATAGGGTCTTTGAAGATCAGCTAACAGAGGATGGTGGGTCCCAATCCAATCTGAGCTGTGTCCTTATAAAAGAGGAGGACAGACAGAGAGACACACAGGGGGTGAGAGCCATGGGCAGGTACGGCGACAAGCCAAGGAACAGCAGGATACACTGGGTTCCTTGAAGCCGGGACGGGAGGGATCTCCCAGAGCAGAAGGAAGCCCCGGGGACACTCTGAGATCAAATTCCTGGTTCGCAGAGCTGTGAGACAATAAAATCCTGTGCTTCTAAGATATGTTTGGCATTATATCACAGCAGCCCTAGGGAACTGTGGTAGTTAAATTTGTATGTCAACTTGGCTGGGCCTGGTTGAGTGGCTGGACAGCTGGTGGTAGTTATTCCCCATGATGAGACTGGCAATCAGCTCCGTAGTGGGATCTACCACAAGCAGCTGAGTAGCTGCCTTTGGGATGTGGTCTGCTTCCTGTATAAGGAGAAGCCTTGGGGATGGTCTCTAGCTTATGGCACGCTTGGACCCTGCATGTAGCTGTGTTGTTGCTCAGCAGCCTTGGGACTTACAATGGACTTGAATTAATGGCCTGCTGTGTGGTTTGGTAACATCGGGACTGTGCCTTTTGACTTGTCAACCTTGGGACTTCTCAGCCTCAGCAGCCTGCAGCTGTCTGAGTGAAGAAAAGCCTCCAGCTTTGGTGGACCAGGAGCAGGAGGCAGAGCTGAACCCCAAGGTTGAGGGGCTTTCACTCAGCCCCTAGAGCCTGGCACTTTGAACTTGGACTCAAAGCCTCCTAACTGTAAGAATAAACTCCTGTTTGTTAAGGAGTGGTATATTTGTGGTATATTCCTGTCAGAGCGGCACCAGGTAACCATAACAGGAATGAAAGCAGAGGCTTGGCAAAGTTTCAGGTTGTAAAAGTGGTTTCCTTGTCTGACCTTCTCTAATTTAAGGGGGAAGGAGAATCAAGAGCCACAGCCCAAGGCTGATTCCTGGGAGGTGGGATCAGACACCCTCCACCCTCCAGACTTTTTGCTGATTCTGACACCAGCCATCCTTCCCTCGGCACTCTCTACCTCTCTCCTGGGTGCAGGAGTTCATCGGCCACACGGAATTCGCAGGCCACATGCACAGTTGTGGGGTTTGTTGGTGAGGTAACAGGTTACAATTCAGGATCAAGAACGACCCAGGCTGCAGCTCTTTGATCAGGACAGGGTCTTCTTGGCTGTGCCCACAGACAGGCTGTCCCTGGCCCTCGGCCCTCTTGGCCCGGCCTCTGGCCTGCTCAGGCTAGTGTGACAAACTCCTTTAGTTCTGCCAATCAGTAAAGGTCAGCCCAAAGGGGCTCAGCTCTAGCTCCACGCAGTGCCCAGGGCCCCCCACGTCCCCAGCAAGCCTCCTGCCTGAAGGAGCCCAGCCCTGTGCTCCGTGGGTCGGGCAGCCCAGTGAGCCCTCCTGTGCTCGCCCCCTGGTTCTGCGGTCTCTGCCGCTGCTTCTCAGCCCCTTCCGGCATCAGCGCTCCTCCGGGTCTAGGAGGTTCTCATGCGGGACCCCGGGTCCAGAGGACACACTCTGCTCTATCTCTTCTTGGTGGTCCAAACAAACAGCCAACTCATAGCGACCCCTCCTTGGGTTTCGGAGGCGATATCACTACAGAAGTAGATCGCCCAGTCTTCCTTCTGAGGAGTGGCTGGGGAGTTGCCAGCCTTCTGGTTAGCAGTCAGATGCCTCAGGCACTGGGCCACCCGAGCTCCCTCGTGGTGGCAATCAGCTCTCTTTCTCTGCTTGGTTGGCAGAGTACAACCTCCCCATGGACGTTACTGCATGAGCACAGAGAGGAGATGGTGCCTCCCCAGGAAGAGTGGAAAACTGAGCGGGGCACGGAAGACCAGCAAGGGCACCTTATGGTGAGGCCAGGACTCTGTACATAGAAGGTGTGATTCAAGCAAAGGTGTGACTTCAGTAAGGCTGAGGGTAGAGACTGAAGTGAAGGCATGAGGGTGGTGACTGGGGTGAGGGTGGGAGGCCTCTGATAAGCCCATGACTCAAGACACATCCCCCCCAATCCTGCCTCATTAACATGATGGATAACTTCTCCCAAATGGGACCATAACCACAGGCATAGAGGCTTTGGGATTTATAACCCATCACAAAATGAGGAACATGGCTACAAGGGCCATATTAGCAATTTCACTGCCCTGCACAGGTCAAAGATGGCAGGGCCTTGGTAGCAGGGCAGGACCTGAGGGCACAAGGGCGGAGAGTGTGGGCAGCACGGTGGCCTGGGTACAGTGCATGTGAGGGCGGGGAACCGGGAGGCTTCCGGCCAGGAGGCTGGTGGGGGAGGCAGGTACACAGCCAGCAGCCCAGGTTGGGACAGGTCTGGAGCAAGAGGAGAGAGAGCCTTTGACACAACGCGGGAAGGCTTCCTGGGAGCAGACGCTGGAGGGGCCCCCTAGTGCTTCATGCCGGTGCCTGGCAAGCAGTTGCTCTTGGTGGGGAGGGGTTCAGGGATCAGGAGACCCAAGGCCGAGTTCCGGCAGCTGTGTGGCGTCAGGGCAGGCCATTTGCAGCTCTGATACACTTTGTGTTCATGTGAAAACAGGGACTCACTCATAGGCCTCGGGTTGTGGAAGGATTAAGGGCATAGCACACAGCACGTATTTGACTCAGGACTGGCTTCTGGTCCTGGGCAAACAAGAGCTCCTCCCCTTTATTCTCCATTTCTCATGCCCCTAGGCCCAGCCTTGTCCCACTTCAGCACTTTCAGGCTGCCTGCTCCCAGGCAGAGGGATGAGGAAGGAATCCACTCTATCCTCCTCCCCCCACCCCAGAGGGAGAGCCCTATGGGCTCAGGTCTAAGCTCTGGGTTAGCTGTGTAACTCCCAGCTCTGCCTGGGAAGTCTCTTTTCTGACCCAGGAGAGGAGGCTCTGGGCCTGGTATTGGCTGACCCGGCTCTGAGACCCAGACAAGGTGCAGACACTCTGGGGGCCCCTGTTGGGAACACCTCTGACATCCTGTAGGGACATGGCACAGCCATGCCAGTGTCCTGTGTGTGGGCACTGTGGGGAGGCAGAGAGGCCTGGGCCAGGTCCAGCTCTACACACTCAGCAGCTCCCTGCCCACTGACAGGGACCAAACCACCCCCAGCCTCAGAGTGCCCAGCACTGCAGGGGGGAACCTACAAGACAAGGTGCAAAGGACTCTTGAAAAGAGCACAGTTCTAGAGAGATCAGAAAGGACGTTACTGCATGAGCACAGAGAGGAGATGGTGCCTCCCCAGGAAGAGTGGAAAACTGAGCGGGGCACGGAAGACCAGCAAGGGCACCTTATGGTGAGGCCAGGACAGATGGAAGGAATGGCAGCTGCCAGGCCACATTCCCTCGTAAATTACCTCACCCCTGCTGACAGTGAGGGGAGGCAAAGGTGAGGAATGGAAGTTCATAGTCTTTTGTAAACAACTTCAGTGACCCTACTGATGAGAACTAGAAAGCCAGAGAAACAGCTACCAGAAAAGCATGAACTTACCAAACTGCCTGCCGCAGGTCCTGGTGTATCAACGTCGGAGACTCTGTGCTGGGCCACCTTTTGATCTATAGGTAAGCAGAGGCCTGGATCAATCCGGAGGACCAGAACATCAAAAGCTAGAAATCCAACTCACATGAATTGCTAATTGTATAGCTTCCTTATCATGTCCCCTACATACAATTGCTGTAAGCCAGCTGGGAAATGTTGGCAGTCCAG
>NW_006921717.1:1579231-1586873 GCF_000298275.1 Orycteropus afer afer | reverse complement strand
TGGCAGTTCAAACCTACCAGCCACTCCTCAGAAGGAAGATGGGGCAATCTACTTCCATAATGATACTGCCTTGGAAACCCAAGGAGGGCTCGCTATGAGTTGGGTCCAACTCGATGGCATGTAACAACAACAACAACAAGTTCAAGGTCATATGTTGGGTCTCGTGGACTTGTTTTAACTGTCTTCAACTTCAAGTTGAACTTGCATATGAGCAGTTGATAGTATGTTCCACAATCAGCTCCTGGCCTGGTTTTGGCTGAAGATATTGAGCTTTTCCATCGCCTCTTGCCACAGATGTAGTCAACCTGATTCCTGTGTACTCCATCTGGTGATGTCCATGTGGATAGCCACTGTTTGTGTTGTTGAAAAAAATGAGTAAGTACTTGGTCTTGCAAAATTCTATCATGCGGTCTCCAGTGTTATTTCTGTCACCAAGACTAAAATTTCCAACTACTGGTAATTCTTCTTTGTTTCCAACTTTTGCATTCCAGTCACCAGAGATAATTAACACATCCTGATTGCATGTTTGGTCAATTTCAGACTGGAGAAGTTGATAAAAATCTTCAATTTCCTCATCTTTGGCTTTAGTGGTTGATGCATAAATTTGGATAATTGTAGTATTAACTGGTCTTCCTTGTAGGGATATGGATATTATCCTATCACTGACAGCATTGTACTTCAGGACAGATCTTGAAACATCCTTTGTAATGATGAATGCCACGCCATTCCTCTTCAAACTGTCATTCCTGGCATAGTAGATCACATGGTTGTCTGATTCAAAATGGCCAAAACCAGTCTATTTATCACTCATGCCTAGGATGTCAATCTTTATGCGTTCCATTTCATTTTTGACAACTTTCAATTTTCCTAGATGCATATTTTGTACATTCCATGTTCCGAATATTAATGTACATTTTCAGCTGTTTCTCCTCAAATTGAGTAGTGCCATGTCATCAAATGGAGGTCCCCAAAGCTTTTCTTTATCCATATCATTAAGGTTGGTTCTACTCTGATGATGCAGCTCTTTCCCACTCCTCTTTTGAGTGCCTTTGGCCTAAGGGGCTGGTCTTCCTGCACTGTATCAGACCATGTTTCCAGGCTATTCATAAAGTTGCCCAGTAATGTCTCAGACAGTGTTTCTCTGCTATTCATAAGGTTTTCTCTAGCCAGTTCTTTGAGAAGTGGATGGCCGATTCCTTCTTCCTAGTTTGTCTCAATCTTTAAGCTGGGTTGAAACCTGTGCACCATGTGCAAACCTGCTGGCATTTGAGACATCGGTGGCACAGCCTCAAGCCTCACAGCAACACACCAGCCACCACAGTAGGACAGACTGACAGACAAGTTTGTCTTCCTTAGCTGTTCAAAACCTCTCTGCCCTCCCCTTACCTGGATCCCGTGGCTCTATTGTCCCTGGCTCCCCCCCCCCCCCTTCCTGCCTCTTAGATGTGTGGCCTGTCTCCTTCCCCTTACCTGGATCCTGGGGCTGAGTCATCCTGGCTCCTCCCCCACCTTCCTGCCTCTTGGGTGTGTGGCCTGTCTGCCTGCCCATACCTGGTTCTGGTGACTCTATCTTGATCCCGGCTCCTCCCCTGCCTCCCACGTCCAGCTAGCATAGCATATATGTTTGGTTTGGTTGCTGTCCCACTGTACCGTCTTATGTAGTTTCATTAAAGACTTGCACCTCAGAAACCCAAGGTGGGGTCGCTAGGAGGCGGATCCGACTCGACAGCAGTGAGTGAGTCTCTATAAACCACCTCTGTCTCTGCGAGCAGTTCTTTCTCACCAGAAGACAAGAACCCATTTGGGTTTCGTGGGGGCCTTCCTCCTATAACAACAGAACTAGGTAAGTCACAGAGCCAGGACACCCTTATAGGACCAGGGTGAGTTGCAGAGTCAAGAGGTTCCAGAGAACCGAAAAAGACAAGAGTTAAACAGACTTCCAGGACTTCACCAGAAGGACAGAGGACCTCTTCCAGTCAGAAGAGCCCGGAGAGAGAGAACAGGCCCACAGGCCCCTCGAAGCCCCACAAGGCCAGGAAGGGGTCCTGGGGGGCATGGCAGTGGCCTGGGTGTGATGAGGTGTTAGAAGCTGGTGGAGCCCTTACAATCCAGGCCTGAGCCTCAATTCCAAAGGCAGCACGTGCACTGAAGGGATTCTAAGCAGGAGGGAGCACCAAACACCTACAAGGGCAGCGGCAGGATGGTTGGGGGCACCCACAGGAGAATGTATCATTACTCCTCTATCCTTCCTCTAAACCCACCTCCTAAGGGAAGACCTCTGAACCTCCTGCTGCCTCTCGGGTTGCCCAGCTAATGAACACAGTTCTCCCCCGAGCACAGAGAGGCATCCAGGCTCCACCCGCTGGAAGCTAACACTACGGGAGAGCTCTCACTGGTCAGAATAATTGCAACATGGTCTCGAGGGTCTTTCCTTATGCACACTCCCACACACAGCAGGTGCTCACTAAATGCCCCACTTGTAGTGTCTTGGTGGAAAACACTAGACTGACGATCCACTAGAAATTTAAAGTAGAAATTTATTGAAGGAGCAAAATAGTTTAGAAATGGGGAGACATGACATCCCTGCCAGGTGTTAAAATGCTCGGAACTGTTGAGACAACAGTGAGGTTTAAAAGGATGGGTGTTTACAGGCAGTTAGAGATGGGGGAGGAAGCATAACAAAAGTTACAAACTTAAACATTGTCACCAGGTTTATCTGTTACCTCCCCAGAGTTGCTACCTCCTGAGGGTTGTTTCACAAAGCATCCATTCAGGGGTTCATTTTTCTGCCACATCTGGAGTCGAATTCCTTACCCTCGTTCAGAGTCACAAAGAACTGGCAGACACACGGTGGGAAACCCTAGGGAGTCAGAAAGTCATTTGGGACTAAGACTTGATAGGTACCTAGCTCTGCTACAAGGTCGTTTACAAGTTCTAACTTCATTTAAAGCGATCAGTTCCACATCTCAACCTCCTGCTTCACATCCTTGATAGTGTCTCTTCACCTGCCTTCTGCCTTCTTTGTTATTTAGACAGTAACACTGACAAAAAGACTAAAGGGTTTCTTCGGAAAAGGAGAAATTCAAATGGAGTTTATTTTAGATCTGAAGTTACCCAATTCAGGTATGTCAGTACCTCAGTTTTTAAACATTCATGTCCATAGAAAAAAGAGGGAAATGACAGGACCCCAGCAGAAGGCAACATACGAGGTATTCTCACTAAGGGTTTGATAGGATGGGGCCCGAGGGATGAGAGGACACCAAGGAGGGGCGAGGGGGAGCAAAAGAGCAGCCCCTTGGTACCTCCTGCAGAGGGCGGAAGGCGGGACTGAGGCTGGTGGGACTACATCTCCCAGAAGCCACCGCGCCGACAGGCCATTTCCGGCCTCTCTGTCCGCCCCGCCCCTGAAGGCGGGGCCGGTGGAAGGGCTGGAAAGGCGCGGGGAAGCATGGGTGCGCCGCCGGCGCTGGGGCACGTGACGTTCTTCCTGTGCGCCCCCTCGCGTCTCCGCGCCGGCTTCTCAGCCCCAAAGACGTGAAGGTGACAGCCGGAGGTGACCGGGTTAGCCCCCGTGATGCTGGCGGCACGGCGGCTGCTTGGCGGGTCGCTCCCCGCGCGGGTGTCCGTGCGTTTCAGCGGCGACACGGTGAGGCCCGGCCTGGCTCGGGCCAGGGGTGTTCGCGGGCTGGGACTCTCTGGAGCCATCCCTTGGGTCTGTAGTCTCCAGGCTCTGCAGGAAGGTTGTCGCTCTGGCCTGGATGGAGAAGGAGAGCGAGTCCTAACGGGAGGCTGACTCCCCCTTCCGCTCCCCCAGGCCCTCTGTCTCCCGGGCTACCCATGTTTAGCAGCCCTGCAGCATAGCGGAACAAAAGTGTGCAAACTGCCTCCTTGGCTCGTTCCTTCCTTGCCTCAGGCTTGCAGGGCAGAAAGGGGTCACAGCCCCGTTTGACAGATGCAGAAAACAGCTTTGGAGAGCGATGTGCGCCTTCTGATGCCCCGGCCAGAGCTCTGCTCTCTGTAGCGGCTGAGCGGTGCTTTTAAGGGGATGGGAGGCTGGGAGTCAGGTCCCCGTAATCCTCGTCCGTGGTGCACTCTGCTGGGTCGCGTGGAGTTCCGGTTTCCACCGCTTCCTCGGGTTTATCCCGAGTGGGTCCCCCACCATCGGGCACAGTGAGGTGTTCCTCTTGCGTCGGTAAACACATTGCCTTTTCTGCAGACTTAGTAAGATGACCTGGTCTAACCACGTCTGTGGACCAGCCAGAGAGCCAGACAAGTGAATGGACATGACATTACACCGGGCTCAGGAAGGCAGGCTGGTGCCATGGTTCAGCAATGGGCTTTGGCCTGGACTCAGATGCCACCTGCTGCTTTCATCTGTGTGAGCCCCTCTAAGTTCCCATCTCAGGGCTGATAGAAGGAAGGCAGGAAGTGCCTACTGTGTGGCGGTGGTGAATAAGGTGGTAGGAAGAGTTGGGAGCCCTAGCTCCCTGCCCTTCCCCAGCCCAGCCTCTCCTAAGCAGGCGGATCTGAGAGTTTGCAACCCCTGGCCTGACCACTCATGGCTCCAGAACTCTGCTTGCCTCCTGACACCCTGTCTCCCCAGACAGCGCCCAAGAAAACCTCATTTGGCTCTCTGAAGGATGAAGACCGGATCTTCACCAACCTATACGGCCGCCATGACTGGAGGTGAGAAGGTGCCCTTGGTCTGGTGGGTCCTGGGGCAGGGCCTCCCCTTCACTGCCCTCCCTGCTCTGTCCAGGCTGAAAGGTGCCCAGAGTCGAGGTGACTGGTACAAGACAAAGGAGATCCTGCTGAAGGGTCCTGACTGGATCCTGGGTGAGGTCAAGACATCAGGCTTGCGGGGTCGTGGAGGTGCTGGCTTCCCCACTGGCCTCAAATGGAGCTTCATGAACAAGCCCTCAGATGGCAGGTGTGTAGAGGAGGCAGAGGTGGGGTTGCAGGAGAACCCTGGGGGTGGGAGGGCTTGTCTAGGCCTCTGGACTGTTCCCTTAGAAACGAAGAGTGACAGGTAGGAAAGTGGCCCAGGCCGCGATGGGATGCCTGGTTCTCTGTCATCTTCCTCAGGGGAGGTGTAAAGTGTAGCAGAATGTGCACAGCCACTTAGTTGTTCAAATCCTACCTCTGCTTTCCGATTGTACCGTCTTGGCCAGTCTGATCTCTTTGACTCTCAGTTTCTTTTTTGTAAATGGACATAACAGTGTTGTGCAGGGACTGAAGAGCAATCGGTCATACAGTGTGTGGCCTGCATATTGGCCTGTACACAGAGAGCAGATAATAAATGTCAGTTACTTTACCTGCTTTTGACCCAGAGGTGGGGTGGAGGCTGAGGAAGGCTCTTTGTGACCCAGAGCAGAATTCGGGCTTCCAGAGGAAAGCATAGGCCAGGACATTTGGACTGAGCATAACAGAGACCTTTCCTGTGGTCACAGCCCCTCAAAGATAGGATAGGCAGTGAGCTCCCCGACACTGGTGGTGAGCAACAGAGACCCAGGAACATGTTAGGTAGGAATAAAGGGAGGAGCCATTGGAGATAATACCTTTGAGGTTTCCCTGGATGGAGGGTGAGGGGGTTGTAGGTTGAGGGCCCAGCCCTACCGGGCCTGTAGCCTGGCTGACCTGCTGACCCCACAGGCCCAAGTACCTGGTGGTGAATGCTGATGAAGGGGAGCCGGGCACCTGCAAGGACCGGGAGATTATGCGCCACGACCCCCACAAGCTGGTGGAAGGCTGCCTGGTGGGGGGCCGGGCCATGGGCGCCCGTGCCGCCTACATCTACGTCCGTGGCGAATTCTACAATGAAGCCTCCAATCTGCAGGTGGGCAGGGGCGGGGCATCAGTGGAGGAGAAGAGTGCGGGGTGCTTGTGTTCACCCCACTTTCCGCATACAGTTGTTCTTAGAATTTAGCATTTGGCCACTCAGAGGTGGGAAAGCAGTGCACATGTCTGTGTGCATTGTTGAGTAGGGTCTGGCATCCAAAGCTGCCTCCTCTCAGCTTGTACTTTGTGCTCTGGAGCCATGTTGGGAGGCCTCCAATCACACCAAAACCAACCCACTGCTGTTGAGTCGATTATGACCCACAGTGACCCTGTAGGACAGGGTAAAACTGGCCTGTAAGGTTTCGGTCTTTATGGAAGCAGATTGTTTTATCTATTCCATAGAGTAGTTGGTGGGTTTGAACTGCTGACTTTTTGGTTGGCAGCCAAATGCCTTAGCCACTGCACCACCAGAGCTTCTTGGGAGGCCCATGCAGGAGTCTGCTGATAATGTCAGGGAGGCCTTCAGTGACCCTGAGGTTACTGATAGACTCCTGGAGTGTGCACTGGGCTGGGGAACTCACACTTGGTTGTTCTTCCTGCAGAAGGGCCAAAGGGTCATTTCAGTCATTCTAAGCTCAATGATGCCTGTAGTGACTGGTCTCAGCCAGAGTCACACCCCTTTCTGTTAGATTCCAAGCAGTAGAGGGTGGAGGGCTGGTACCTAGAACAGTATCTGGGATATGGGGCACTGTCTAAGTGGTAATGTTATCACCCAGAAGAAGGTGATGTCTGAGGGTCTTTTCCCCACTGTGGAAGTAGTGTGTGCTTAGAGACACACAAGACCACTGGAAAAGATGTCGGTTCCTGGCAGACCCCCTGCCTAGAGAAATGACTGTCGACTACTTGCTAAAAATGTTGGTTATTTCCTTTAATTTTTTTTGATCTATGCTTTGATAATTTGTTGTTATTACAGAAGTGACACATACATTGTGAAATTGCACAGTCTCCCCAAGGGTCTCTTGCTCGTGTTCAGAAAGAGCTGTGGCCCTGGGTCTGGTGACAGGCTCTCAGGGCCTGTGTGCCCAACACACACACACCCCTCTTCCGCAGGTGGCCATCCGAGAGGCCTACGAGGCCGGTCTGATTGGCAAGAATGCCTGTGGTTCCGACTATGACTTTGACGTGTTCGTGGTGCGTGGGGCCGGGGCCTACATCTGCGGGGAGGAGACGGCGCTCATTGAGTCCATTGAGGGCAAGCAGGGCAAGCCCCGGCTGAAGCCACCCTTCCCGGCTGACGTGGGTGAGGCCCGCCCCAACCCGGGGCTTCAGGCCCCCACCGGACCAGGAGGGCGGCTCTCAGTGCCTTCTGGGTGGGGGCCAGATGCCGAGGGGAGGGCGTCTATGCTCACCAGTACCGGCCGTGCCAGGCCCCCTGCCCTCTCTGTATCCTCAGTCCCACAGTGGGCCTCCGAGCCCTCTCCAAGCTCGTCTGCGGCTCTGCCACCACAGGGCCTACTCGGAGCTGGGGTGTGGTGGTGGGCACGGCAGGTGCAGCTCCTGCAGGGGCTTGGCTCCAGCCGGGACGAGTGAGGAGGGGGTGGGGGGTCCAGCGGGGACGAGTGAGGAGGAGAAGAGAGGGGCGTCCAGCGGGGACGAGAGTGAGGAGGGGATGGGGGCTGGTCCAGCGGGGACGAGAGTGAGGAGGAGAAGAGAGGGGCATCCAGCGGGGATGAGAGTGAGGAGGGGGTGGGGGGTCCAGCGGGGACGAGTGAGGAGGGGATGGGGGGGTCCAGAGGGGACAAAGAAGAGGAGGAAAAAAGGGGGGTCCAGTGGGGACAAGAGTGAGGAGGAGAAGAGAGGGGCG
>NW_006921717.1:1578891-1579131 GCF_000298275.1 Orycteropus afer afer | reverse complement strand
CCAGAGGGGACAAAGAAGAGGAGGAAAAAAGGGGGGTCCAGTGGGGACAAGAGTGAGGAGGAGAAGAGAGGGGCGTCCAGCGGGTACGAGAGTGAGGAGGGGATGGGGGCGTCCAGAGGGGACGAGTGAGGAGGGAATGGGGGGCTGGTCCAGCGGGGACGAGACTGAGGGGGAGAAGAGAGGGGCATCCAGCGGGTACGAGACTGAGGAGGGGATGGGGGGGTCCAGAGGGGACAAAGA
>NW_006921717.1:1574021-1578791 GCF_000298275.1 Orycteropus afer afer | reverse complement strand
CCAGAGGGGACAAAGAAGAGGAGGAAAAAAGGGGGGTCCAGTGGGGACAAGAGTGAGGAGGGGATGGGGGGTGGTCCAGCGGGGACAAGAGTGAGGAGGGGAAGAGAGGGCAGGGGTTCCTGGCATGGGAGTGGGGCCCTGCCCCGCCTGCTCCATCTCCTACCCAGTGGTTTCTGCTCATTTCCCTGCAGGAGTGTTTGGTTGTCCCACCACTGTTGCCAATGTGGAGACGGTGGCCGTGTCCCCCACCATCTGCCGCCGTGGGGGCGCCTGGTTTGCCAGTTTCGGGCGCGAGCGCAATTCGGGCACCAAGCTCTTCAACATCTCCGGCCACGTCAACCACCCTTGCACCGTGGAGGAGGAAATGTCTGTGCCACTGAAGGAGCTGATTGAGAAGCACGCGGGTAGGGCAGGGGGCCAGGCAGGTGGGAGGGACACGGGGGATGGGGAGGCACAGGTCCTTGAAGAGAGCTGGGCGGGGGCCTCAGGACAGCGTGCTGACAGAGGTCGGGTCCAGGCTCAAGGCTGGGGGGTGTGTTGACCCCAGCACTGACTTATCCTTTGGGGGACCCGCCGGGGCTGCAGGGGGTGTCGCAGGTGGATGGGACAACCTCCTGGCCGTGATCCCTGGTGGCTCGTCCACCCCACTGATCCCCAAGTCCGTGTGTGAGACGGTGCTGATGGACTTCGATGCACTGGTGCAGGCGCAGACGGGCCTGGGCACGGCCGCGGTCATCGTCATGGACCGCTCGGTGAGCTTGCCCGTGCCCATGTCTGCCCGGCTGGCGTCCCCTTCTGGGCTTCTCTAAAAGCCCAGGGTGTGCCAGTGGTGGCTGGGTCGTGCAGGATGTGTGGGGAGCGTGGAGGGGCCAGAGAACACTGGGGTGCTGGGGGGATCTGGAGCCCGGGCCGGGCTGGCTGCAGGCTCCTCCCTGGCCTCGGCACCTGCTCACTGGCCCTTGTCACCCCAGACAGACGTTGTGAAAGCCATTGCCCGCCTCATTGAGTTCTACAAGCATGAGAGCTGTGGCCAGTGCACCCCGTGCCGTGAGGGTGAGCGCCCGGGCCACCGGGGCCTGCCCTCTGTCCCACCCCGCACCCTGGTCGGGCACAGGGCAAGGGTGGGCCAGCCTCCGGCCCCGGGACAAACAGCTGCTGCCTCCCAGCCTGCCGGGGGGCTTCTCATAGCCCCACACTTTCCCCTGTGGTGCACCCCCATAGAGAGCCACCCCCACACTGTGGCCGGGGAGACCATGAGACCCCTCTCGCCACCTGGCTGCAGGTGTGGACTGGATGAACAAGGTGATGGCACGCTTTGTGCGGGGCGATGCCCGGCCAGCTGAGATCGACTCCCTGTGGGAGATCAGCAAGCAGATCGAGGGCCACACCATCTGTGCCCTGGGCGACGGGGCCGCCTGGCCTGTGCAGGTCTGTGCTGCTGGCAGCTGGCCCTGGGGTTGGGGGAGCCCAGGGGTCGAGGGCTTCGAGCTGCCTCACACTGTACCCTCCCCCAGGGCCTGATCCGACACTTCCGGCCCGAGCTCGAGGGGCGGATGCAGCGGTTTGCCCAGCAGCACCAGGCCCGGCAGGCCGCCTCATGAGCCCACTGCCACTGGCCGTCTGATGGGGGAGCCGCCAATAAAGGGAATGCTGTCTCTTATCTGTTGCATGTCTCTGGCTTTGCTCTCCACCCCTCGTCCCCGTCACCCCTGCCCTTCACTCCTGTGGGCCTTTCCCTGGTGGAGACAGGCCAGGGAAGGTCAATCAGGGTTACAGTGAGTCTGCCCTAAGCCATGCTGAACACTGTCCCCTCGGTACAGGAAACGGGGCCTGGAGAGTGACTCCCAATCTCTGTGGCCTGAGGTCCATACCTGGGCCTGGCCAATGCAGGCCTCAGGGTAGGGACAAGGTGGAGCCCGGTGAGCCCTGTGAGGCACTTGGCAGGGGCTGTGGCCTGCCCACGGCATGGAAAGGACAGGCTCCATCTGGTCTGGCTTGGAGCAGATGTTTATTTTTGTTACATGGTTGAGTGGTGGGTAAACTTAAGGGGGGGGACCCCCTCTTTGACCAGGGGCTGCGTGTGGTGGGCCAGAGAGGGGGCAGAAGGTGAGCGCGGCAGCCCCAGGCTCCTCCCGGTTCCTTGGAGACAGCGACGGTCAGGGACAAGAGTGGATCGGCGAGCAGGGCCAGGGCCGGACCGGGCTAGTCGCTAAGCTGGAGGGGCACGCCGTCCAGCGGGTGCCACAGCTCCAGCCGGCGGTCACTGCAGCCCAGGCACTCACGCCAGTGCCACAGGCGCTCCCCA
Source organism: Orycteropus afer afer (assembly GCF_000298275.1). Lineage (NCBI taxonomy): Eukaryota > Metazoa > Chordata > Mammalia > Tubulidentata > Orycteropodidae > Orycteropus > Orycteropus afer. Next base: position 1,576,486 of record NW_006921717.1, on the reverse strand, counting down.
CTGGCGCGGCTACTCAGCTGCACCCCGCCTGGTGTGGAGGGACAGGTCGGGGGTTGGCAGGGAGCGCTCTGTCGTGCCCCCCCATACGTACACACACTCTCACCAATGAAATCGTCAGCTGTGCCCAGGTCATAGTCCCACACTGACACCTGCAGTGTCTTCTGAGCCAGTTCCTCCCGGGGGCCTGCGTAGAAGAATTCCTGCAGGGAAGGCCAGAGTAGGAAGGGGGCTCGGGCCGGGCCGGGGGGCGCTGGCCCCCACCCTTTACTGCTCAGCAGCAGGACTGCTCCCCTCTGGGCTGACCTCATTGAACTCGGGGTTCAGGGTCTTCTTCCGCACACTGGTCTTGTACTTCGATTTCTTCCCCACGTTTGGATGCAGAACACTGGTGGGAGGACGGGGTCAGGTCAGAGGTGGCCTGAGAGGGCAGCCTGGCCGGTTTGAGGGCCCATCTTGCCCTCCCTGCCCGCGTGGTCCCCATGCCCGCACTCACAGGCGGACGAAGGGGTCTGAGTAGCCATTGGCGTCCATGGGGGCGAGGTGGGCACAGCGCAGCACGCCCACCAGGAGGCCACCCCGCCGGGAGCTGTAGCAGAGTGACAGCAGGATACGCCCCCGCTCCTCCCCGGCCTCCGCCTCCGCTGCCTCCTGCGGACAGGTGCAGTCAGCCCCCAGCCACCACCTGCCCCCGCCCAGGACCCAGGTGTGAAAGACAACCAGATGCAAAGACATCTGGGACCAAGAGTTTCGTGACTCAGTTTCCAAAGGCAGTCACTGGCCCGGGGCCTTCAGGGTCACCTGTGCCTCTGGGGCCGGAGGGGTACAAACACTGGTGGTCTCTGAGTGCCAGGACAGGAGCCGCCAAGTGGCCTCCCCTTGAGTGCCCCTCCCCCCACCCTCCAGCCGAGTCATGACCACCACGGGGAGAGGCTGCTTCCCGTGCAGCAGCCCCACATCACTTCCACTCCCACCCACTTTGCTTCCTCCATCCAGGTGTCCTGGCCACCCCCTGGTCCCTGGTCTCCCCAGAATGAGATGTTGGGAGGACGTGCCCCCTCTTTACATCTAAAGCAGAATTCGGTTTGCAAAGAGCCTGGCCACCCTGCTCACAGCAGTGGATAAAGGCACACTGGGGGCCAGGATGCTGCATGGGGCCTGAGGCAGGACCCGGTACCACCGGATGCTCAGTGGGCTGGACTGTTGGCTGCAGCAGCTTGTGGCATCACTAGGGGGCAGCAGCACCTAGCCCTCGAGGAGACCAGGCGTGCAGGGCCCTCCCTCACCCTCCTGTGCCTCTCCCTGCCCAGCCACAGGGGATCTGGCAGGTCTCTAATTTCTGATACGACCACAACCACGGCAGGCCCTGCAGCCACCCCCCACTGCCAGCCCAGAAGTGGCAGCTACATTGACCCTGGCAGACCCAGCAGCCAGCGAGCCCTGTCTCTATCCTGTCCTGTCGACGTTGTCCACCTCTCCCAGCTCAGGAGGGACAGGCACCGCCAGCTTCAGTGGCTCCCAGACGCTGCCCGGTCTGTGCTCAGGTGGCCCTGCGCTCTGTCTTCTGTGGGTTCTGTTACTTGTGTCAGTGCCGCGTGCTCCCCCAGAGTCACCCTCACCTGGTCAGCTGTTCCCCAGACCTCCAGGGCTCACAGGAACAGTGGCAAAGATGGCCTCAGACTCCCCCAACCTGAATGGCCCCTCCCGGCCCGGCCCACCTCAGCGTGGCCCCCGTGGTCTGGCTTACTGAGCCTGCGCAGACCCACCTCCTCATACAGGGACATGCCGCGGGCTGTGTCCAGGCTCTTGGGCCTCTTGGTCTGAAAAGCAGAGAGCCCTGTCACCTTGACGAGACACTGCCCAGGCCACCCTCCCTGCTCATCCTGACTCAGCTCCCCTAGCCGCTAAGCCACCCCTCCCCCAGGCCTCCAGCCCGGCAGCCCCCCCGCATGCCAGCCCCGCTCACCGGTCTTCGCTTCTCCAGACAGATGTCAAAGCTTCGTGCGCGGTTGGGCACCAGCTTCCTCAAGGGCACCCGCAGCTCCCCCAGGGGAGGCGCATGCCGGCGCCGCCGAAGCCGTGGGTCCTCACACACGCACAGCCTGGAGGGCCGCCCCGTCAGACCTGGCCAGGGCAAGCCCCACCCCGCCCTGCCCTGTGACGGCCCCACTGCCACCATGGTGCCCGAACCACAGGGTCAGCCAGGTCCTCACCGCAGGGTCTTGCGCCTGGCATCCTGAAGCGTGAAGCCGTGGTAGGTGAGCGTCTCCTCCCAGACAGGCCCCCTCGTGCCCCTCACTGTGCGTGTGCGGAGCTGGCTGGCCTGGAGCCAGGGCTCAGGTCAGGGCCCACCCAAGCCCAGCCACCCAGCCCCACTGGCCCATCTCAGCAGTGGGATGCTCACCCCTGTGTCCAGGTGTGCCCCGGGCCAGGTGTGTGACACCCCCCCCACCCCCCCACCCCCGTCA
>NW_006921717.1:1566623-1573921 GCF_000298275.1 Orycteropus afer afer | reverse complement strand
CACCTTGCTGGCGCCTGGCAGCAGATTGGCCTTGACGTAAGCGTCCACGGAGCCTGAGGCGGGTGGCTTGAGTCCCTGGGAACAGACAGTAGGTGTGGGCATGCCGGAGGGCAGGCCAGTGGCCCAGGGTCCCTGCGACATCCTCACCTTGGCACAGTGGGCTGTGCAGTGCAGGGCGCTGTTGTCCTGGTCAAAGATCAGTGTGAACTCGAGGGTGCCCGGGCCAGCTGAGGGCAGGTGGCAGGCAGGTTAGCCCCTCGGCTCGCCACTCCCACCCCCCACCACCACCCAGGGCTGTGCCCTTGCCCTGCCCCACTCACTGCTGTCGTCTGAGTCCCCCTCGGGCTCCAGGTCGGGCTGAGGTGCGGGGCGAACGGCGGGGGTGGCGGGGCGCGGGCCGGGGGCGCGCAGGGTGGGCTGGGCAAAGGGGTAGAAGTGCGGGAAGTAGTCGGAGATGAGGCGGATGGGCCGGATGGGGCCCGGGCTCACGTCGATGCCCATGTGCTCCTGCATGGAGACGCGCGGGGCCCGCCGCCGGCTCGCTGCCGCCGAGCCCGCCATGGGGGCGCGGACATGGGAGGCTCAGAGACGTTCCCGAGGGCCAGGGACCGGGGGAAGGGACCCGGCCGCTGGGACCAGACGACCGCGCATCGCCGGGGGCGCCGGCACCTGCAGAGAGAGCACAGGGTGACGGCCGCAGGGGCGGGGCACCAGGTGGGGGCGCTCCAGCCTGGGGCCCAGGGACTCCGGCGGCTCGCGGGTCAGGCCGGCGGGGCCACTCACCGCCCGAGAGCCGCCCGCAGCCGGCGCGGTTCGCGGCTGGATGCCGGGTGTGCGCTCGGTGCAAAGCGGTGACCCGTGTGAGCTGATGTGACCGACGGTCCCTCCCCAGGGGTCCGTCCCCCGATCACCCACCTTCCTTCAGCCTCGTTCGCTCAGCCCCAGTCACACGCTCCCCCCTCACACGTCCTGTACACGAGTTATTTTTACCCCCGTCATGTGGCCCTGGAGGCTGGAGGGCCAGGGGTGAGAAATGGGGCGTGGGGGACGACGGGAGGGGCGGTGTGGAGGAGGGGAAGGTATACAGGGATCGGAGGAGGTCTGGAGGGGGTCGTGGAGGAGGGCGGGGTGCGGGGAGGAGGGGGTCGTGGAGGAAGGGCGGGGTGCGGGGAGGAGGGGGCCGTGGAGGAGAGCCGGGGTGCAGGGAGGGGTCGTGGAGGAGGGGCGGGGTGCGGGGAGGAGGGGGTCGTGGAGGAGGGCGGGCTGTGGGGTGTGATGGAGTTTTCTATCATTTGTCATGGATGGTACTGCCCAGACCACCCTGTTCAAGACGGACCACCACCCCTCAACCCTCATGGAACTCTGGTTTATATAATTTGTTACCACGTTATTATCTGTGTAATGTACACTGTATAACTATACCTATACCTGGTCCAAGGTCTCCCCAGACTGTAAGCATCAGGACAAAGCAACATCTGGCTGCTTGCCTGCTGTGTCCCCAGCTCAGCACCCGGCACAAGGTGGGGGCTCAATGGATCAGAGCCGGTGGGCTGACTGACCCTGGGGCAGCTGGGAGTTTGGGTTCTGGAGCCAGACACCCGGTTCCAATCCCAGTGTGGGGTGACCCTGGGCAAGGTACGCATCCTCCTGGCTAGCCCAGGGCAGCACTGACCCTGCCTCGCAGGGCAACCGTGAGGGTGAGCCGAGAGCTGTGATGGCCAGTGCTGGGCACCCAGCACGCACTCAGTCAATGGCCCGACCGTGGTAAGTGTCACAGAGCGGAGGCTCCAGCCAAGAGGCCAGCTTAGTGGATTCCGCCCAGGGTCAGGGCCCCAGCACAGAAGGAACAAAAGAACAGAGGTGGAGACAGTTCTTTATTCCCTCTGGAGTGAAGCCAGCTGAGCTGGACAAAGGCAGGGGGCGCTGCTGGGAGCCAGGTCCTCAGTATCTGGGCACTTGAAAGCCGGCCAGGTGGGGCTGGTAGGTGCCTGGTGCCAGGACCTGCAGGGTGAACTCGGTGATGATAGCTGTGAGCCCCCATATGCGGTGTGGCCCATGCAGGAAGACAGGCAGTGTGTAGCGGTAGTGACCACGCTGGCAGAAGTGGGTGTAACCCTGATTCCGTGCCTGCAGCAGGTGGGCCACAGGTAGTGTAAACACCTCATCCACCTGTGGACAGGGGGCAGAGGGAGGGTGGACAGAGGACAGGCTGCCGCCACTGGGACGGCCCAGCCCCCAGCGTGCCCATGCTCACCTCATCCAGGTTGGGCCTGAGGCTCCGAGGATCCAGGGGGCCCACACTGGCAAGCACAGGTGCCACGGAGGTCTTTTGCTGAGGCAGGAGGAAGGCAGGCCATCAGAGGGAGGCGGGGGCCTTGGGCCTGGGGGAGAGGAGCCTGGAAGAAGGCCCATCTTGCTTCCAGAGGCCACAGCCCCACCCCTAAGCTTCCTCCAGCCATGCCGACTGACTCAGGCCCCCCAGGGCACTGGACCGGTCCAAGCCTCCTTTCCAGGCCTCTGGTCCTTTCTACGTGGATTCCTCCACTTAGAACAACCTGCCCTTACCCTTCATTATTCCAAAATCTCCTGCTGTCATTCAAGCCCCGACCCAGTCCGGGGCTGCACAGTGAGGCCTTCACACCAAGTTGAGCAGCTCACCCCTTCACCCACCACTGACCTGAGCCTCAGTATCTATTTCTGTCAAAAAACCAAATGCACTGCTGGCCAGTTAATTCCAACTCCTAGTGACCATTAGGACAGAGTAGAACTGCCCCCATGGGGTTTCCAAGGCTGTAATCTTTATAGAAGCAGACTGCCATATCTTTCTCCTGTAGACCTGCTGGTGGGTTCAAACTACTGACCTTTCAGTTAGTGCACAAGCACCTAACCAATGCACCACCAGGGCTCCTTCCTGAGCCAGCAAACAAACAAACAAAACAAACAAACTCACTGCCCTCGAGTTGGATCCGACTTACAGCGACCGCTCCTTGGGTTTCTGAGGCGGTATCACTACGGAAGTAGATTGCCCAATCTTCCTTCTGAGGAATGGCTGGTGGGTTTGAACCACCAGCCTTCTGGTTAGCAGTCAAGTGCCTTAGGCGCTACGCCACCAGAGCGCAGGAGGATAGAAATACCTGTCCCAAAAGCTGTCGTAGGTATGAAACAAGTGGATGCCAGGCAGGTGCTGGGCCGCTCTACCTGAGCTGGCATCCACGACCCCTCCCCCAGTCCCTGGAGTCCTGCCTCCCAGCCCAGAGCTTCATGGAACAGATGAGTGTATGGGCTCAGGCTGGCCGTGGCCTTGACCTGGAGGGCTCACCTGGTCGAACACGGGGTGCAGGATCCCCCACACATGGTGCTCAGGAACGGCCAGACCCAGCTCCTCCAGGGTCTCCCGCAGGGCAGTGTGCACCACATCCTGGTCATCAGGGTCACACTTGCCGCCTGGGAAACTGGGCCCGCACAGGGGGCTGGTCATCAGGTTGTTAGGGCCACAGAACGGTAGGGGTCTGGGATGCTGGTGGCGGTGGCAAAGGGCCCACCTTAAGGACACTCTGCCTCTGTCCTTGGCTTGCACTGAGGCCGTGGGCAGGTCACGTGATCTCTGGGGGCTCAGTTTACCTCCCTGAGGAAGGGGTGACTCACAGAGGCCCTCTCAGCCCTGGGCAGGGCTAAGGCCCTAGCAGATAGCGCAAGAAGGGCCTACAGTTCAGACACTCAAATGCTGCCTATGGTAGACCCAGAGGCGCTGACATTGACCCCACAGGGTGCCCCCAATTTCCAAGGGGGCGGGGAAGATGCAGGAGGCAGCAGCCTTGACGTGCCCTAAACCTCTCCACATTCGCCGGCAGGGGGCGGCGTCCCGCCTTTTAGAGAGACGAAAACGGCTCAGAGGCATTCCCAGCCGGAGTGGCAGAGGACAAACTGCGAGGGCGGGGCGCCAGGTTCGGGGCCGGAGTACGCAGGTCGCTAACTCCTCGCCGCAGCCCAGGAGCGCATGGGCGTTCACGGACCCTTTATGCAGAGGCGGACACGGAGGGGCGGAGAGCTTAAGTGCCTGCCGCCCCCAGGGCTCTGCCGCCTCCTACAGGGCAGGGAGGGAGTCCCGGCCGTGTACCTGACGTCGCCTTTGTGCCTCCCGGCCAGGCGACTGGACCGCAGCGTGTAGAGCAGTGCCGGGGCCCCGCGCACCAAGCACAGCGCCACGAGCACCGCGGCTCCCGCGGGCCGCGCACGGTACCGAGCCGTGGCCCGCGCCAGCAGCTGCCGGCAGCGCCGCTCGCCCTCCGCCGACAGGCAGTCGGGCACCATGTCCGGCCCGGCGTGGCCGGGACAACCAGCGCGCGGCCCCCAGAGAAGTTCGGTCTTCAGGCCCCGCCCTTCCTACCACGTGGTGCTCCGGAATGGGAGGGGGCGGTGCCTGCGCGGTGGGCGGAGCCTGCGCGCTAGCCGGGGCTGGACCCCAGACTCGCATTGAGATGCCGCCGGGCGGGACCTGGAAGGGAATCGAAGGCGGAGACATGGTTAAAGGCGGGGCCTAGAAAGGAGCCTCCAATCGAAATGAGGGGGCGGTCCCGGGAGGAGCGGGCGGGCTCGGAAAGGGATTGGTCCTATGGGACTGGGGAAGAGCCTGGGTGGGGCGGAGCCTGGGGAAGGGCGGGGCCTGAAGGGGAGGGGCCTGGGACGGGCGGAGCCTGGATGAGAGAGGCCTGAGAGGGAAGCGGCGGCGGTGGAGCTGGGGAGATCTGGGAAGTGTCGTCCAGGTCCTTGAACTGCTCGGCCGCGCAAGGCCCGGCGACCCGATCCAGCCCTTCCGACCGCAGGGTGCGGGAGTCTGGCTTTTGGGGCCCTCCCGGACCCCGCGTTCCCCTCCCCTACGTGTGTCCTTCCCTCCGCAAAGCTGTGCAGACTCGGCATCTGGGAGGCCTACGGGGGCCAAAGACGGGCCGGGAGCCGCGGGAGTCGCTCCCTCTCGGAGCCGCTGGGTGGCGCGCCAGCTCCCAGCCTGGTCCTTCAGCCCGGCTTCAGCCGCCAGGCCTTTGCTCAGCCTTTCTTTCCCAGGGCCTGGAGCTCTTCCCCTACGCCCCCTCACCGTTCCTTCTTCCTTAGGAGTCGGTTTAAATGGCACTATCTCTAGGAAGGGAGTTCTGTTGGCCTAGTGCATAAGGCACTTGACTGCTAACCAGAAGACTGTAGGTTCAAACCCACCAGCCACTCCTCAGAAGGAAGGTTGGGCAATCTACTTCCATAGTGTTACCTCCTTGGAAACCCAAGGAGGGGTTGCTAGGAGAAGGCAGCGAGTTTGATTTTGTTTGTTATGTATAGGACGCTCTCCTGCCTTAAGCCTTCATTGGACTCCAGATCACTCCGTGATGGTCAGTGCCTTTGGGGGTTCTACTTTGGACCTCGCTCCTCAGAGGCCAGACGACCCTTCTGCGTGCAGCAGCTACACACAGAGTGGCAGGGGGTGCCCCAGCTTTGCTAGAGCAGGCAGGTGCCACGCAGTTGGGTATCACCATCACCGCATGCTCCCCCACCACCCCGGATGTGGATGGCAGTGGCCAGAGGCTTGGGATGTCACAGGGCTGATGGGGTCTGGCCTGGGTCTGCGTGTCCCCGAGGCCCTCCCATCCCAACCCCTGAAGACAGAAGTGCTCTGACCACCCATGCCAAATGGTTTAATGTTGGGGGGCAGGGAGGGAAGGGAGCAAGATCTGGGGGGGTCAGTCCCAAAGAGGGAGGCGGTGGGAGTCTCTGTCCCTGGGATGGGAGGCAGGAGGCCTGGTTCCAAGCCTGGCATGACCCCAGCCTTGTGTGCCTCTGGGCAGGGAGCCTTGCTCTCTGGGCGTCCACAGAAAGGGTCTCTGCCAGGTAGGGCTGGAGGGAGCGGGGCACGGTCTGTCGCCCTCTCCAGGGGGGACTCTGTCCATGGGTCTTCATCACTGTGGCTCCTGGTGAGGCCCCAGGCACACAGAGGTGGGGGACAGGAGCCCCAGCCCTTCTGGGAGGGGCAGTCTCCCTTGATCCCTGTCAGCTTGGATCTTGGGGAGAGGATACGGTGCTGATCTGGCCCTCGGGACTCCGAGGGGGCTTGGAGCCCCAGGGTACAGGCTTTGGTAGATGGCCGGGGTGAGCACGGTCTCAGGGGGAGCCAGCAGCTGATGGTGGAGCCGAGCAGAGGTCCTTGAGGTGGAGGCTGGGGCTTTGTTGGGGTCTGAAGGAGGAGATGGTCTGAGTGGGCCCCAGACTTCCCCCCACACCTGCAGCCCTCATCCTGGGCTTGCCCTTTCCTGGTTCCCACTCCGCCCACCCCAGGAAGCTGCCTCGCAGCCTTTGCCGATGCTTTCCGTCTGTCCAAGCCCTTCCCAGTCCCCCCAGGCCCAGCTCCAGAACCACCTCCTTCAGGAAGCCCACCTGACACTCCCTGTCCTGTTCTCTCTGCTCCGGACCCCATATTGGCTTAGAACTCTCTGCCCTCCCCCACCCCGTGTCCACACAGGTGCCCAATGGCACTGTTCAGTGTGGGAAGCCCCTCCCTGGTGGCCTCGTGGCCTGTCTCCTTGTGTCTTCTCACCAAGCTGTGGTCCAACTGTGTCAGTGGCCTGGGGACTGGCTGGCTGGGACCGGGCTGAGGGCTTACCTTTCTCCTGCTCTGTGGGGCCCTTCAGCGGGCAGGAACTCAGGCTGCTTCGACTTTGGGCCGGGACACTGAGCAGGGGCCGTGGGGACACAAGCCTGAGATGGGGCAGGCAAGAGTGAGGTAGTTAAGGTGAAGAACCCAGGGTAGCCATCATGGGCAGAGTCAGGTGGTGGGACCCAGGAAGTCAGTGGGCACGGGACCAGAGTCAGGAGCCGAGGGTAGGCCCTGAGGGTGGCCCACCAGAGTCTTAGGAGAGCCCTGGGAGGGGCTGGGGCAGGGCTGTTGTTGGGCAGAGCCGGCCAGGGCTGGAAGGTACCAGGAATCCGGATCACTGTCTCTAAAGCCTTTGGCAAAAGGGTTGCTGGCAATTTTCAGCTGGGTGATCTGCAGAGAGAAGAGAGTTAGATTAGTGCAGGCATCCCCAAACCAGGGAGAGGCTGTGGGGTGCAGCCCAGCCACTCTATCCTCCCTAGACCCCCAATCAGAAGGCCCTAGGACCCAGGCCTTTTGGCCCAGGGACCCCGAGCCAGTGGCTGTGAAGGCAGGGAAATGAGTGGGGAGATGCCCACTGAGCCCCAGTGAAGGATAGGTGGGGTCTGCCTGTCTGTGGACCAAGAGCCTGGGGCCTCAGTCTCCACCCTCAGGAAACAGGCTGGTG
>NW_006921717.1:1554167-1566523 GCF_000298275.1 Orycteropus afer afer | reverse complement strand
GCTGTAATCTTTATAGAAGCAGACTGCCATATCTTTTTCCTGTGGACCTGCTGGTGGGTTCAAACTACTGACCTTTCAGTTAGTGCACAAGCACCTAACCAATGCACCACCAGGGCTCCTTCCTGAGCCAGCAAACAAACAAACAAAACAAACAAACTCACTGCCCTCGAGTTGGATCCGACTTACAGCGACCGCTCCTTGGGTTTCTGAGGCGGTATCACTACGGAAGTAGATTGCCCAATCTTCCTTCTGAGGAATGGCTGGTGGGTTTGAACCACCAGCCTTCTGGTTAGCAGTCAAGTGCCTTAGGCGCTACGCCACCAGAGCGCAGGAGGATAGAAATACCTGTCCCAAAAGCTGTCGTAGGTATGAAACAAGTGGATGCCAGGCAGGTGCTGGGCCGCTCTACCTGAGCTGGCATCCACGACCCCTCCCCCAGTCCCTGGAGTCCTGCCTCCCAGCCCAGAGCTTCATGGAACAGATGAGTGTATGGGCTCAGGCTGGCCGTGGCCTTGACCTGGAGGGCTCACCTGGTCGAACACGGGGTGCAGGATCCCCCACACATGGTGCTCAGGAACGGCCAGACCCAGCTCCTCCAGGGTCTCCCGCAGGGCAGTGTGCACCACATCCTGGTCATCAGGGTCACACTTGCCGCCTGGGAAACTGGGCCCGCACAGGGGGCTGGTCATCAGGTTGTTAGGGCCACAGAACGGTAGGGGTCTGGGATGCTGGTGGCGGTGGCAAAGGGCCCACCTTAAGGACACTCTGCCTCTGTCCTTGGCTTGCACTGAGGCCGTGGGCAGGTCACGTGATCTCTGGGGGCTCAGTTTACCTCCCTGAGGAAGGGGTGACTCACAGAGGCCCTCTCAGCCCTGGGCAGGGCTAAGGCCCTAGCAGATAGCGCAAGAAGGGCCTACAGTTCAGACACTCAAATGCTGCCTATGGTAGACCCAGAGGCGCTGACATTGACCCCACAGGGTGCCCCCAATTTCCAAGGGGGCGGGGAAGATGCAGGAGGCAGCAGCCTTGACGTGCCCTAAACCTCTCCACATTCGCCGGCAGGGGGCGGCGTCCCGCCTTTTAGAGAGACGAAAACGGCTCAGAGGCATTCCCAGCCGGAGTGGCAGAGGACAAACTGCGAGGGCGGGGCGCCAGGTTCGGGGCCGGAGTACGCAGGTCGCTAACTCCTCGCCGCAGCCCAGGAGCGCATGGGCGTTCACGGACCCTTTATGCAGAGGCGGACACGGAGGGGCGGAGAGCTTAAGTGCCTGCCGCCCCCAGGGCTCTGCCGCCTCCTACAGGGCAGGGAGGGAGTCCCGGCCGTGTACCTGACGTCGCCTTTGTGCCTCCCGGCCAGGCGACTGGACCGCAGCGTGTAGAGCAGTGCCGGGGCCCCGCGCACCAAGCACAGCGCCACGAGCACCGCGGCTCCCGCGGGCCGCGCACGGTACCGAGCCGTGGCCCGCGCCAGCAGCTGCCGGCAGCGCCGCTCGCCCTCCGCCGACAGGCAGTCGGGCACCATGTCCGGCCCGGCGTGGCCGGGACAACCAGCGCGCGGCCCCCAGAGAAGTTCGGTCTTCAGGCCCCGCCCTTCCTACCACGTGGTGCTCCGGAATGGGAGGGGGCGGTGCCTGCGCGGTGGGCGGAGCCTGCGCGCTAGCCGGGGCTGGACCCCAGACTCGCATTGAGATGCCGCCGGGCGGGACCTGGAAGGGAATCGAAGGCGGAGACATGGTTAAAGGCGGGGCCTAGAAAGGAGCCTCCAATCGAAATGAGGGGGCGGTCCCGGGAGGAGCGGGCGGGCTCGGAAAGGGATTGGTCCTATGGGACTGGGGAAGAGCCTGGGTGGGGCGGAGCCTGGGGAAGGGCGGGGCCTGAAGGGGAGGGGCCTGGGACGGGCGGAGCCTGGATGAGAGAGGCCTGAGAGGGAAGCGGCGGCGGTGGAGCTGGGGAGATCTGGGAAGTGTCGTCCAGGTCCTTGAACTGCTCGGCCGCGCAAGGCCCGGCGACCCGATCCAGCCCTTCCGACCGCAGGGTGCGGGAGTCTGGCTTTTGGGGCCCTCCCGGACCCCGCGTTCCCCTCCCCTACGTGTGTCCTTCCCTCCGCAAAGCTGTGCAGACTCGGCATCTGGGAGGCCTACGGGGGCCAAAGACGGGCCGGGAGCCGCGGGAGTCGCTCCCTCTCGGAGCCGCTGGGTGGCGCGCCAGCTCCCAGCCTGGTCCTTCAGCCCGGCTTCAGCCGCCAGGCCTTTGCTCAGCCTTTCTTTCCCAGGGCCTGGAGCTCTTCCCCTACGCCCCCTCACCGTTCCTTCTTCCTTAGGAGTCGGTTTAAATGGCACTATCTCTAGGAAGGGAGTTCTGTTGGCCTAGTGCATAAGGCACTTGACTGCTAACCAGAAGACTGTAGGTTCAAACCCACCAGCCACTCCTCAGAAGGAAGGTTGGGCAATCTACTTCCATAGTGTTACCTCCTTGGAAACCCAAGGAGGGGTTGCTAGGAGAAGGCAGCGAGTTTGATTTTGTTTGTTATGTATAGGACGCTCTCCTGCCTTAAGCCTTCATTGGACTCCAGATCACTCCGTGATGGTCAGTGCCTTTGGGGGTTCTACTTTGGACCTCGCTCCTCAGAGGCCAGACGACCCTTCTGCGTGCAGCAGCTACACACAGAGTGGCAGGGGGTGCCCCAGCTTTGCTAGAGCAGGCAGGTGCCACGCAGTTGGGTATCACCATCACCGCATGCTCCCCCACCACCCCGGATGTGGATGGCAGTGGCCAGAGGCTTGGGATGTCACAGGGCTGATGGGGTCTGGCCTGGGTCTGCGTGTCCCCGAGGCCCTCCCATCCCAACCCCTGAAGACAGAAGTGCTCTGACCACCCATGCCAAATGGTTTAATGTTGGGGGGCAGGGAGGGAAGGGAGCAAGATCTGGGGGGGTCAGTCCCAAAGAGGGAGGCGGTGGGAGTCTCTGTCCCTGGGATGGGAGGCAGGAGGCCTGGTTCCAAGCCTGGCATGACCCCAGCCTTGTGTGCCTCTGGGCAGGGAGCCTTGCTCTCTGGGCGTCCACAGAAAGGGTCTCTGCCAGGTAGGGCTGGAGGGAGCGGGGCACGGTCTGTCGCCCTCTCCAGGGGGGACTCTGTCCATGGGTCTTCATCACTGTGGCTCCTGGTGAGGCCCCAGGCACACAGAGGTGGGGGACAGGAGCCCCAGCCCTTCTGGGAGGGGCAGTCTCCCTTGATCCCTGTCAGCTTGGATCTTGGGGAGAGGATACGGTGCTGATCTGGCCCTCGGGACTCCGAGGGGGCTTGGAGCCCCAGGGTACAGGCTTTGGTAGATGGCCGGGGTGAGCACGGTCTCAGGGGGAGCCAGCAGCTGATGGTGGAGCCGAGCAGAGGTCCTTGAGGTGGAGGCTGGGGCTTTGTTGGGGTCTGAAGGAGGAGATGGTCTGAGTGGGCCCCAGACTTCCCCCCACACCTGCAGCCCTCATCCTGGGCTTGCCCTTTCCTGGTTCCCACTCCGCCCACCCCAGGAAGCTGCCTCGCAGCCTTTGCCGATGCTTTCCGTCTGTCCAAGCCCTTCCCAGTCCCCCCAGGCCCAGCTCCAGAACCACCTCCTTCAGGAAGCCCACCTGACACTCCCTGTCCTGTTCTCTCTGCTCCGGACCCCATATTGGCTTAGAACTCTCTGCCCTCCCCCACCCCGTGTCCACACAGGTGCCCAATGGCACTGTTCAGTGTGGGAAGCCCCTCCCTGGTGGCCTCGTGGCCTGTCTCCTTGTGTCTTCTCACCAAGCTGTGGTCCAACTGTGTCAGTGGCCTGGGGACTGGCTGGCTGGGACCGGGCTGAGGGCTTACCTTTCTCCTGCTCTGTGGGGCCCTTCAGCGGGCAGGAACTCAGGCTGCTTCGACTTTGGGCCGGGACACTGAGCAGGGGCCGTGGGGACACAAGCCTGAGATGGGGCAGGCAAGAGTGAGGTAGTTAAGGTGAAGAACCCAGGGTAGCCATCATGGGCAGAGTCAGGTGGTGGGACCCAGGAAGTCAGTGGGCACGGGACCAGAGTCAGGAGCCGAGGGTAGGCCCTGAGGGTGGCCCACCAGAGTCTTAGGAGAGCCCTGGGAGGGGCTGGGGCAGGGCTGTTGTTGGGCAGAGCCGGCCAGGGCTGGAAGGTACCAGGAATCCGGATCACTGTCTCTAAAGCCTTTGGCAAAAGGGTTGCTGGCAATTTTCAGCTGGGTGATCTGCAGAGAGAAGAGAGTTAGATTAGTGCAGGCATCCCCAAACCAGGGAGAGGCTGTGGGGTGCAGCCCAGCCACTCTATCCTCCCTAGACCCCCAATCAGAAGGCCCTAGGACCCAGGCCTTTTGGCCCAGGGACCCCGAGCCAGTGGCTGTGAAGGCAGGGAAATGAGTGGGGAGATGCCCACTGAGCCCCAGTGAAGGATAGGTGGGGTCTGCCTGTCTGTGGACCAAGAGCCTGGGGCCTCAGTCTCCACCCTCAGGAAACAGGCTGGTGTATCCTGAGTGGTGCCTGACCTACCCGGTGGTTCTGGTATGCCGTGACAGCCGTGAACTGGGTCTCCGTGAAGATAAAGGTCTTGAAGTTCTCCTGGGCATAGCGCTCACTGTCCTTACGCGGGTCCACAAAGACCACGTGGAAGCGGGGCTGGTACCGGTGCATGGAGTTGAGGATGATCTGGGGGGAGGGGCGGCAGACCCTTCCTCTGGGTGAAGTCCCCCTCCCCGGGGGCAGAGACCCCCACGGCTCCTGCAGGCCTCCAAGGCCGCTCCAGCTGGGGCCCAGCCTAGCTATTCTTGGTTTTGGGGGTCTCTGGTTCCTCTTCTCCTTTCCACACACCCCACATCCTAACGGTCATCTGTACCCTCCAAACTCGCTGGAAGCTGACCACCTCTCCCACCCACGGCCTCCATGCAGCCCAGCCACCAGCATTTCCTCCTGGATTCCTGTCTCCACCTTGCCACACGTCCATTCTGCACACAGCAGCCATCAGGCCCTGCTCAAAATTCCCGTGGTGCCCCTCCCACACAGAAGGACAAGCCAGAGCCCTCTCCACGGCCTGGCCTGATCGCTGTCCTCCCAGGCTCCCCTAGCCATGTGAGGGGAGGGGAGGACTCCTTGCACTTTCTTGAACTTGCTCCACCCCCTCTGACCTCGGGGCCTGTGCACTGCTATTCCTTCTGCCTGGAACAGCTCCTCTTTAGATAAGCACACGTTCCCTCCAACACCTTCAGATTCCTTTTCAAACTTGGCCAACCCTGATCCGTCCCTGGTGGAGTGGCCACTCTAGGTCTCCACCCCCTGCCTGGCCCCTTTAGCTGTTTGGCATTCATCACTGTCTGATGAACGTTTACCATCTGGCCCCCACACCACCCTAGGACGTGAGCCTCTGGAGGGCAGGGCACTTTGTCTCTGACCCCGAGTGGACAGTGCTGTGGCCGGCACCCACAGCAGGCCTGGGCCGTGGGAGGTGTTCTGCAAGACTGTTGGTCAGATGAAGGTCTCTGTAAATGCGCTGGTGCAGCATGGCCCTGGGGTCTCATGAGGTGCGTGAAGGTGGGGACTGGGTGGTGGTGGGCCTCACATGACTATGTGTGATGAGACACTCTCCCACTCCCACTGCACCTCCCCTGCTGCCTAGACAGTCCCCTTGGCTGGCTGACTTCCAGCCAGGTGGGCTCAGCCTCCCTGCCTTGGGCCTCAGCAGCGGGCAGGGGTGCTGGGCACCAAAGGCCAGACCAGCCCAGGCTCCAGGACTCAACACGGGAAGGAAGCAGCCCTGCAGGTCCAGGCCCCGCCCCCATGCCCAGGCCACACCCACCCACCAGGTCCAGGCCCCTCCCCATGCCATGGCCCCGGCCCAGCACAGCCCCCTCCACTCCACCATGGCCCAGGCCTCACATGGCCATTGTCATCCAGCAGGTTGTTGGTCAGCTTGAGCTTGTCAAAGGACACGATCTGACGCATCCACTGTGCACCCTTGGCTGGAGAGTCGGGGTGGAAGTGCACGCGGCCTGGAGTGGCTGGGTCCGCCTTGCCAGCCACCAGCCAGGCTGAACTGTGGAAGGCATACCTGGGGAGCAGAGCCAGGTGGCCAGGGTGTCAGTCTCCATCCCCCAGCCCCTCAGTGGCTGCCCCACCTGGGGCCATGTCTGACCAAGGCTGGTGGGACACGGGGGCCATGGCTGACTCCCCCGACTGTCTCCACCTAGTGCTGGCCTCCCCATGCACCAGCCCAAGTGGGAGGCGTGACTCTGAGGCCCAGGGAACACACTAGGCCCTGAGTCCTTGGGGCTGCACCTGGCTGAGGACCGGGTAACACTGCTGCCCTGGACTAGACCACTCTGCCTGCCCCAGGCTAGCTAGCCCCCTACCCCAGGGTGGGTCTCAGCCCATGTCACACCTCCTTAGCTGGGCCCCCTCCTGCCGTTGGACTAGACTGGAACCCCCGGCCATTGCTCAGACTGGCCCCTGCCTGAGATCCTGCTGCGGTCTCAGCATTGGAGACCCTCAAAGGCTGTTACCCTGGCCGGCCCAGACCTGTATCTCTTGTCGTCCAGGGGCACAAAGTCCATGAGCAAGGCATAGTCCGCCAGTGTGTCCATGCCCAAGATCTTCACCTGGAAGGTAGGGAACATTCTCCTGCGGGAGGCGGGAGCTTAGCAGTCCAAGTGCCTCGCTCGCCCCGCCCATGCCCAGGCCCCGCCCACGCCCCACCCCGCCCACATCCAGCCCCACACCGCCCCTGCCCTGCCCACCCCTGCTGCCCACACCTGCCGGCCTTGGTGACTATCATCTCTGTGCCGAGCTGGTTGAACTGGTCCCACAGAGCCTTCATCTCCAGCTGCACTGTCACGCAGGACACTCGAGGGTTCTTGGGGCCCTGCCCAGTGGGTTCAGCCATGGCTGGGTCTCTGGGGGAGCCAGTGCAAGGGCCTGGTGGGAAGGGAGGACCCTGCTGGAGCTGGGAGCTGGAGCTGGCCACTGGCAGGGTGCAGGTCTCCGAGGGTGCGAGTATGCGGAGGCCGGCAGAGAGGAAGGCTGAGAAGAGAGGACTGGAAATGTGGGTGCTGCCTGCCTCACTTTGCCCCCCACTCATCACCCGGCCAGCTCTCATCTTCAGGTTGCACCTAGACACCTCTTCCTCCAGGAAGCCTTCCCTGACTGCAGGCCTGTGTGTTGCCACAGCAGCCTCCTCAGCATCACTTCCGGAGGTTAAATACCTATTCATTTCAAGGTCTGTCTTCCCTGCAAGCTCCTGGAGGGCGAGGACCACACCCGTCTTTCTCCCCAGAGCATCTTTGAGTCACTGTGGGTCCATGTGGCCTGGAGCCAGATACCGCACCTCCCGGAGCCTCCATTTACAAGGGGTTTTACCACAAGAGGTTCTTAATACCTGCCCCAGGGCCAGTGTGAGGGTTAGTGACGACAGCGTGCCCAGTCGGCCCTCAATAAATGCCCAGAGATCTGCTGGTGGCCGTGAGAGGTGGGGCTTCCCACGGCTGGGGGCCGTTAGCTGCCAATTACTCTTATCATCCCTGCCCTCGATCACCTGCCTCCGGTAGCCCAAGCTATCCTGCCTGGGTCTCACTTATGTCTAAAGACTCAGTTTCCAATTGCAACCTTGGCATGGGCATTGCACAAAAGCCCACTGCTAACTTTAATCCTGAGAACAGGTCTATCAGTTCAAAGAAACCTCACAAGGGCAGAGTGCCAGGCGGGGCCGGGGAACAGCAGTGACTGGGGACCAGGGACAGGGCTTCCCAGCAGTGTCCCCTGCCCAGTGGCTTTGGGGCGTTCACACCCTTGTAAAACAGTGGGCTCCCCTGAGCAGAGGGGGAATGTTGGATGTGGGATACACAGACGGACAGAGGGACAGACAGATGGAGAAGGGGAGGGAGGGTGTCTTATGAGGTGACAGGGGGCAGAGCTGCCCAGGGCTGGTGCGTAGTAGGGTCTTGGTGGGTGCATGTGGCCCAGGCCTGTGGTCCTTGCCTCAGCAGCCCCCAGAGCCACGTGTGTGAGATGGCACCTCACTGAAGCCCTCAGCGTTTCTGCAGCCTGCAGGGCAGGGTACAGTGGTCTCTCCCAAAGCCCCTGAGAGGGGTGGGTAGTGTCAGGGTTGTACCCCCAGAGGACCCTGAAGCCCAGAGATAGGTGCTCCGATGTCCCCCGACCTGTGCCAGGCAACCAGAAAGCAGTTCCCAGGGTCCGTGATGAGGGGCGCTAAGGGGTATGGCTCATGGCTTGGCTGGGCTTCACAGCCCCTGGCTCCTGAGTCTTCTATAAGCCCACCCGTGGCCCGCCCAAATTAATCTATCCCCCTCAGTGTTTTCCGGAACTCTGGAAGGCTGGTCTCTGCCCAGTTCCTCTGAAGGCCAGACCCCTGTGGGCCAGGTCAGGACGGCAAATGAAGGGCCTTTGGTCCAGGCCCCCAGCCTGATTCTGAAGGGGCCCAAGGAAGGGCAGGGACAGGCCCAAGATCACACGCCTGGTGGGGCCTCACCTCCCAGAAATGGCTCTGACCCCCACCTGTCAGATCCCCGAGCTTGTACTTGGGCAGCTGTGAGCCCATTACCCTGGCCCTGAAGGGCTCCCAGACCTGCTTGGGGTGCCCCTGCCCACCCACTTATCCACAGCCTGGGGTCCAGGGGGTGTCCATGGCCCCCAAGCCCAGTGCCGGCCCTGCCCCACCCTGAAGCCTGAGCCCTGCCCTCAGGCAGCCTCGCTGCCGACACCCTACCTGCCATGGGGACCCCAGCCTGCCGAGGCCTTCGTGGCTGGAGTCGGGCTGTGCTGCACGAAGGGGCTCTCCCTGCGGGATGGCTGGTCAGCCTGCCAGTCTCCACGTCCACTCGGCGGCCACAGCCCAGCTCTCCGGCCTCCTCAGAACTGTCCTTCTGTCTCGACTGTCCTTCGTACACGTCTCAGGTCTCTTCTCCTGGCCTCACAGGTGGGCTGCTGGCTGTCGGGTGTGCAGGGGCCCCTCTAAGCCGTCCTCTCAGACTGTACTGTCCAAGGCTGGCTGCGGGACCAATGCTGGGCAGAGGAGGGCAGGTGGGAGGCTGTGACGTTGCAAAGCCTGCCCTCCCCTCCCCAGCTGAGAGCCCCCAGCCATTCCCGATCAATGGGCCCAGGCGCAGGGCGGGGCCCATCTCCAGGATGGGCTGGGAGGTCCATAGGGGCCAGGGCCTGGCTGCTGGTGGGGCGGGGAGCAGGGGGGCTGGCAGGGCCTGGGGAGGCCGGGGCGGGGGGGAGGCACCGAGGACGGAATGGCAGACGCTGGTGCCCTCTCACCAGGGCCCAGACCCCTGACCTGGGGCCAGGGTAGCCCAGCAGGATCTGGTGCAATTGCTGGGGATGCTTGACATGAAATTGGCAAGGGAGGAGCTGCCGCGGGTGTTGTCAGAGCTCCAGGCTGGGAGCAGGAAGTTGGCTTCTCCTGACAGCCAGGCCCAATGAGCCGGCCGGCACTGGCAGGCCTCTGGCAGGCTCAGTGCCTCAGTTTCCCCAGCTGACCTAAGTGCCTTTCTCTTCTGTTTGGGGTGGTCTAGTGTGGGTGGCAGGGACCAGGCTAGCGCAGCTGGGGGCAGTAGGCCTCCGTCTTGAAGCTGGGGTTGGGTCAGTTGATGGTGCCTAAAGCAGACACTGAGGCCGCCCAGGTCAGACACCTCTGGGGTGGGCCTCCCCTCTGTCCGAGGTCTGTATGTTCTCTCCAGCCCGACGGGGTGCCTCCTCCAGGCTGTCCCCAGCCTGTCCTGGGGGTGAGTGTTCAGGGGACGCAGGGACCACTGGTAAGGCAGGGAGGGGACCCGCTAAGCCAACACCAGCCAGCTGAGCTATACCTTACGGCCTGGGGAGCCTCCCAGGCCAGAGCACCTGGCCCCCAAGATCAGCCGGACTGCCCCCAGGCCCCTTCCCAAGCCTGGTGCTAGACACGTGGTGGTAGCAGAGCAGGCCTCAGAAGGGGCTCAGTGAGGCTAAGGGTTGGGCCTCAAGCCAGGGGCTAGACCCCTCGTCCCTCTAGCTCCGAGGAGTCTGCCAGTTCAGGTCACAGTGTGTGGAGCTAAGGGCTGGCCCTAGGGGCATGTGAGGACAGAGGGTGACCCCTGGCACAGACCCACCAGCTACAGGGAAGGAAGTTGCTGCTGGTGCTGTGGGCCAGGGTAAGATGGGGGTGCTCTGTGCTGGTGATAAAGTCTCAACAGCTCCCAGGGCCACCCCGTGGGGTGTGGCCTGCCACCGTGTCCCAAGATCCACAGTGGGGTGAGTGAGGAGCTGGGAGAGATGGCAGAGGGCTTGGAGGATCTTACCTCCAGCCTCAAGTCAACTCAGACATCCGGGGTGAGCCAGCCTGGGGCTCCCTGGGTTCCTAACACATACTACCCCACCTGCCACACAGACAGCATGCACACGGATACCCCCACTCTCTCTCTCTCTCTCTCTCTCACACACACACACACACACACACACACGCCACAGGCTCCCCCACATCCCCTCCCGGCTGGCCCCCTGCCACCTCATCCATCTTGCCTGCCAGCCCGTCCCTGGCGCCTTCCTATCCTTCACACCTTCTCATCTCGCCGCTCGATATCAGGCGGTGGTGTGGCAGCCATGGCCGCGGGGAGATGGATGGGCCAGGCCGCCAGGAGGGCGCAGAGCCGGGGAGGGCTCCCCCAGCCCTGCCGTCCGGCGGCGGGGTGTGGCTGGGGCGAGGCTGTGGGCCGCCCTGCTCCCCCAGGTCAGGGCCATGGTCACCCTGCAGGGAGTGCCTGGGCAGGAGCCTGCCAGCTCCCCTCACACAGGACACTGAGGCACAGTGGTGGAGACAAGCCTGGGCCTACTGGGACTTCCCTCTGTCCCCACCCAAGGCCGCTCTTCTGTGTCCTGGTGGCTGCTGACCTGAGGGCACAGAGCTGCACCCCTGGGCTCACCCTGAGCCCCCACGGGTGCTGGCAATCTTACACACGTGTTCACACACGTAAATGCATGATGTACCAGGAAACGCCTACCTGGGCTGTGCTCCAGGCCACACACTGACCCCTCAGAGGAACACTGTGGAAGCACGTGTGCACAGGGTGGCCACACATGGATGAACACACATGTGTGTGGACATACCTGGGTGCATGCCTCTGCTCTCCCCAGACTGAAGCTCTGGGCCCAGGGCTTTAGGGATTGAGGCCCACCTCTGGGCCATGGCCACGCTTGGAAGGCCTTCTGCTGGCCCCAGAACAGTCCTTCCTGGACTCTTCCTCACACTGTGGTGTCTGCCCCAGGGGATGACGGACAGCTGCAGAGACACCCCACTGGCCCCAGGACATACAGCTTGTCGGAGGCACACGGGGCCAGCTGAAGGCCAAGCCTGCCTCCTTCCACCCACCTCCTCAGCTAGAGAGGAGCCATATAGGACAGATAACATGACCAGAGCCCTGGACACTGTTTGCTTTATAGATTGGGAAAGTGAGGCCTGGGGGGTGAGGACTGGCGAGGCTGAGGCCCAGCAGGGTGGCCAGGGCTAGGGGTCTGGGCTCAGCGGGGGCAAGGCGGGCACGGGGAAAGTGAACTTCTCGGTCTGGATGAGAGCAATGCCCTTCTCATAGTAGGCGGCCTCATTGATGAAGATGGGGTACACGGTGGCCTCCCCCTCATACAGCACGGTCTTGCCACTGAACAGCTGGAACATGGGCGCGCCAGTCCGCAGGGGCTGGAAGTCTCGGTCCTGGAGGATAGCCAAGGGCCAACACGCTGGGGCCAACCTCTGCCGCAGCCTGGCTGTGCCCCTCACGACCTCACCCATTGCCTCCTTCACCCCCTCCATCAACTGGGACAGGGGTCTGATGAGAGTCCACCTGGTGTGTCTAGAACTGGGGACACCAGTCACCTGGGGAAGACGTCTGTCATTGTGGAAGTGCAGCCCAGTGGTTGCTGGCACAGACGCTGAGGCCTGGGTTCAAATCCTTACTAGCTGTGTGGCCCTGGGCAAGTCACTTAACTCCCTGTCCCTCAGCTTTCTCACCTGTAAAATAGGGATTATATAATAGCTCCTCTTGTCATTCTGAAGGCCCCCTGGTGGTGCAGTGGCTAAGGCATTCAGCCCTTAACTGAAAGGTTGGTGGTTCAAACCCACCAGCTGCTCCGTAGAAGAAAGAAGAAGCAGTCTGTTTCTATAAAGACTGACAGCCTTGAAAACTCTACGGGTTCCGCTCTGTCCTCTAGAGGCGCTGTGAGTCAGAATTGACTCCACAGCTGTGGGGTTTTTTTTGTGGTTTGGGCTTTTTTGGTAAAGAGAGCCTTGGAAACCCTGTGGTGCAGTTCCACTCTATCCTCTAGGGGCGCTGTGAGTC
>NW_006921717.1:1547304-1553427 GCF_000298275.1 Orycteropus afer afer | reverse complement strand
CTTCCGAGGAGTGGCTGGTGGGTTTGAACCACCAGAGCTTCCATAGGAAAGTTTATTAAACACTTTTTAAATTGTGGGAGGAAACACCCAAAATGTCTGCTATTACTTCACACCTGAAAGAAGGGCTGGGGTTGGGGGTGGCTGACTTAAGACCCTCTCACCCAACACACTGAAAAGACGGTGTGCTCTCCACTACACTGCAAGATAACGCCTCCCAGTAAGACACAAAGCTGTAATACTCAAAACTCACTGCCATCGAGTCGATTGCAACTCATAGCAACCTCTCCTTGGGTTTCCAAGGCAGCAAATATGGAAGTAGACTGCCCAGTCTTCCTTCCATGGAGTGGCTGGTGGGTTTGAACCTCCAGCCTTCTGGTCAGCAGTCAAATGCCTTAGGCACTACGCCACCAGAGTTCCGTCAAAGCTGTAAATAAAAGAACTAAAAAGTCCAACCAACTTCTCATGTTTCCTACACTTGTCACTTTGACCCATTTTTTCAGTTTGAAAGCTCTCACTCCTCCTCGCTCCTGTGCCCAAGATCTGCTGAGCCCTCTGCACGTGGCAGGTCTGTCAGCTGGGTCACCCCACATAGCTGGAGGTCTGCTTGCCTCGGGAGCCAGGTCACGGCTGTCCCACTCAGGGGTCGGTGAGGATGACGAGTAAGGGGATGGGGGGAGGTGGCCGTTTGTGCTCGGGGGCATGGGGGCCTCTGAGATGGAAACCTGTCCTTGTGGGGGTTCGTCTTCACTTGGTCACTTCTGATTGTGGGGATGCTCCATTGGCCTGAGAGGACCCCGTGAGCCCACAGAGGGTTCCTCGTGGAGGAGAGGTGCTGGCTGGTCACTGGGCTCAGCCGCAGAGTTTTGAGGTGGGTGTGGTGGTCACCTCTGAAGCCCTCCTGAACCCACCACCTATGACAGCTGGGGGTGGAAGTGGAAAAGCAGTTACTAAGGAGCCTAGGGCTTCAGTGTCCAGCATGGTAACCTACCACCTGGATCCTGCTGGGAACGAGGACTGTGAGACTGCACAGACCCTTTTAACAGCGCCCTCGTGTGGCAGCAACCAGACCAGCGGCTGGTGCACTGTCAGCCTGTCCTCACGCACCCCTGGGCCAAGTGTGGACGCCGGACAGCCAACTCCAGGAGCATTCAGGAAGGCAAGGCTCCCAGGCATGCGGAATCATACACGCTCCAGGAATTAACCGGAATACAGAAGAGGGACTCGAACCTCCGAAGCAGGTGGACTAGGCAGGCCTGCTCCACATCCCCTCCCTCCCGACCAGGGGCAGGTGGTCCGTTGCGTCCAGCCCCCTACAGGCTCTATGAAGATCTCCGTGGCTCCCGGTGCCAGGCTGAGTGTGGGGGCTCCGGGGAAGGAGGCAGGGACCGTGGGGACAGGGGCCGGCTCCCAGTCTGAACCTCAAGTTTCCCACATTCCTGACATGGCCCCCAGGCTGTGACTCCAGGAGTCTCGTCCTCACACACACACACCTGCAGCTCCGGGTGCACGGTGCCCGCCAGGTCCCCGTCCTCGGTGCGGGGAAAGTCCACGCGGCTCACGGTTCTGTATGCGTCCATCTCAAAGGCCGGGAAGGCTGTGCCTGCGTGGGGGCTGCGTGTGAGAGCCGTCCCTTCTCCAGGCCAGGGATGGAGTGAGCGTGGGGTCACGCAGGGCCGGACCCCAGCCCGCCTCCGTCGCTGGGCCTCAGTTTCCCTGCAAGCGTCTGGGGCCTCACCCTGGTTGAAGAGCTCAATGAAATCCAAAGCTTTGCCCACCAGGGACTTCATCCGGAGGAAAAGGTCGGCCCGCAGCACGCCCTGAGGTTGGGGGCCCAGCTCCAGCGCTGGGCGGAAGAGAAGGAGTTCGGCAGGCGCTCCGAGGGGGCTGCCGTCAACAGGCTCCGCCCCCGGCCCGTAGACTCCGCCCCGGCCCTAAGGCTCCTCCCCCTGCCTCGGAGGCCCTGGCCCGCAGACCCCGCCCCCAACCCGCAGACCCCCGCCCCCTCAACGAGAGCCCCGCCTTCCTCTGGCTACGCGCCCCCTCCCTGCCCGCCTGGCCCCGCCCCTGGCCCCACCCACTTCCCACATGGCCACGGCCCACCCATTCCATTCTTGGCCACAGAGTCGATGCTGTAGCTCTCCTCCCCCGGCAGCTGGTAGAGGAATACCGGGCAGGGTAGCTCGGGGCTCTGCAGCTGGGGGCAGAACGGGCAGCTCAGGGCCTCGGCCGACTGGGAAGGGGAAACTGAGGCGTGGGAGTGGGGAATTGAGGAAGCAGAGGGCACGCCGGCCTGGCGGCCGCCTCGCTCCACCCTCTTGCAGGAGGGTGGTGTATCAGACATCCGGGGATGTCCGCCGGTGGCAGGCCCGGGGGCTGGGGTCGAGGGGAAACGGAGGCCCAGCGCAGACGGGCCATTATGGGACGCCTTCTGCCTTGCCCCGCCCCCACCCTCCCTCGCTCTGCCCTCGGGGGGCCTGGTGCGCGGGGACTGGGCCACCTGTAGGTGGCGGCACAGATGCATGGCAAACACGTTGTGAGCACTGTCCGCGATGAGGCAGGTCCCCATGTTGGCCGTGGTGTTATGCAGGTCCACGACGAAGTCGAAAGCCAGGCCAGAGGCCTTGGGCCCCAGCAGCTGGTTCAGCTCGCGGGCCCTGGTCACCTCATATGGGTCCTCTGGGGTGGGCCTGGCGCTGCAGGGGGCAGGAACGGATACGGACTCTGCCAGCTTCAGCCATCACCACTTTAATGGGGCAGCCGCATGCTGCTGCCAGGAGGGGGCCCCTGAGGCTGGGCAGGGAGACTGGCTCAGGGCTCTTCCTGGGCTGTCAGTCTGGCCGCCTCTGCTCACAGCCCTGGTGGGCTCCCCACTGCGCCCATGGAAGTCCAACCCCTCACCACAGCCCAGCCGGCCAGTGCGCTGCCTTCCTCTGGATGTCTAACTCCAGCTACACCTCCCCCAGCACCAGCTGGTCATCCCTCTCAGGCTGTGCACTTGCCCATCCCTGGCTGGAACCTCCTTCTCTCATGTGTTCACCCGGTTAACTTCTCCTGACCCTTGGAGCTTGGCTGAGCTAAAGGTTGGGAGTGCTGGCCCTCCCCGCCTCCTGCAGCTCCACCCCACACTGCTACATGCAGCGGCAGCGGCCGCCGTCCATTGAGTCCAGGACACGGGGGCCAGCGAGGGCCCCTGCTGGGGACCTGCTCACCAGCCCTCCCTGATTGCGCATGAGGAGATTCAGTTCTCTGTGTAGCCCCTAGCCCTGCATGTAGGCTCCTCAGTTGTTGCTGGGTTTCTCAACTGTTTCCCCCTGTAAACTGAGGACAACACCTGGGTCCTCCTTCCCAGGCCCTGGCCTGGAGACTATCCATTGTGGGAAGGTGTGAATGTTAGTTGTCATAAAACAAGTAAGCACAGCCAGTGGGGCTGATCTGGGGGGACCCAGCCTGGAGTCAGGGAGGGCTTCCTGGAGGAGGTGACGTCAGTCTTGATTTCTCTAAATGGGGAGGAATGGGCATGGCAGGAAGAGGTGTGTGTGTGTGTGTGTGTGTGCCCTCTGCACGGCTGGAGGAACCTTGAGGTGGGAGCCTCAGTGTCAGGCTAGGGGCTGGGCCAGTCTGGCAGGCAAGGGCACTCACGTGAGGAAGGAGCTGGTGAAAGTTCTGTTGAGATCACGGCCCACATATCGGCGGCAGGCGGCCGTGGCCTCTGGGTTGGCCAGCACGGGCATGGTGGAGAAGCTAGGCCTCTGCAGTTCTGCTGGTGCCCGCAGCCAGTGCCGGGCCAGGTAGACGCCAGACATCTCATTGCCGTGGGTGCCCCCGGTCACAGCCACGCGGCGCAGGGGCTCCCGGGGCACAGGCAGGGAGCACATGTCGGTGTGACGTGGGGCTTAGGAGGCTCTGGATGGAGACGTGGGCCCAGTGCTCAGAGCTGCCTGGGACAGAGGTGGTGAGCTCCCTGGGGCCAGAGGAATCCAAGCTGGGCAGGTGCCTGGCTGTCAAAAGGGTCGTGATATCAGCTGGATGAAGGAAACGTCAAGCCTTTCCGGGCCCCACCCTTGGGGGCCAGTTGGACGTGTCCCACCTGCACCCCCAGTGGCCCAGGTCAAGGCCGCCCTCAGTTGAAGGTGCTTGAAGTCCCTCCAGTTGCACCCTTCCTTGAAGGACGGCCATTGCCCTCTCCACCTTTCTCTCAGGAGACTTCTCTGGCTCCAGTTTGCAGGGAGGACGTCTCTCCTCAGTTGAGAAGAGGGGCTCAGACATTTGGGGAGATGGAGTCACCAGGGCATACTCCCTACAGGAAGGGGACTGAGTGCCCATTTTATAGACGGGAAAAGAGAGGACAACATGGAGAGTGGAGTGTGTCATTTGATTAGCTGTGAAATCTCTGGACTCCACGCAATTCTGCTCCTTTCTGCACTTCCCAGCGCTCCTCTGAGTGGGTGCAGGGCCTTTGGGGGGCTTGCTTACCTGGGGATTCAGGTCCGAGCTCCCTGGGCTGCCAGGATTAGGGGGCTGGCCTCCAAGACGGACTGGTATTTATGGACCCTGGGAAGCCCCAGGGAGGAAGTATTTCTGCAGAGTTGGCCCAGTAGCCAGGGTGGGTGGGGCGGGCTGAGGTCCAGCTAAAGGTTGGGAGCCGTGGGCCCTTCCCGCCCCCAGCATCACCCTCCACGCTGCTATTTTCAGTGGCGCTGTGAGGGCCCACTGAGTCCAAGGTACAGGACAGCCCCATCCAGGGCCCAGAGGCAGGGCTCTCATGGGGAGCTGCTCCCGGCCTCGGAAGATGGCTGGCAAGGATTCCAGAAGGCCTGGGGTGAAGAGGCACTGCCCCAAAAAGGATTTGAGCTGAGCCTGCAGGACAGCCAAGTTCAAGCCATTTAGCCACACAGGTGTCAGCCAAGAGCAGAGGGGACTTGAAAAAACAAACAAAAAACCAACTCACTGGCGTCAAGTCAATTCCAACTCATAGCAACCGCTCCTTGAGTTTCTGAGGCGGTATGTCTACGGAAGTAGATTGCCCAGTCCTTCCCAGGATTGGCCGGTGGTTTTGAACCGCCAGCCTTCTGGTTAGCAGTCAAATGCCTTAGGCTGAGTCCAGCCCACACCTCTGGCTGAATCTGCCCGGAGGGTACCTGCCTTAACTTGACTAAGAGGCTGTGGTGTTGTAAGAGTTGGGGTGTGTGACTTCGACCACCAGACCAGGCCACTGCTAAGTCACTGTCAAGCCATGTGTCTCGGTAGCCACCCAGGTGAGGAGGGTCCCCTCCCCTCCCTCTCAGCACCATGCTTGTCCTTGGAGTCCCCAGAGGACCCTGCTCACTTGTCACCTTTGCTCTATGGGCTGTGCCCTTTGGGGTCCCAACTTTACTGCTCTCTGGTGTTTGAAACAGTAGTTCAAAACATTCAGCCACTTTCTGTTTTTAGGAGCAGGTTGATCCAAATGACGGGGCCTCAGCCCTGTTCACAGGTGGAGAAACTGAGGCTCAGAAGGAGTGGGTGTCCTCACTCGAGGGCACCCAGGGCGTTAGGAGCAGAGCTAGGATTGGAACCTAGGGCTGCCCAGCCCAAGCCCACCCTCCCCCAACTGCTTTTCACAGGGAGCAGGGTGGCAGTCCCCTGCACCTAGCCCCTGGGCCTGCCTTCCTGTCAGCCTGGCTGGGCACTGGGAGGATGGCTGTGAGGTCACTGAGGGAGAGAGGGACAGAGAACCACCCCAGCCAGTTACCAGTGCCCGCTGTCTGCCAGGCCCTGGGGCTCTGATCCTGGTCCACTACCAGATGCCAAAGCTGATGCCATCTGCCCCAGCTGGGCCCCTCTGTGCCAACCCTTCTTACAGTTGCCTAACCCGCTGTTCTGGTTCCCCAGTGCCACTCTGACAAGAATAGACCACAAATGGGACGGCCTTAACAAACAGGAGTTTATTCCTACAATTGGAGGCTTTAAGTCCAAGTTCAAAGTGGCAGGCTCTAGGGGCCGGGTGAAAGCCCCTCAGCCTTGGGGTCCAGCTCTGCCTCCTGCTCCCGGCCCACTGGAGCTAGAGGCGTTTCTTCACTCAGACAGCTGCTGGCTGCTGAGGCTGAGAAGCCCCAAGGTTGACAAGTAAAAAGGCACAGTCCC
>NW_006921717.1:1536838-1547204 GCF_000298275.1 Orycteropus afer afer | reverse complement strand
TCCCGATGTTACTAATCCACACGGCAGGCCATTAACTTAAGTCCACTATAAGTCCCAAGGTCAAAGACATAGCAGGCTGCTGAGCAACGACACAGCTACATGCAGGGTCCAAGCATTCCAAAGGCTGGAAACCATTCACAAAGCTTCTGCTTATACACAGGAAGCAGACCACATCCCAAAGGCAGCTACTCAGCTGCTTGTGGTAGATCCCTCCATGGAGCTGATCGCCAGTCTCATCATGGGGAATACTACCACCAGCTGCCCAGCCACTCACCCAGGCCCAGCCAAGCTGACACACGAACATCACCACCACACCCACCGTGAGGCTGTCGTGAGGTTCCCAGGGCTCCGTGGGCTTGGAGCAGCTGTGGTATCTCTTGGGGCTACTTGGTCTTCCTCCCATCAGGACCCTGGCAGTGGGACAGGGTGACTGGAGGGTGGCAAAGTGTGAAGCTGGGTCACCAAGAGGGTGGGGCACCCTTCTGGGATCCGGAGCCTCAGCAAAGGGGTGGTGGGGACCCCCACTTTCGGCCACTGGGAACTGAGGGGCCTTGCAGCCTCTGTCCAGCTGTTAACAGCCTAACCAAAGTTGAACAAAACCCGTCATCGTCAGGCCATTTCTGACCTGTGACCTGTGTGTCAGAGTCGAACTGTGCTCCACAGGGTTTTCAATGGCAGGGAGATCACCAGGCCTTTCTTTCGAGGGACCTGGTGGTGGAATCGAACCCCCACCCTTCGTTCCTGTTTGTGCCACCCTGGGGCTCTTTAGCAGCCCTGGGGGACCGCTGTCATTCACTCCGTTTGCAGATGGGGATTGAGGTTCGAGGAAGCCGAAGGGATTGACCAAGACCCCCCAGCCAGTGATGAGAGAGGTCAGAGCTGTGTCTGCCTCCCACCAGTCCTTCTCTGCCACTCGGGGTTGGGTCTTGAAGGCCTTGCCTCAGGGAGTCAGAAGCTTTGGTCTTTTTTCTAAAGGCCCGCACAGGTGCTGGGAACCTGCTGAGTCAGGGCTGGGCCTTTGGGGAAGGAAGGGTCTGCTCAGTAGACCTGGTTATTTTGGGGGCCTTAGGGGCCAGAGCACTTCCTGGGCCCCCAGGTCTGGGGTGGACAGCAGCAGGAGTGCTGGGAAGTTTCACTTCCCTTGGTGGGGGGCCCGCTTCCCAGTTTCAGTGGGTGTTTGTAAACCGGAAGGAGGGCCCCTGATCCGGACTGTGCGTGTGTGTGAGAGTGTATGTGTGTGTTTGGGTGTGTGTTGGTGTTTGTGAGTCTGTGGTCTGAGGGGTCTGCAAGGGAATCTGCTGAGTCGCACCTTTGAGACCAAGGAAGTGGAGGAGGTAGAGAGAGACTCCTAGCCTCCTAACCCCTAACCCACAGTGTTGTACAGCTTGGCCCAGGGGCTAACCCCTAACCCACAGTGTTGTACAGCTTGGCCCAGGACAGCCGCCGGTCCAGGCTTTGCAGGACCAGGCCCAAACTGCCCCTGGTCCCTGCGCACCCCTCTTGCATGTCACACCACCTTGAGTTCCGCTGCTGCCGTCCGGTCCTGGCCACGCCAGCAGAGGTTACGTCTCTGCTTCCTCCCCAGGTCTGTTCAGCAGCTCTTGGTCCTAACAACACCCCATCTTCTGTCTCTAGCTGTGGGGGCCGCAGAGCCCAGCCCCGGGTTCCCTTCTCTGTCCACCCTCTCAGATGACCTCCCACTGGCCTCTGGCTTCTGGTGCCTTCTTCTCCGCTGCTGGTTCTCAGATTCCCAGCCCAGGGCCCCAGGCTCATGCATTTTCTGCTGCCTGCCCTTGTTTTGTTGTGCACAGCTTAGGACAGTGTCTGTAGGACATGTCAACCCTCAGGGCTGGAGGAGGCTGGGGCAGGAGGTGGGCTGGCCTGCAGGCCCTGAGCCACGTGGGGAGATGCTCCTAACCCCAAAACAAACTGGATGGGTGATGGCTGGATGTGCAGGTGGTGGGTGACGGGGCCTTAGGGGAGGCACGGTGGGGGCGGAGCGACCAGGCCAGAGAGACAGACAAAGTGGAGGGGCCTGCTGGGCGTAAGGGTCTGTTGGGGGCTTTGTTCTGAGCGTGTTGAGTTTGGGTGCTGTGAGGTGGTGTGCGTGGAGCTCTGGAGACGGCTCTCAGGAGTCCAGATGACCCTTCAGGGCTGGGCCTGATGTTGACGACACAGAGGGGGTCAGGCTCAGCCTGTCTGAGTGTTCGCGGGCGGAGGGCTGGGGCAGGGGTGGGCACTGAATCAGCAAAGCCAACGCAGGGCCTTCAGCGCCTCTCTCTCTGTCTCTGTGTCTCCCTCGCTCTCTCCCCGTCTGTCTTGTCTGTCTGTCTCTCTGTGTATGTCTCTGTCTCTCTCTGTGTGTCTCTGTCTTTGATTCTGTCTCTCTGTATGTCTCTGTCTCTGTCTGTCTGTCTTTCCCTTACACAAACACTTATATCCATTAACCCATCTGCAGGCACTTTGGGGGCCTATCTGAGGAGCTCTGGCTGGGCACGGTGGGCACACCGGCCAACCTGCCTTGTCTCTGCCCCTCGGCCCCACCGTCTAGTTGTATAAACAGACATATCATTAGTGGAGGAGGGCATGATGCTGGAGTGTAGGGAGTCACTTCTCCGGGGGGTTCTCTAAGGGGCACGTAGTAGCCGCCCCCCTGCAGAGGTGGTAGGAAGCTGCCCTGCAGCCACGGGTCCTCCACACTGTGCCAAACAAGAGGCTGGGCTCTTTGGTGCTCCAAATGGGGTTGGTCCTGGGTCCATGGCAGCCCCATCTTTATCACAGCTGGGTCAGCCCCAGGGTGGGTGGGACGCAGGGGAGCCTGCCATTCCAGGAGACCCCGTGATGCCCCTCCCTGCCTTCCCCAGCCCACAGGCCTGCCTCCCGCGGCCACTGCCACGAGCGGGGCATGGGTACACTGTCTCCAGCACCCTCTCTGGGGCGCCCCACCTACTCCCTCCACTGGCTGGTGCCCTGGGGCAGGGGTGGGAAAGGACTAATTGTGTTTTGTCAGTTTTCATAGCAGCCAGCTCTGACGGTGGCCGATAACCACGCAGCACCTATGGCTGAAGCCGACCTCCTGTCCCACTGGGCTCCTGGGCCACCCAAGCCTCCTGATGGCAGCTGGACCAGGACAGGCTGCTGTCATCACCCTCAAGGCTGTGACAATGGCCCTGGGACAGCTCTGGAAGATGTGTGACTCGAAGCTGGTTCAGCTTTTGTAGAAACCAGTGCTGTCTCGATCGACGTGTGTCGGGGGCTGCTTGAGCCAGGCGAGGGCAGAGGACCCAGCGTGGAGGTGGGCCCCTGGAGAAGGCAATGCCTGAGCGGACGGGGTGGGGGGCGGGTGGAGGTGGAGGAGAGGCACTAGGAGCGAGGCCTGTGGGGCTCAGGGTCTCTAAACGGCCTGGGGTTGCCTGTCCTAAAGGCAGGACCGTCTTTGTTCCTTGTCTTGATGGTGTTTTTCCCTGCAGGGGCTGGTCAAGAGAGGAGAGGGCACGATATCACTGGGTTGAGCGGGGTGACTGGGGATACTTGTCACGTTTAGTAGCCTCTTGCCTTCTCTGTGGCGCTCTGGTGGTGCAGTGGTTAATCACTCGGCTGCTGGGAGGTCGGTGGTTTTGAATACACCATCTGCTCCACAGGAAAAAGATGTGGCAGTCTGCTTCCATACAGATGACAGCTTTGGAAATGCTCTGGGGCAATTCTACTCCCTCCTTTAGGGTCACTGAGTTGGAATCAACTTGATGGCAACAGGTTTGGTTTGGCTTCTGGTTTTTTGGCCTCTCGGCACAGACTCCCCAGGGTGGAAGGGAGAACCAGCTTTCTAGCTTCCCTTGCAGTCATGTGACTAGGTTCTACCAATCAGGCACCGTTAGAGTCTCTGAACGGCTGGAAGCTGTGTGAGGAGGCAATCAGGGTGCAGACCCCATCTTTTGACAAGATTCGAGAAGTCAGGGCCCAAGATTTCTGTGTGTGAGCCTGGGAAGTTTCCTGCACTCTCTGGGCCCCAGGGACAAATGTCCTGCCCTGCCTATGGGTTTTGGAGCAGACAGACCCAGGTTTGAATTCCTTCTGCGTCACAGACTGGGAGCCATAGGGCCAGTCCTCCCAATCTTCCTGAGCCTCAGTTTCTCTACTGTCAACTTGACTAATAACACCCACTACACAGACCGTGGGACCATGGTGTTCCCACAGCCCCCACTGAGAGCCTTTTTGTTCAGTACTGTGTGAAGAGTTGACCATTTCATAAAACTTGGCCTGGTGTAGACAGAGGGACAGGCAGCAGGTTCATCCCAGAAGGGCATCTGGAAAGGGGTTGAAGAGATGGCACCAAACATACACGGCCACAGAAAGGAGCAAGGATATGGGGAGATGATCCAACCCTACTTCATCCAGGAGCTGTGTGTGTGGCTGTTCTCTGCATGGACCCACATATCAAGGTAAGCCATGTGCTGTGTAATATCCATTCACTAATGTTCTAACACATATACGTCCATGGTCCCATAGGTTATAATACACCTCAGACATCTCAGTCAGAAAACGGGACACAGCAGCCATGACCTGATGTAGCTAACACTGCAACTTTCCACACACAACACGCGTAACTCATGTCTCTTGTACACAAAGCTGTTGTGCTTCCAGGCATACAATGGCACGGTACCTACATAACTTATAATGCATGTCTTGATAGTCACAATAAACACCCGTGTCCCTGAGGTACGTATGGACTGTACTTCCTACCATTATTTTAATGAACTCTCCCTACTTACATATAAAAAATTTACCATGTAACCACCTATGGTTTGACTCGCACCAGCAGCATCTAATCTCATGTATTGTACACGTCACGAGTGTCATAGCGTTACCTCTCTGTTTAATTTTCTTTAGAAAATATTACCGTGAAGTGCATCATGGCTCCCAAACACAGGAAAACGGCGCTAGTGACGGCAGCAGTGAGAGGCAGAGGAGAAGCATCGAGTTGGAAATAAAATGGAAGGTTATTAAACAATTTCTTTTCCATGAGGGTGGAAAAGCAGTGGGTGCTCTTGCTCATGGTTTAGTGTTTGCACGATGTCCGAATCATGTGACGTCCTATGGGCTGGTGGTTCAAACCCACCAGCCACTCCTCAGAAGGAAGACTGGGCAAGCTACTTTTGTAGAGATACGGCCTCAGAAGCCCAAGGAGTCGAGATCGACTCGACGGCAGTGAGGGTTTTTTTTTTGTTGTTGTTGTTGTTGTGGTGGTGGTCGTTAAGTGACCCGTGACTACCAGAACAGCAGCCAGGGGTCACTGAAGATGATTCCCATCTTTGCGGCCAGCCCTCCACAACTCCCTTGCTCCCACTCCTCCATCCCCCACTTGGTCACTATTGTGTGGACCAGCTCAGCCTCTCTGGTCTCCAGAAACTGAGCCTGCATCTCGAAGATGCAGACCCCACCAGGCAAGGATGGAACGCTCCTGGAAAGGGGTGGACTCTGGCAAAGAAAACATCCATTACTTGTAGGGGTGGTGAAGAATCAACCGACACGGGCACCATCTCATCTCATCCTCACCAGTGCCCTGTGGAGTTGGTACTATCAACAGTCCTTATCCACAGCTGAGGCTCAGAGAGGACTAGCACCTTGCCCTCTCTAATACAGCCTAACACAGCCTGTATATGGCAGAGCCAAGGTGCAAACCCAAGTCTTCCTGAGCTGAGACCCTGTGCCCTTGACCCCGGAACCAACGGTCTCACAGCAGGAGAAGAGGGAGACATATGGTATCCAATTGAGAGTGGAGGAAGGGCCGTTTTGACTCAGACACTGTCAAGGGGCTGTTGTGGGACTGCCCCTACTCTGAGTGGTCTTCAGGATCCACGTTTTCCTTGGAAACTTTGTCGCCTATCTGAACAAATTGCTGGTGGCTAAGAGGGCCACGGGAACGAGATTGGGTATGAAAGGGCAGTTAAGCACCTCAAGTGTCTCCAATGAACTGCATCTCTGTTCCTGGCTCACTGGGCCCACTGACCAGACTGTGGCCTAGAGATCCTCGGATTCTTTCTCAATCCCTCCATCTCTCTTTTGAGTTCAGTGGTTATCTTGAGGATAACCCAGGGCAGGGGTAGGGAGAGAGAGGGTCCCTTAGACACAGGCCCACTGATCACTCAGAATCTACCTAGGCCACCTACCCACCCGTCCACCCAACTCCATTTCCTCACTCCTACATTCACCCACTGTTTGGGTTCTCTGTTGCTGCTGTAACAGACATCCCATAAGCGGAAGGCTTTAACAAACCAGGATTTATTCTCTTACAGTTCAGGAGGCTAGAAGTCTGAGTTCAAAGTACCAGCTCTAGGGGCTGGTGAAGGCCCCTTGACTTTGGGCTTCAGCTCTGCCTTCTGTTCCTGGCCCACTGAAGCTGGAAGCTTCTCTTAACTCAGGCAACTGCTGGGTGCTGAGGCTGACAAACCCAAGGTCGACAAGTAAAATGGCATCAAACCAAAAAAAAAAAAAAAGTCATGGCTGTCGAGTGTCGAGTCAGTTCCAACTCATAGCAGCCCCTCCTTGGGTTTCTGAGGTGGTATCTCTATGGAAGTAGATTGCCCAACCTTCCTTCCGAGGAGTGGCTGGTGGGTTTGAACCGCCAGCCTTCTGGTTAGCAGTCAGGTGCCTTAGGCACTATGGCACCAGAGCTCCTAAAATGGCACAGTCCCAAGAATATCAAGCAGCACAGCAGGCCACTAGTGCGAGTCCAGAAACAGTCCCAGTATCAGCAGACAACATGGCAGGCCACTCACCGATGACTCAGCCAAATGCACGATCCAAATGTGCCGGGAAGCGTGAGACCTTTCTCAAAGTGTCTTCTTATATATGGGGAGCAGACCACATCTCTAAGGCAGACACTCAGCTGCTCACAGTAGATTCCCCAGGGAGCTGATTACCAGTTTCATCACGGGGAATAACTGTATCCAGCTGCCCAGCCACTCAAAACCTGGCCCAGCCAAGTTGACACATAACCTTAACTACCACACCCACCCACCCACCTACCCATGTACCTGCCCCCCCATGCTCTCATCCATCAATCCATCCACCGATCTATCCATCCACTCACCCACATACCCACCCATTTGCCCATCCATCCATCCATTCATACATATACCTGTCCATCTGTCCATCCGTCCATCCATCCATCCTCTCACTCATTCATTTCTTTCCTTCACTCATCAACAAGCCCATCCATCCATCCACTCACCCACATACCCACCCATCCACCCATCCACTCATATATATACCTGTCCATCCATCCATCCATCCATCCTCTCATTCATTTCTTTCCTTCACTCGTCAACAAGCCTGTTAAGCATCCCCTTTGAGTCCACCTTGCACCCTTTGGAATCACACATCTCCAGCAGTCCCCATACTTCTCACTCCCCCTCAACCGCAGACCACTTGCCCAGTTCCCTCACGGCTCTGAGTGTTGAGCAACCCACTGAAGCAAGAGTTGGAGTGGGGGCAGGATCTCAGGGTGAGGTCTCAGGAGAGAAGCTGATCACCATGAACCAGCCATACTGTCTTCTGATCCCCTATCCCCCACTTCAGTAAAGACCACCGTCCCTCAGCAACTCTGCCCTTGCTTTGCTGTATGCACTGAGTTTAGTCCAATCCTGTTTCTAGACTCCAGGTTCCCCATTTGTCAAATGAGGAGGCCAGACTTAGAGCCTGTCAGGTCTGACGTCCGCCTGGGGATCTAGAGCAGGGATGACAGACGTGGTTGACACATTCACACACGCCTCACGTGCTCGTAGCAGACATTACCAATCAATCACTGCACTCCTTCCTATAGATTCCACACACAGCATGAGAATCTCTGTCAGTGAAACACTTGAGGGAGACACACCAATTGGCTAGATCTAGGTTTAAGATCGGGAGCTCTGATGACAGAGTGCCTAAGGCATTTATTTGAC
The DNA here is from genome assembly GCF_000298275.1 of Orycteropus afer afer. Lineage (NCBI taxonomy): Eukaryota > Metazoa > Chordata > Mammalia > Tubulidentata > Orycteropodidae > Orycteropus > Orycteropus afer. The sequence goes on along the minus strand of NW_006921717.1, from coordinate 1,539,261 downwards.
TGCTAACCAGAAGGCTGGCGGTTCAAAACCACCAGCCACTCCTCAGAAGGAAGATGGGGCAATCTACTTCCGTAGTGATACCGCCTGGGAAACCCAAGGAGGGGTTGCTATGAGTCGGGTCCGAGATCAGATCATTTCAGGGAAGACATCCCCAGTTCCCCCGACTAGGTGTGAAGGGAGCTGTGAGGTAGAAATAGCTCTGCCTTTGGGAGGAACGACACAAGGGAGTCCTTGCTCAGCACAGGAGATGTGGCAGGGGCTCACAGCAGGGTGCCTGGGGCGCGGTGCTGGAGGCGGCAGGGGCTCACAGCAGGGTGCAGCTCTGGGAGTCCAGGGCCCAGGTGATGAGCTGCCGCCTGTGGTCAGAGTAGGGTGGGTAGCGCACTTCATGGAGCTTCTCCAGGCCCGGGTGTGAGAGCAGGCAGGCGCGGTGGTGGGAGAAGGTGTCGAAGGAGAACTTGCCGTGGTAGTTGCCCATCCCGCTGTGACCTGCGTGGACACCGGAGTTGGCAGCCCACCCAGCCGCCATGCCAGCCTCATAGCGGCCCCTAGCCCAGGCCAGAAGCCCCCAGGTGGCAGAGACCTTGGAAGGAGCCAGTCATTCTGAGAGCCGTTTTCAGGGAGGGAAGCTGAAGGCCTTAAGAGCCCAGAGTCTACACCAGGTTCTAGTCCAAGATCTAGAACAGTATGTGGACGGAAAAGGGGACTTCTGGGCCAAAGGTGCCACACCGAAGCTGGGGGGGGGGAGTAGGGGCTGGCTGGAGTGGGGTGCAGGGACTCACCGACTCCCCCAAACGGCAGGGATGACAGAGTCTGGTAGACAAAGCCATCATTGCCCCCGAAGCTGCCACTGCTGGTCTGCTCCAGCAGGTGATTCACCACCTGGGGGGAGGCGGGGTGGCAGGGTCCAGAAGGAGGGCCCCCTCCCTCCCCTAGGGGAGGTGGGAGGGCTGGTCATCAACATCCCCCACCCCATCCCTACTGAGCAGCCCTCTCCCCTCTAAGCACTTTTTGCAAGATAATGCCTTCAGTAGGAAAGCTGAAGGGAGTGTTTGCACAGGGAGACAGCTGGGGGAGGAGGCAGGAGTGCAGGGGAAGGGAAGGACAGGGGAGAGGTAACTAAGGGGGAGGAAATGGGAAGAGAGCTGTTGCCTTGTGGGGAGTTGCAGTCAATGGTATGAAACAAAATGTGTATGAACTGCTGTATGGAAAATGAATTTCCTCTGTAAACTTTCAGCCCCATCACAATACAAATTTACAAAAAAAAAAAAAAAGGTGCCTTCGCTTGAGTCTTATGTCGTTTTAAGATCTATGTATATGGAACCAGCTTGACCAGGAAAAGTGGAAGATGAGAGCAGAAGTGTGGAGGCAGTGAGTTTCTGTCCATGGGGGGGTGGGGAACGACTCAAAAAGGAAGGGTGAGAACAGTTGTTCTGGAATGTTGTTGAATCGTGAGCGGACGGATTGTTGAACTGGTGTACATTCTGCGATACATATTTTCAACAACAAAAATGAAATTAATTTTTTTTTTAAACAAAGATAATGCCTTCGTAGACGTGTCGGAGGCACCCTGGTGGATACTGAGACCTTCGTACAAAGATGAAGGAAGCCCTGTGGCCTAGAGGGCAGGCCTGTGACCGTGACCATGACTGTGACCGCAGGACGCAGCAAGAAGGCTAGCCAGCACCCAGCAAGGCGCGTCCACGCAGCCTCCTCCGCCCCACACAGCCGCTGCTCCCTGTAGAGAACTTTTGCATGATCTAGGAAAAGGGGCCTCTCTGGGCAGGCCTATCAGAAGGGACACCTCTTCTTCTGGCCAGGGCAGATAGCTGGGAGGCCACACCTGGAGTACGTGGGGGCAAAATGAGACTCCTCTGTGCCTCTGCAGGGCAGGCTTGGACCGGGTGGCCGGGGCTATGGTCATGGCCTCCCAGGGTGGGCTGTGGCACCCCCTCTGCCCCTGTCACCCCGGCCGCACCTGGCTGTTGTTGGAGAAGGCGTACAGCGCCAGGGGCTTCTCACGGCGGGTGATGAAGTCCACGGCCTCGGCCAGGCCCTGCACGTTCACGACGGGCAGGATGGGCCCGAAGATCTCCTCCTGCATCACCGGCTCCGACTCCTGCACGTCCACCAGCACCGTGGGGGCTGCCGGGAGGAGAGCACCGGCCCGGGCTGAGCGTGGTCGGGGACCCGGGGGCCCGGGAGGCCGCAGGTGCTCCACGGAGGAGCGGGAGGTCACCCGGCCTGGCCATGGAGCCCGGGGCCTGGGGCTGGGTCGGCCCTGTCACCAGTGCAGCAGGTGACAGAACCAAGGGGGGTGGGCACACTGGTGCCGGGGCCGTGCAGAAGGGCCTCAGCCCCCAGAGCCTGCACCCCGAGAGCCCTGTGCTCCCCGCACCACCCTTTGCCCCCTCCTCTCCCCC
>NW_006921717.1:1531454-1536644 GCF_000298275.1 Orycteropus afer afer | reverse complement strand
CTCCTGGGCCCCATGTGTCTGTGTCCCCTGCAGCCCTGGGCCCCCAGCGGGACTCACCGATGTAGCGCTCGCTCTCGTCACTCTGGCCGCCGATGGCCACGCGCCCACAGCCCAGCAGGCCCTGCAGCCGCTGGAACTGCCTCTCCCCGACGATGCGGCCCAGGTTGGGGGAGCTCTTGGGGTCGTCGCCATAGAAGCGGGTGATGGCGCTCTGCATGGCGGGCAGCAGCCGCTCCTGTGTCTCGCGGCTGCACAGGACGTAGTCGGGGGCCACGCAGGTCTGGCCGGCATTGAAGTAGCGGAACCAGACCACGCGGTTGGCCACGGTCTGGGGGTCACAGTCGTCGTCCACGTAGCAGGGGTTCTTGCCCCCCAGCTCCAGTGTGACGGGAGTCAGGTGCTTGGCTGCGGCGGCCATGACGATCTTGCCCACGCGGGGGCTCCCTGGAGACACCAGAGAAGAACCCCGTCCTCTAACAGCTGGCCACACGCTCCACAGTCCAGGTACCTGCCTCTTATTCCCATCCCTTCCCCAGGCCTGCAGTGTCCTGGGCTGCCACACCTGCCTTCCCTGCCAGTCCTCCTCCCTCCTCAGCCTCCTTGCTTCCCTGTTCTCTGTTGTCCCTCCATGCCCCCTTTCCCTGCACCCCTATAGCTCTCTTTGGGGGCCCCCTCACCTGTGAAAAAGATGTAGTCAAACCTGTTCTCCAGGAGCTGCCCCGTCTCCTCAGGGCCACCCAGCATCACTGCGAAGCAGCCCTGCAGGAGGAAGGTAGGGGACAGGCTCAGGTAGGATGCTGGCAAAGGCAGGACGTGGGGATGCCAGGAGCTAATGGGGTGGGCCACCCTCACCTGGTCCAGGTATTGGGGCAGCACCTCGGCCAGGACCTTCTCTGTGTTCTTGCTTATCTCAGATGGCTTCAGCACCACGCAGTTCCCTGTGGGTACAGACGGACAGAAGTGGGAGTACCCCACCTCCATCCAGGATGGGCCTGGATAGCAGAGACGGGGGGCAGAGGTCTGCGGCTCTTTGAGGCTGCAGGACCTTCTGCTCACCTGCAGCGAGGGCGCCCACCAGGGGCACCAGCATCAGGTTCACGGGGTAGTTCCAGGGGGCAACGATGAGCACCAGGCCGTAGGGCTCCTTCCTGATGAAGGCCGAACTCAGCTTTGTGAACTGGGGTGCAGGAGGTACGGTGAGCCCATGAGGAGCGCCCCAAACTCCCCATGCACACTGGTTCCAGTGACTTCCCGGGGCACAGCGATGGCCAGGGGGCCCGACCTGGAGCTGTCAATGCCTGGGTTCCCCCCTACCCCCTGCGCTCCCACCCATGCACTGCCGTCAAGGCGATCCTGACTCACAGCCACCCTGTGGGACGGAGAAGCGCCCCACTGGGTTTCCAAGTCTGTCATCTTTACACAAGCAGGTGCCCTCATCTCTCTCCTGAGCAGCTGCTGGCGTGTTAGAACCACTGACCTTCTGGTTAGCAGCCAACACTTAACCACCGTGTCTCCAGGGCCATGGGGGCTCACCATGTTGGTGGACACCGGCTCGTCTTTCATCCAGCAGCTGAGGTTCTTCATGGCCAGGTTGACCTCATTCTCGCACATGATGATCTCTGACACATCTGCTTCCAAGGACGACTGCGGGATGTGTGTTAGTGTCCACAGCAGGGGCCCGGGGAGGGGGGAGGGCAGCGTAAGTCACCGAGCAGTGGAGATGGAGGTTCTGCCCATCGGGGGCCAGGAGCACAGGCCAGTGGGTCTGCGTTCCAGTGCGGGCTCTGCCACTCACTGGCTGTGTGACCTTGGCCAAGTGACTTAACCCCCGTGGGCCTCCCCATCTGTGACACGGGGGACCAGAATTGTGGCTGTGTTAATGAACTAATCTCGTCTGGGGCCTGGCAGGTACTGTGCACCAGGTAAGGGCCTGCTCAATAAACGGGAATTAACTGAGGGGACAGCCAGTCAGCACTGGGGGTGCAGATCCTCCCCAAGGGGACAGGGGGACCCCAGGGGTGCTTCTGGGAAGGCAAGGGCAGGCCTAGGGAGAAAAAACTTCGCCCCTGGCCCCGCCCCCCGATCCAGGCCCCGCCCCTGCCTCCGGTCCAGGCTCTGTCCCTCGGGCCCCGCCCCGCCCCTCGGCCCCGCCCCGGCCCGCCCCCGGCCCCGCCCACCTTGTGCAGGTCCTGCGCCAGGGCGTCTCTCAGAAGCTGCTTGTTCTCCTCCAGGAAGCGGCCCAGGCCCTTGAGCTGCGCGGCCCGGAACTCGGCTGTCCGCGTCCGCCCCGACCTGAAGGCCTCCCGCAGCCGCCGCAGCGTGTCCGCGAAGGGGTCCATCCTGCAGAGTGGGGACAGCGTGGGCTTGGGGGCCGCCCACCCTCCACCAGCCTCCGCCTGCCCCGGGGTCTGTGGCTCGGGGCTCACGTGGGGGACCCACGAGGGCCTGGGGACTACCTGTGCCCCCCCCCAGACTACCACCCCCGCAAGGATTCCCCCCACCGCCACGCAGCACAGACACGCACGGAGGGCCAGTGTCTGCTCCGGGGGCGGAGACACTCCGTTGGTGCCTGAAGTCGAGGAGCGGGTCCTGAAGAGTGGGGTCTTTGTGGGCAGAGGTGGGGAGGTGGGGGCAGGCTGCCATGGGGCCCTGGATCCTTTTGGACGTTAGTCTGTGGGCCCACGGCAGCCACAGTAGGATGAGGGCGGGGAGAAGAACACAGCAACTGCCAAGACCTAGAGCAAAGGGTCAGGGTGCCCTAAACTGTGCACACCATGCATGTGTGCACGTGTGTGTAAGTGCATCTGTGTGCGTGTCTGTATATGTGTGTCTTTGTGAGGATGTGTATCCCAGAGTGTATCTGTGTGCGTGTCTGTGTGCTTTTGACTGTGTGTGTGTGTGTGTCTGGGTATCTGTGTACCCCAGTGTGTCTGTGTGTGAGTGTGTTTGTGAATGTGTGTGTGTGTGACTATGGCTGTAGGTGTCTGTGTATCCCAGTGTGTATCTGTGTGTGTATCCCAGTGTGTATCTGTGTGTGCATGTATCTGTGTGTGTCTGTGAGTGTGTCTGTGTATATGTGTGGACATGAGGTAGCCTCATTTTCCAGCAGCACCTGACAGGGCTGTACCAGGACCTCACTGGCACCTTGCAGGAGGTGGCCCTTTGTGACATCCCACCACTTCCAGGCTCCAGGCAGATTGCTTCTCCTGAGCCTCACTTTCCTCCCCCGTGAAGTGGAGACAGTGTCCTTTGGGACAGGGGCAGCATGGCCTGCAGCCCGACCCACAGGGAGTTTAACTTCATGGTCACTGTGCTTGTGGACAAGACCCAGAAAGCAGCCCGTGTTGTGCTCAAGGCATTGTCCCCAGTAAGGAACCCAGGGAGATGGGACAGAGGCTGGGCAGTGGTCCCGAGCTCGGGCAGCACTCCTGGGCAGCGTCTGAGATCCCCGCCACCTCCTCTCCTGACACGGGCTCCCACGCTGACGGCCCACCCCTCCAAGGAGGGTGGGGCACATGTCCCAGTGCATGAGGAGTTTGCAGCTCTCGGCAGGTGATAGGTGCTCAGCAAAGACTGTGGACTGACTATGTTCAACCCCTGTGCTGCCCACAGCCAGGCCCCAGTCAGCCCCTGCCCAAAGCTGGGCCTGCGGTGGCAGAGTGGAATGCACCCTAGGTCCAGGTGGAAGCCCAAGAAGGACCCAGGGCCATTCCATCCTGAGGGCTGCCTGGAGGAGGCCCACCTCTGGCCACTGGCACTGCTCTCCCGTAGTCCCAGAGTTGGCTGGGAGCACATTGGGAGCTTCAGGTTTCAGGGCCCTGCCCCAGAGGTCCACCTGAAATGCCAACCTCAGCCCCTTCTCCCTCATCCAGCTTTCCCTGCCTGACATCCTCTCTAACTTCTTCCATGGCTCCCTAGTACCTCAAGTACCAGGGCTGAATGCCTTGGCCCTGCATCAGGGCCCAGCATTCAGACCCAGGGTGGTGGTGGTGTCTAGGCTGAGCTATGGCACCCAGCTGTCCTGATATTCATTCTAAGACCCCGTCCTCAGCTCTGTCACACTTTTCCAGGTGGGGTGGGCAGGGGGGGGATCCCCTGCTCTTTCTCAACAGTCATTGTCTTTGTCCCTATGAGTGCACAGACACAAGTGAGTGTCTGGGGTGGCTGCAGGCTTAACCTGCTCCTGGCTGATCCCCCAGGCTCTGTATGTTTGTCTCCTGCAGGAAGTGACCCAGGCCCTCGAGCCCCGAACCCAGCTGTCCACGTCCACCCCACTGTTGCTCAATAAAGTAATACAGAGCTGGCCTCTGTTCAACAGACGAGACAGGGTCCTGGGTGGGGGCAGGGCATCCCCTGAGTGGTTGCTGGACACTGGGCTCCCGGTCCTTGTCCAAGGAACTCTGGACCTTTCCTGCTCACTGTAGGGGAGCAGGCAGCCAGGGCCTGCTGAGGTGACAGCTGGCTGGAGGTGTCTGCAGGTAACACAACGAACTTGGTCAGCCCTCATGCAACTCAGAGTTCAGCTGGGAAGCCACATGGAGAGCATGCATGGCACCAGAAACAGTACAATTACAAACATGGTTGGTGTGGCACAGACTTGGCAAGAGGCCACCAGCAAGGCGACTGTAATGGGGAAGGGGAGATGTCTGCCAGGCAGAGTCGAGGGCAGGTGTTCTGGATAGAGGGGCCAGCATGTGCAAAGGCCCTGTGGTAGCAGATTTTGAGAGGCAAGATGCCATTGGGCGTGACCTGTCATGGAGGGAGTTGGGACTGTTTCAGGATAGAACAAAGGCTGGGAGGACAGAAGAGCTGATGTTGGGAGCTGACAGGGGACCTGATCCACCCTCCTCATGGCTGCCAAGTGACAGATTCCAACCGTGAAATCCAACAGCACATTAAAAGATGATGCACTATGAACAAATTGATCCCTGGAATGCAAGGATAGCTCAACATAAGAAGATCAATGGCTGCAATGCACCACGTTAATAGAATAAAGGGGAAAAAATATCATCTGAATTGAGGCAGAAAAGGTTTTGGATAAAATCCATCACCCTTTGATGATAAAAACACTGAGCAAACTAGGAATAGAAGGGAAATTCCTCAACATAGAAAAGAGTATTTATGAAAAGCCCACAGCTAGCATCATACTCGACTAAAAGCTTTAACCAAAGATCAGGAACAAGACAGAAA
>NW_006921717.1:1527731-1528919 GCF_000298275.1 Orycteropus afer afer | reverse complement strand
AAGTGTCTAGAATAGGGAAATGGTGGTGACCGGGGAACAGAGAGCATGCTTCAGGCTCAGTGCATGCAGTTTCTGTTTGGGGTGATGAAAAAGTTTTGGAAATAGAAGCTTGCACTGTGTGACGAACATAATCGACACCCCTGAGCTGTACACGTGAAGGAAGCATTTGACATGCTTTGGTATGCATATTTCCACCACAGCTAAAATGCTTTTAAGTGAGGACCGATAAGGACATTGGATTAGGCCATCCATGGGTCTGGGTCCCTGGGGACAAGAGCAGTTTGGGCAGATGTGGGAGGATGGATGGAATGGGAAGACAGGAAGGGGGGCCAGCTGCGGGGAGGGCCCTAGGGGAAGTTGTCTCTGGAGGCGAAGAGACTGACCGGGTGGAAGTTGGAGGAAGAGGTCAGGTCAAGAGAGAAGAGTATTTTTAAGATCAGCAGTTGAAAAGGAAGCAAAATAAAAAAGGCAAGTGGTCACTGTGGCCATGATGCTCCCTGTGCCCACCCAACACTGTGACCGTGTGCCCATCTCAGTACCTCTCTTTCATTCCCTTCTTGACCTCTTTCTGTAGTTTCCAAATCTTCTACAGGAGAATGTAATGCTTCCCGAGCCAGAAATAAACAGTGAAGGTTGTTCCTAAAACCTGACACCAAACACTCAGCTCCCCCGACCCCACTCCTGCCCAGCTCCCCAGCACCATCCTAATCCTGATCGCAGCCTGGAACGCCAGCTGGGTCCCTGTCTGTCTCCCGCTGCCTACTCCCTAGCCCAAGGGCTCCTCTGGAGAGGTCAGAGTCTGTCCCCATCGCAGGTGTAGGTTCAGCACAGGGCCAGCCACAGGGAAGGACACAAATCAGGTCCCAGGACGCCCAAGAAGCCTGTCTGTTACAGGTCGGGAAAGTGAGGAGGCTCAGAGACATGAGGCACTGGGAACACCCAGGGCTGAACCCAAGGCCCTGCCTCCCAACCCAGAGCTTCCCGGCCCTGCAGCTCCACACCTGTAGCCATCTGCTCCCTGGCCCCAAGTCCCCGCACCTGGGGCCCCACATCCCATCCTCTGCCCCCCTCACCCAATACCCACAATCCTCCTTTTTGGGCCCTTCTCCCCACTCCTCGCCTGGTGGCCCAACATACCCAACTAGCGTGGGTTCTGACCCTGGATTCTGCACCATGGCTTGGCTCTTT
>NW_006921717.1:1520568-1522199 GCF_000298275.1 Orycteropus afer afer | reverse complement strand
TCAGGTCTTGATCATATACCACCTCCTGAAATATTTGAGATCATTAAACCAATTCTTTCTTGGTGCAGTGACTCCATGTATTCTTTGCATCTTCTTTTGATACTTCCTGCATTGTCCAATATTTTACCCATAGACTCCTTTAATACTGCAACTTGAGGTTTGATTTTTTTTAAATCTCATTCAACACAGAAAAAGCATTTAACAAAATTCAACATCTTTTCATGATAAAACATTCTGCAAGCTAATAGAAGGGACTTCTTTATCTGATAAAGTGACTTTATGAGATACCAGTAGGTTATATCATATGCAAACGTGAAAGACTGAAAGCTTTTCCCTAAGATCAAGAACAAGACATGAATGCCTGCTTCCAGTACTGCTATTCAGCATTGAACCGTAAGTCCTAGCCAGAGCCTTTAGGCCAAAAGAAGAAATAAAATGAAAGGGAAGACAAACTAACTCTATTGCAGATGACATGATTCTTTATATAGAAAATCCCGAAGAATTCACACAAAACCTTCTGGAGCTAATAAACAAATGCAACAAAGTTGCAGAGTACAAGGTCAACTCTCAAAAATCTGTTCTATTTCTATGTATATTATCAATGAACAACCTGAAATGGAAATTTGAAAAAATAATTCTTACATTTACAGTAGCATCCAAAATAATAGAATACTAGTGAATAAATTTAACCAAGGAGCTGAAAGATTTATACATTAAAAATTAAGAAACATTACTGAAGTAAATTAAAGAAGACCTAAATAAATGGAAAGACATACTATGTTCATGGATTGGAAGGTTTAATATTTTGTTAAGATGTCAATATCCCCAAAGTGATCTACAAATATAATGCAAGCCCTGTCAAAATTTCAATAGCTTTTTGTTCCAGAAATGAAAAATGAGCTCCTTAATTTCATACGGAATTGCAAAGGTTCTTGGATACCCGAAACAATACTGAAAAAGAAAGTCAATTAACAATAACTGCAAAGTTCTATTTCTAGACATTCAATTTTAGCTCATTGATCGACAGTAAAACCTGTGGAAGATGATGACTGTGTAAGGTGGAAACCTGTTAAAGAAGGAAAACTCAAATATTTTCCACTAGAAGGAGAAATATAACAGTGGTAAGACTACACTGTCAAAGATAGAAAACTTGAGAGACCCAGAAAAACAAGTCAGTCCTGTTGAGTTCCGGCTCTCACAGGTTTCACTATATATGTCTTTTCTTATGTCACTTGGGGCCTCCTCTTTGAAATACTAAGACCCCAAATAAAGGATAGCCCTAAATTATGTCCAGAGAAACAAACATACTGAAAATCCACTTATACTATCTTGCCCATGAATAACAATGTTAAATTTAAAGTTCTTCCCAGATTCTGGCTCTACTGTCCCTCTCTATTGAAAGGCTATGTTCTCATTGCTGTTGTTGTTATGTGCCACCAAGTCTTCTCCAACTCATAGCAACCCCTCCTTGGGTTTCTGAGGCGATATCTCTATGGAAGTAGATTGCCCAATCTTCCTTCTGAGGAGTACCTGGTGGGTTTGAACTGTCAACCTTCTGGTTAGCAGTCAAGTGCCTTAGGCACTACACCACTGGAGCTCCCTATATTCCCATAGTCTCCTGGTTAGGGCAC
>NW_006921717.1:1511513-1520468 GCF_000298275.1 Orycteropus afer afer | reverse complement strand
GTTGAGTGGCTGGGCAGCTGGTGGTAGTTATTCCCCGTGATGAGACTGGCAATCAACTCCATAGTGGGATCTACCACAAGCAGCTGAGTAGCTGCTTTAGCAACGTGGTCTGCTTCTCATATATAAGCAGCTTTGGAAATGGTCTCTAGTTTATGGTACACTTGAACCCTGTATGGAGCTGAGTCATTGTTCAGCAGCCTGCCAAGCTCTGTTGACCTTGGGACTTTTAATGGACTTGAATTAATGGCCTGCCGTGTGGTTTGGTAACATCAGAACTGTGCCTTATTACTTGTTGACCTTGGGTTTGTTAGCCTCAGCAGCCAGTAGCTCCAGCTCCAGTGGGCTGGGAGCAGGAGTCAGAGCTGAAGCCCAAGGTTGAAGGGCTTTCATCCACCCCCCAGAGCTTGGCACCTTCAACTCAGACTTAAAGCCTCCGAATTGTAAGAATAAACTCCTGTTTGTTAAGGTCATCCCATTTGTGGTAATTTCTTGTCAGAAAGTAACTAAGCACTAAGTAACCAAAATAGGCACTATTAGGGATTGAATTGTGTCCCAAAAAGACCTGGTAAAGTCCTAACCCATGGGACCTGTGAAGGTGACCTTGTCTGGAAATAGAATATTTGAGTATTTCTTTGGTTAAGTTAACACAAAGGCTAATCCAGGCTGAGCAGTGTCCATATAAAAGAGAAAAAGAGACACAAAGAGACAGATGGACGGATGGCCATGTGAAGAAGCATCTACAAACCAAGGAACACCTCGGATTGACAGCTGTCACCAGGAGTAGGAGAGAAGCATGGAACACATTCTTCCTCAGAACCCTCAGAAGGAATCAACATGGCTGATACCCTGGCTTTGGACTTCTAACCTCCACAACTGTGAGACAATACCTTTCTGCTCTTATGAGCCACCAAGCTTGTGGTATTTTGTCATGGCAGCCCTAGGAAATTAATGCAGGCACCCCTCAATACAACTTGTGCAATCTGTTGGTTGGGCTTGGGCCCTTGGATCATCGAGACTCCTCTTGGCCTCCACAATAGTTCCTCAGAGGACACAGCATCATCTTCTTCCTCTAGCATTCACATTCCTAACCGCCTGATGTGCCAATGGTTCTGCCCTTGGTGCCCAGCCTACCGTGCAACAAACTAAAATTGTTGAAGCCAGTCAAGAAACATCCACAATCCATCCACTAAATTATCCAAGAAATGAGAGAACAAATTAGAGTGGTCAACAAAACCACTACAGTATTTAAACAAATGCCACAGCACCAAACTCTGTCTTTGTTACTCAGTGCTGCCATAATAAATACCACAAGGTGGGTGGCTTTGAAGAACACAAATTCACTGTCTCAACAGTTCTGGAAGCGAGGTGTTCAAATTCAAGGCATTAGCAGGGCCATGCTCTCTGTGTCTTCTCCAGGGGAATTCCCTTCCTTGACCCTTCCAATATCGAGTAGACTGAGGCATCTCTCTCTCTCTCTTTTTAAAATTGTGTTTTGGGTGAAAGTTTATAGAGCAAGTTAGTTTTCCATTCAACAGTTCATACACATTTTGTTTCGTGATATTGATTGCAATCCCCACAATGTAACAGCTCTCTTCCCACTTCCTCCCTGTGGTTCCCTTTTCCCTGTGTTCCTCTTCTCTATGCATTCCTGTCCCCTCAGCTGTCTCCCTGCGCAAATGCTGCCCTTCTAATCTCCCATGGTTGAGTGTTCTTTAAGGAGTGTACCTACCTGGTGTAACTGTTTATCTCACAGGTGTGTCTATTGTTTGGCTGGAAGTTAAGCTATGGTAGTGAGTTCAGTTCTGGGCCTAAAGGATGACTAGGGGCCATACTCTTGGGGGTTTCATCAGTCACTATCAGACCAGCAGGCCTGGTCTTATTTATAATTTTGAGTTTTGTTCCACATTTTTCTCCCACTCTATCCAGTATCTCCAATTTCAATCTCTTTCTGAATGGTTGACACTGGTAGCCGGGCACCATCTAGTTCTGGTCTCAGGGTCGTGTAGGCTGACATTCTCATGGTCCACTAGTACCTTGGATTAATTGTTTCTATATGTCTTTGATTTTCTTCACTCTTCTTTGCTCCAGATAAGGAGAGATCAATCGTTGCATCTTAGATGGAAGCTTTTAGGACCCTTCTACTCATCAAAGTAGTCAATCTGAAAGTAGTCAGTTTTTGAAAGCTGTCAAAAATTAAATGGAACTCATAAAGATCGATATCTTAGGCATTAGTGAGATGAAATCCACTGGTTTTGGTCATTTTGAATCAGACGGAATGGCATAACATTCATCATCACAAAGAATGTTTCAAAATCTGTCCTGAAGTACAACTCTGTTAGTGATGGATAATATCCATATGCCTACAAGGAAGACAGTTAATACTACTATTATTCAAATTTATGCACCAGCCACCAAAGCCAAAGAAGAGGAAATTGAAGATTTTTACCGACTTCTGCAGTTTAAAATTGACCAAATATACAATCAAGATGTGCTGATTATCACCAGTGACTGGAATGCAAAAGTTGGAAACAAGGAAGAATCACCAGTAGTTGGAAAATATGACCTTGGAGATAGAAATAATGCTGGAGATCACTTGATAGAATTTTACAAGACCAATGACTTATTCATTGCAAATACCTTTTTTCAACAATACAAGTGGTGGCTATATATGTGGATTTCACCACATGGAGTACACAGGAATCAGACTGATTACATCTGTGGCAAGAGGCAATGGAGAAGTTCAATATGTTCAGTCAAAACAAGGCCAGGAGCTGATTGTGGAATAGACCATCAACTGCTCATATGCAAGTTCAAGTCCTTGAAAGCCAAAATATTACCTTGATAATATCCCTCCTGAATTTAGATACCATCAAAAGAATGGATCTGAGGCACTGAACACCAATAACTGAAAGAGGAATTGTGGTATGACATCAAGAACATCATCCATGAAGAAAGCAAGAGGTCATTCAAAAGACAGGAAAGGAAGAAAAGACTAAAATGGATGTCAGAAGAGACTCTGAAACTTGCCCTTGAATGGAGAATAGCTAAAGCAAATGGAAGAAAAGACAAGATAAAAAAGCTGAACAGAAGATTTCAAAGAGCATCTCAAGAAGACAAAGCCAATCATTATAATGAAATGTGCAAAGACCTGAAGTTAGAAAACCAAAAGGGAAGAACTCACTCAGCATTTCTCAAGCTGAAAGAACTGAAGAAAAACAATTAAGCCTCAAGTTGAAATATTGAAAGATTCTGTGGGTAAAATATTGAATGATGCAGGAAACATCAAAAGAAGATGGAAGGAATACACAGTCACTGTACCAAAAAGAATTGGCTGATGTTCATCCATTTCAGGAGGTGGCATATGATCAAGAACCAATGGTACTGAAGGAAGAAGTTGAGGCTTCACTGAAGGAATTGGAAGAGAATAAGGCTCCAGGAATTGATGGAATACCCATTGAGATGTTTCAATAAATGGATGTTGCACTGGAGGCACTCACTCGGCTATGCCAAGAGATTTGGAAGACAGCTACCTGGCCATCTGACTGGAAGAGATCCATATTTGTACCCATTCCAAAGAAAGGTGATCCCACAGAATGTGGAAATTATCAACAATATCATTGATATCACATACAAGTAAAATCTTACTGAAGATAATTTGAAAATGGTTGCAGCAGTATATTGACAGAGAACTTCCAGAAATGCAACCTGGATTCAGAAGAAGACATGGAACAGGGGATATCATTGCTGATGTCAGGTGGATCTTGGCTGAAAGCAAAGAATACCAGAAAGATGTTTACTTATGTTTTATTGACTATGTAAAAGCATTTGGTTGTGTAGATCATAACAAATTAAGGATGACATTTAGGAGAATGGGAATTCCAGGACACTTAATTGTACTCATGAGGAACCTGTACACAGACTAGGATGCTGTCGTTCAAACAGAACAAGGGGATACTGTATGGTTTAAAATCAAGAAGGGAATGCATCAGGGTTGTATCCTTTCCCCATACTTACTCAATCTGTATGCTCAGCAAATAATCACAGAAGCTGGACTTTATGAAGAAGAACATGGCATCAGGATTGGAGGAAGACTCATTAACAACCTGCGATGCACAGACGACACAACTTTGCTTGCTGAAAGTGAGGATGGCTTAAAGCACTTACTGATGAAGACTGAAGACAGTAGTCTGCAGTATGGATTACACCTCAATATAAAGTAAACAAAAATCCTCACAACTGGATCAATAAACAGCATCATAATAAACAGAGAAAAGATTGAAGTTGTCAAAGACTTCATATTACTTGGTTCTTCAATCAACACCAATGGAAGCAGCAGTCAATCTGCTGCAAAAGACCTCTTTCAAGTGATGAAGAGCAAAGATGTCTCCTTGCAGACTAAGGTGCGCCTAACCCAAGCCATGGTGTTTTCAATCGCCTTATATGCATATGAGAGCTGGACAATGAATAAGCAAGATCGAAGATGAATACAGAAGATTGATGCTTTGAGTTGTGGTGTTGGTGAAGAATGCTGAGAGTAGCATGGTCTGCTAAAAGAACTAATAATCTGTCCTGGAAGAAGTACAGGCAGAATGTTCCTTGGAAGTGAGAATGGGCAAACTTCATCTCACCTACTGTGGTCATGTTGTCAGAAGGAACCATTCCCTGGAGAATGATATCATGCTTGGTAAAGTGGAGAGTCAATGAAAAAGATGGATTGACACAGTGGTTGCAATGATGGGTTCAGGTATAGCAAGGATTGTGAGGATGGCATAAGACTGGGCAGGGTTTTGGTCTGTTGTACATAAGGTCACTATGCGTTGGGGACAACTTGATGGCACCTAACAACAACAACAACTCACTAAAGTAGAACAATGCTTTGGTGTCCCCGTGACCATGGTCCTGAGGCCCTGGGCATCTCTCGACATTCTTTGTCTTCTAGATACTTCTTCATATGTTGTCTCTTCCCTGTGGGTTTGCTGTGTTCTGGGGTGATTGGATTCAAACACTATTTCAACATTTACTGCTGTGGATTATAACATATTTAGGTGTCAAATAAAACACGGCACATCCCAGTCATCCATGAACCATCCTGGTCAATTGTGATAAAGAGAAAAATGCCCATTTTTTTATGTTGGGCAGTTGACAGCTTTTGAGCTCCCCCACCCCCATCCTCTTTGCCCCACATCGAGCCACTGATTAAGAACGCCTGTGCACGTCGACTGTCTTCTGGGTCCAGAACAAAGTACAAATTCTGCAAGCCTCAGCGTGCACGCAGACACACCCTCCTCACCCCAGTCTTACTTATTCCTAAGCCACCCTCCCAACTCTCTCGTTTCCCTCCAGACCTAGCCTGAGCCCTTCTCCCTGGGGAATCCTCGTGCTGTTTACAATGTAATTAAATTGTTTAATCCATTACTTCTTACCATTAGTGCCTTGTGCCACTTCTCATTAACCCACAAGAAGATGGATTGACACCGTGGCTTCAGCTATGGCTTCCAGCACCCTGAAGATTGTGAGGATGGCCCAAGACTGCCATGTGTCGTTCTGTTGTGCACAGGGTTACTGTAAGTCAGAGCTGGCTCAACTCAGCAGCATCTGACATAAATTCCTGGAAAGTGGGCGGGCCCAGTGTCAGCAGGGGGTGCCAGGCACCAAATGGAACTCTCTGCCCCCTCCAAAGCATATACCCTGAAGACTTGAAAGCAGAAACTTGGTCAGACACTTGTACATCCATGTCCATTGCAGCCTTGTTCACAATAGCCAAAAGGTGGAAACAACCCAAATGTCAATAGAGGAACAGATAGACAAGGTGTGGTATATCTACCCCAGTAAGCCAGTTGCTGTTAAGTTGGATCTGAGTCATGGTGACCTCATAATATTTCTTACAAAGGAATACTACTCAGCCATAAAGACAAGTCAAAATCTGATACATGCTGCAACGTGGATGAACCTGGAAACCCTGATGCTGAGTGAAGTAAGTCAGACACAAACGGACAAATATCATATGATTCCCCTGATATGAAGTATCTAGAAGAGGTGCATGTGTAGTGCAAACAGGGGGTGGTGGTGGTGGTGCTGACCTCCTCCAACTTCAGGACAGAGGGAATCCTGAACATCAACAGCCCAAGGCTGGTTCCTATGGGGTGGAGGTAAGACATGCCACCACCCTCCAACCATTTTACCAATTCTGACACCAACTGTTCCTTCCAACAACACTCTCTATTTCTCTGGTGGGTTCAATGATTCATTGCAATGACTACACAGAACTCATACACAACAGTCAAATGTATGGATGGGTGTGGTGCGGGAGATGATTTGGTGTAACTTTTACAGCTGTAGTCTCTAACTCCCACTGGATTACTGGGTTTGACCATACCAATTAAGTGTGTAGAAATCTGATGTTGGGATTGGTTCCTTTGGTCACTCTGCCAGGCTTAAAATGAGCCCTCCTAGAGGCAGAGAGGGGATCTCATTGGCATCAAGAGAGAAGAGCTGGAGGTGAAGTGGAGTGTATTCTTGGACCTGAGATCGCTGCACAGGACCCCCTTGGCAGAGGCGCCCAGCAGAGAGAGAGACATGTGGCAGAGAGAGGCGCCCAGAAGAGAGAGAGACATGTGGCAGAGAGAGACACCCCGGCAGAGAGAGAGGGTCGCAGTGGAGCCAAGAGGCACGAGACAGAGTGGCAGGTTTACCTGGCCCACAGAGCAAGAAAGCTGACTGCCCTTGGGCTTACCTGGCCCACAGAGCGAGAAAGCTGAGTGCCCTTGGGCAAGAGACTTGCTGACGGAGCAGGGTGCAGCTAGGTGTACCTATCGGCTGGGCTAAAAGAGCTTTGTAATACTTGCCTGAGTGTTACAGTGAGACCAGGCCAAGAGGCCAAGGGCCAGGAAAGCATGTCTGAGGGCGTAATAGAGGTGAAAGTGTCCTGATCAAAGAACTGTATTCTGAGTGCGTTCCTGAACCTGCATTATAGTCTGTTACTTCCCTAATAAATCCCATACTTGTGAGTATCATCTGTGAGTTCTGTGTGGCCATTGCAACAAATTATCTAACCCAGCAAAGAAGCAGTGAGTGCTGGGGGAGAGACAGCTGGTGTCTGTTCTGGTTACCTCTGTGCCACTCTGACAAGAATAGACCACCAATGGAGGGCCTGAACAAACAAGCATTGATTCTCTCACAGTTTGGAGGCTTTAAGTCCAAGTTCAAAGTGCCAGGCTCTAGGGGCTGGGTGAAAGCCCCTCGACCTTGAGCTTCAGCTCTGCTTCCTGCTACTGGCCCCTGAAGCTGGAGGCTTTTCTTCACTCAGCTGCTGGCTGCTGAGGCTGACAAGTCCAAGTTTGACAAGTAATAAGGCACAGTCCCAATATTACCAAACCACATGACAGGCCATTAATTCAAGTCCATTAAAGGTCCCATGGTCAGCAGAACATGGCAGGCTACTGAGCAATGACACAGCGATATGCAGAGTGCCATAAGCTAGAGACCATTCCCAAAGCTGCTGCTTATATATGGGAAGCAGACCACATCTTTAAAGCAGCTACTCAGCTTGTGGTAGATCCACCATGGAGTTGATTGCCAGTCTCATCACGGGGAATAACTACCACTAGCTGTCCAGTTACTCAACCAGGCCCAGCCACGTTGACACACAAACTTAACTACCACAGTGTCAGAACTGGTGAAAGGATGGAATGTGGTAGCATGTCTGGCCTCATAGGAATAAGCCTTGGGCTTATTGGGTGGTGATTCTGGCTCCCTCTTGTGAAGTTAGAGGTTAGAAGATATTGCCTTCCATGCACTGGGTTTTATTAAGGAAATAGCAGGTTACAATTCAGGATCTGAAACTCAGGATACAGTTCTTCAGTCGGGACAGCTTCTTCTCAGCTGTGCCACAGACACACTGCTCTCTGGCCTCGGCCTCTGCCCTGCTTGGGCCAGTGTTACAAAGCTCTTTTAGCTTTGCTGACAGACACCTTAAGAGGCCCCCTACTCCTCCAGCAAGCCTCCTGCCCAAAGGCACTCAGCTTCCTCACTCCAGAAAGCCCACCGCTCTGTCCCAGGTAGATCTCTTTGTTCTGCTGAGCGTGCTGACACCATCTCTGGACTGTCTCTTGGCCAAGGAGGTCCAGTTCAGGGATCTCGGGTCCAAGGATGCACTCTACTCCTGGCTCCTTCCTGATGGCAGTGAGATCCCCCTTTTCTGCCTCTGGGATGTTTCATTTTAAGCCTACCAGAATGATAAATGACAAACTGAAGAGGAATGGTGTGGCATTCATCATCACAAAGAATGTTTCAAAATATATCTTGAAGTATAATGCTGTCCGTGGTAGGATAGTATCCATATGCCTACAAGGAAGACCAGTGAATACTACTATTATCCAAATTTATGTACCAACCACCAAAGCCAAAGATGAGGAAACTGAAGATTTCTACCAATTTCTGCAGTCTCAAATTGACCAAACGTGCAATCAAGGTGTGTTGATTACCACTGGTGACTGGAATGCAAAAGTTAGAGAAAAAGATTATTTACCAGTAGTTGGAAAATATGGCCTTGGTGATAGAAATAATGCTGGAGATCATATGACAGAATTTTGCAAAACCAACAACTTATTCATTGCAAATACTTTTTTTTTTAACAACATAAATGATGGCTGTACACATGGACATCACTGAATGGAACACACAGGAATCAGACTGACTACATCTGTGGCAAGAGGTGATGGAGAAGCTCAATATCTTCGGCCAAACCAAGGCCAGGAGCTGACTGTGGAACAGACCATCCACTACTCATATGCAAGTTCAAGTCCATGAGAGCCAAAATTAGACCTTGATAATATTTCTCCTGAATTTAGAGACCATCTAAAGAATGGATTTGAGGCATTGAACATCAATGACTGGAAAACAGAAGAATTGTGGGATGACATCAAGAACATCATCCATGAAGAAAGCAAGAGGTCA
>NW_006921717.1:1510078-1511044 GCF_000298275.1 Orycteropus afer afer | reverse complement strand
CTCCTTGAAGACTAAGGTGTGCCTAACCCAAGCCATGGCATTTTCAGTCACCTCATATGCATGTAAGAGCTGGACAATGAATAAGGAAGACTGAAGAAGAGTTGATGCTTTTGAGTTGTGGTGTTGGAGAAAAATGCTAAGAATACCATGGACTGCTAAAAGGACTAACAAATCTGTCCTGGAGGAAGTTCAGTGGGAATGCTCCTTGGAAGCGGAGTGGCCAGACTTCGTCTCACTTACTTTGGTCATGTTGTCAGCAGGAATCATTCCCTGGAGAAGGATGTCATTCTTGGTAAAGTGGAGGGTCAGTGAAGAAGGGGAAGGCCCTCAACGAGATGGATTGACACAGTGGCTGCAACGATGGGCTCAGGTATAGCAAGGATTGTGAGCTGGCACAGGACCGGGCAGTGTTTTGTCCTGCTGTGCATAGGGTCGCTGTGAGTCAGAGACTCGAAGGCACCTAACAACAACAACAATAGAATGGTAAAATCGACCAATCCGCACCTTAGGGTTCCATACAGCTTATTCACAAGGCACACCCCCACAAAGGTGCCATAAACCTTACTTACATTATTTGCAATCTATCCAATCCCCTTGGAAGGCCACAAGCACCTCACATTTTCATAGCCCCACCCAATCATCTGGTGGGGGTCACGAAGACCATGGCTAGAAGGGCCATATCAAGCAATTCACTGCACTGCACATGGAGAGAAAAATCAGCTAGTGGTTGGTTACCAGGGGCTGTGCAGAAGGGAGATGAAGAGATACTGCTTAAGGGACAGAGAGTGTCTGTTTGAGGTGATGGAAAACATTTGGAAATGGGTAGCAGTAATGGTTGCACCAAATGGCAGATCTAATTAATGTCACAGAATGATCTGTAGGAGGAAGATGAGGCAACCTACTTTCGTAAAGATTTAGAGACTTGGAAACCCAATGGGGGTCGCTACGGATTGGAATCCACTCTGT
>NW_006921717.1:1506600-1509216 GCF_000298275.1 Orycteropus afer afer | reverse complement strand
CCTGGCTGGGAGCTGGCACCACCCTCAGGGCCTAGAGGCCTGCTTGCAGTACACACACACACACACACACACACACAGGACTGCTCACTCTCTCCCAGACCGTCTGTAGGGAGCCCTCTCTGACACTTGGTGGTTGCTGTCCGGCTGACCGACTCACAGTGATCCCAGTGTGTCAAAGCCGAATTGCACCCCATGGGGTTGCCAAGGCTGTGAGCTTTCTGAGGCAGCTCACTGGACCTGTCTTCTGAGATGCCTCTGGGTGGTTTTGAACCATCAATGTTTCACCTAGTGGTTGAGTGCTTAACCGTTGGTGCTATGCAGGGACTGCTATCATAGTCTGTGGTCCTGCCCCTGCTGGGGGAGCGGGGCATTAGGGTGTGTCTCCCAGGGATCGAGGATCCCAGGAGCTGTCTACAATCCTGCTTACCACAGCCATATCCTCTTTGTTGAAAGAAAACCACTAGGTTTAGCCCACAATCGAGGGGACAGACTATACAGGTGTGAGCACCAGGGGTCAGGGACAACTAGGAGTCATTTTAAAAGCTGCCTAGCATGAGCTCTGGTGGCGTAGTGCCTAAGACATGTGACTGCTAACCAGAAGGCTGGTGGTTCAAACCCACCAGCCACTCCTCGGAAGGAAGGTTGGACAATCTACTTCTGTAGTGATAACGTCTCAGAAACCCAAAGAGGGGTTGCTATGAGTCGGGTCCAACTTGACAGCACATAACAACAACAACCAAAAAACCCCAAACTCACTGCCATCGAGCCGGATCCGAGTGCCATCTGAGTGAAGAAATACTTCTAGTTCTAGTGGGCTGGGAGCAGGAGGCAGAGCTGAAGCCCAAGGCTGAGGGGCTTTCACCCAGCCCCTAGAGCCTGGCACTTTGAACTCGGACTTAAAGCCTCCAAACTGTAAGAGAATAAACTCCTGTTTGTTAAGGCCACCCCATTGGTGGTATATTCCTGTCAGAGCGGCACTAGGGAACAGACTGGGGAGAGGGATGTCACCAGCAGGCCCCAGCTAGAGTCACTGTTCCACGCCCAGGGCTGCCTTTCTCAGCCCCAGGGTCTTTGTCCACTCTCATAACGGACATTAACAACGTTTAACTGTGACCGGCTGAAGGCTCACTGTCCGGGCACCCCTGCTCGTCCCTGCCCAGGGTGCCTGAAGCACAAACCCTTCCACATGGCACCGTCCCCTGTGCTCAGCATTTATTATCTGAGTATCTGGTTGCCCAACTCTGACTCAAAGCTTAGCTGGATTCCTGCCACAGAGGATGTTGCCTCACCTGCCTCCAGCAAACCTTCCTTCCACACCAGACGCCGACGGGGAACTGGAGAGCTGGGCCTTCCCGAGCCCGGGCATGCCACGTGACCATTTCTGCGTCTGCTCATCATTGAGTCTGAACGTGAGGTGCTTCCAGCCTGTGCCTGCCACCTGGTGGGGCCAAAAGTGGAGGCGACCTGCAGCCCTCACTCTAGCTACAGCCCTCCCTGGCCCCCAAATCTGCCAAAGACAACCGGTAACTGACCTTCTGGGTGTCACAGGCCATAGGCTGAATCACCGTCCCTAGGACCAGGCCCAGAAAGATGTCACCAGTCCACTGGGCAAGGAGGAGGCAGGGAGACTAGTGAGAGGACCGGTCCCTGTGTGCTGCAAAGGGTTAAATGAACTTGGCCGTGACCAAAAAGACTGGAGGTTCAAGTCTCCCTAGAGGCTCACTGGGAGGCCTGGCGACCTACCCCTGAAAACCCCGTGGAGCACAGCTGCTCTGACCCATGGGGTCGGCGCGAGTCAGAACCAACTGCACGGCAACCGGCTTGGTTAACATGCATAGCTGCCTCCTGAGGAAACCCAGAGGCCCAAACCCCTCGATTCACAGCACTCTTAGTGTCTCATGCTGCCCCTTAGGCTAAAAGACATACCCCTCTGGTGGCATAGTGCCTATGGCACTTGACTGCTAACCAGAAGGCTGGCAGTTCAAATCCCCCAGCCACTCCTCGGAAGGAAGATGGGGCAATCTACTTCGGTAGTGATACCGCCTCGGAAACCCAAGGAGGGGTCACTATGACTCAGGCCGACTAAACAGCATATAACAACAACAACAAAAGTACCAGTCATTAAAGCCTTTACATCCAAATAGCTTCCTAAGTATTTATATCCAAACAACTTAGCAGTCACCTGGGAAAAAAATAACACACATCACTTCAAAGGAAAAATGGTGCTTTCTCTGATAAGCGTCCTCTGTTCCTTGCTGGGGCTCCGTGCACCTGGCCCTGCGGCAAGCAGCTTCTTCCACAGCAGCCACGTGGGCTCCGACTCTCGTTTCCTGTCCGGCCTTGACTCCGCCTTTCATCACAGCAACCACAGGAAACTGTGTCTTTGGCACCAGAGGGAAGCAGCAAGGTCCAAGGCTGAAGATGGGTGACCTGTGTTTGCTCAGGGGCACAGGGGAGCGTGTCACTGTGCTGGGGCCCAACATTCAGCAGTGACCCCGCTGTGGCCTGGAGCTTCCTGCCAGGCCTGGGGGCCTTGGAGCCATGGTGCTAAGGGGTCCACTCGCTTTCTCCTTTAGTCCGCCCTAGCCAAGGCATTAGGCACTCTGGTAGCGTAGT
>NW_006921717.1:1504727-1506185 GCF_000298275.1 Orycteropus afer afer | reverse complement strand
CACAGTGAGTAAGGCACTTGACTGCTAACCAGAAGATTGGTGGTTCAACCCCACCAGCCACTCTGTGGATGGAAGACTGGGCAATCTATTTCCGTTGAGATACCGCCTCAGAAACCCCATGGGGGTCGCTATGAGTTGGAATCGACTGAACGGCAGTAAGTTTGGCAGGAAGCAGACCACATCCCCAAGGCAGCTACTCAGCTGCTCACAGTAGATTCCATCATGGAGTTGATTACCAGTCTCATCATGGGGAATAACTACATCCAGCCCAGCCACTCAACCAGGCCCAGCCAAGCTGACCCAAAAATTTAACCACACCCAGTCTTCCTTCTGCAGAGTTGCTGGTGGGTTTGAACCGCTGACCTTCTGATTAGCAGTCAATGCCTTAGGCACAGTCCACAAGCGCCCCTTTCTCCACATATGGGGGATGGGAAAAGGGCACGCAGGCCATAGGGGTCTCCCCTCCCATCTGCCTGTGCCTCGCTTGGGCATGGAGGCTGAGCCTGCCACAAAGACTGAGGTGACTGAGTGTACTCATACTCAAGTCTGCCCTGGGCGCAGGGGCAACCCCAAGACTGCGTGCATGAGGACCCTGCCTTGAGGCAGTCCCGGAGGGGGGTTGGGAGCAAAAACATCTGCTTTGCGGGAAAGGGGTGGGGTCAGCCGATGGCTAGGGTGTCTACGAGGGCTCCCCAAGGGGGCAGTGGGCCCAAGCCTTTGCAGTCTGCCCTGTACCCCAGATCCACAAGGGACCACCAGCTTCCTCCCTGGCAGACTGGGTGGGGCTTGCAGGGCAGGGCTGGTTTTGGGGGGAGCAGGTCCTTGGGGAGGGATAGGGCCTCCAGAAGGGAGGACAGCCCGCTGGGCCAGACCTGAGGGACCCTTCGCCACCCCGTCCCACGCAGGGTGGACACAGCCTTCAGCACCCAACCCTTCAGAGGGGTCAAGGCCTCCGACCACAGCGCCCCAGCCCAACACAGGGCCTGGATGCGCCCCACCCTCCTCCACAGCTCGGGGCTCCCCAGTCCAAACAGTACAAAATCTCTTTATTGGTCCTTGTCTGTAAAGGTCCTCCTCTTGGCGGCCTGTGGGGACAGGAAGCAGCAAAGCTTGGGCGGCCCGAGCATAGCCCAGGGCTGCATCCCCGAGCCCGGGCAGAAGCATGGGGGATGACGGCCAGGCCCCACCTGCTTGCGGACAAGTGAGGCCCGAGCACATTGAGGGCACCGTGGTGAGGGGACAGTGGGGTCAGGTCCCGTCCCAGCGGCCTGGCCACCTTTGTGGAAGGCATGGCTGAGAAGGGGGCTGGGCCAGGGGGCTGGGAGAGCAGCCCCCCGGATTTCAGCAGTGCTGTCTTTCCAACCCCAAATTCACCTAGAGTCCCAAGCCCCAGGCGCCTTATAAGGGGGGGAAGAGGCCCGAGAGGATCCCAAGTTCCAGGTGACCCCAGCACTGGAA
>NW_006921717.1:1491466-1503772 GCF_000298275.1 Orycteropus afer afer | reverse complement strand
GGAAAAAAAGTTGCCCAACCTTCCTTCCCGGGAGTGGCTGGTGGGTTTGAACGGCCAGCCTTCTGATTAGCAGTCAAGTGCCTTAGGCTCTACACTACCAAAGCTCCTTCAGGAGACAAAAGTAAAGCTTAAACCAAAACCTGAGCAGCTTAAACGCACATTTATTATCTTAGGTCTGTGCCTAGAAATCGAGGTCTGACTTCATGGGGTGCTTCTGGCTAAGTCTGTCATTAGATGGCAGTCAAACTTTAGCTGAGGCTGCAGGCTCATCTGAGGGCCTGACTGGGGCATTAAAAACCAAAAACCCACTGCCACTGAGTCAATTCTGACTCATAGCGACCCCCTTTGGATTTCCGAGGCAGTATCTCTATGGAAGTAGATGGCCCAGTCTTCCTTCTAAGGAGTAGCTGGTGGGTTTGAACCACCAGCTTTCTGGTTAGCAGTCAAATGCCTTAGGCACTACGCCCCCAGAGCTCCCGTTTTAATCTTGTCGTTGGCAATCTGGTGGTGTGGTGGTCTGCTAACCGAAAGGTCAGTGATTCCCACCCATGAGCTGCTCCTGAGAGGAAAGATGAGGCAGTCTGCTTCTTGAAAGATTTACAGCCTTGGAAACCCAGTGGGGTTGGGCTGAGTCAGAACTGACTCAATGGCAGTGAGTTTGGTTTTTTGATTTGGACTCTTGATGGGAGATCAACAGGTCCTTCTTCCACAGGACGGCTGGGTGGGTTCGAATCGCCAACCAGCCTTTCAGTTAGCAGCCAAGGGCTTAACTTGTGCCCCCAGGGCTCCTCTGTGCATGCACGTACCCTGTTATTTTCTACTGTAGCTCATTTTTTAAAAAAATGTTGGTCCGGACTTTGAAACCATTCTCACAGTCACCAGTGATGTGATGTGTGTGGGGGGGACCCTCGAGCAGGTTATGAAGAACCCGCCCTCCCTGCCCCTCACCACGGGCTGTAATGGGAGTCAGCCTGAGCCCCATGTCTGAACAAGTTACCAAACAACCTCCGAGGAAAGAGCAGACCGTGAGCCCCTTCAGAGACGGGTAAACTGAGTCCAGCAGGAGGGAGGCAGTGAGTGCAGGGCTGGGTTTAGGGTGCCCAGTGCGTTGGGAGAATGGGACCTTGGCCCAGAGCCTGGTGCTTTGGCAGGGATGCCCTTCACGGGGCCTTGGGGAGTCAGGGAGCAGGCAGGGCAGGCTCTCAGAAAGGACCTGTTACTGGTGGTGTCACGCGGGGCACCTGACACCCAGGGCCCCGTCCCCCGCACTTCCTCCACCTCACCTTCATGGGTAAGCTGAAGCCCAGGTACACGGCAAAGATGGCCACAGCCTGCCACCAGTGGTAGATGGTGAATATGAAGTCCTGCCTCTCCTTGTCCTCATACAGGATTCCCAGGAGTGCTGCAGGCGGTGGGGGGAGGTGTCTGCAATCCTGAGGCGGCTGGGTCCCACCTGCGACTCTCCCACCCAGACCCGGAAGCACGGGGAAGCCCTGTTGTAAGCCGGTCCTGGCCCGCCCCCTAGTGGACATCTGGGTTACTGCCGCTACCCAAGCGGCTGAGCAGACAGCGGAGGCCGCTGTGGGTCTCCAAAGCTGAAAGCCATTTGCAGTCTCATCCCGCCCCAGACCCCAGGAGAGGACTGCAAGGCCCACAGGGGCTGTTTCCCCTCCTCTCCAGGTAAGCCTCAGGCGGCAGCAACAGGCTTTTAGGCAAATCACACCCGAGGTCAAGTGGGGGAGGAGCTTCTGTCTCTAGGCAACCAGAGAGGGCGGAAAGAGCACTGGACAGGGAGTCAGGGGACTCCGATTCTAGACCTCCAGACTAAGGGGAGAGAGCTGGGAGCCCAGAGGTACAGAGAAGCGGACCCCATTTTGACTCCTGAGCCCGTTTCCCCATCTTACATGTGTTGTGAGGTCTTTGTGTGAGAAAGCCTGAACAGCTCCCACAAACCCTGGGAACTGCAGCTAACCCTCTCGCCAGACCCCCAGGACATTAACACTCCCTTCCTGAAGCTCTGCAGAGTGACTATTCCACAGCGCTGCAAAGAAGGGCCCCGGGGCCCCCAGGGTCTACAAGGGGAGAGGAGGGACATGGAGCCGGGCAGGAGTCAGACACACAGTGGGTCCGAGGTAGTCAGGCTGGACCTGCCCAGAGCTGGCTGCCCCTTCATGAAACGGCCGGCCGAGTAGAGTGTGGGCGAGCATGCCAGGCTCCATCCGCCAGCAACATGGGCGGGCCTGACTCCTGAACGGTGGGGCAGGAGTCGCAGTGCCTGCAGCCCAGGCACTGACCCAGTCAGAACCACCCACGACACTGGGCCTGTGTGCACCGGCTGTGTGCCACCGCATATGCCCACCCGTGGGTAGTGAACTCTGTCCCCTCCCACCTTCTCCAAACAGAACCACGTTCCCCTGGGCCCCCACCCCAGCAGCTCAGACTCGGGGCCTGGGCTCTGTCACTCCACATTGGCATTGGCGGCCCACTCCTGGCTTCCCTCCATAAAATGCCATGTCTGCGTGCTCCCCCTGGGATGCGGGCAGGGCCTCCTCCTGCTACTCAAACTCCCTGGGACAGAGGTGGGCCCTGTCCTTCAGTAAGAAGGAGTGGGGGGCCCTGAGTATTTTGTTCACACTGTCCCCACAGGGTGTCCATGGAGCCTCCCACTCACCTCATGTATCCACAAGTGACCCCCAATAGCCACAAGGCCCTATGCCCACACTAGGGTACCCACAAGATGTTCATGGGGCTCCCATGCCTGCCTCCAGGGTGTCCACAGGCCCCCACATCTTTCCCTACATTCTCCATGGGGCACCCTTTCACCCCTGGAGCACCCACAGGAAAGTCCACCTATCTCCACCATGTCCACAGGACATGTCCCCCAGTGTAACTGCGGGATTCCATGTCTCCCGGGACATCCATGTCCCCTACCTGCCACCCCAGTGCCCACACCATACTCACTGCTGAGCCCAGTCTTGTTGAGGGCACTGCCCACACCCCAGAGGGCAGCTGCCCCATAGAGAATCCAGCTGTGGTGCAGGGCCTGAGGCACCGGGGCCCAGAAGAAGAGTCCCAGAGTGAGCAGCACGTGCAGCCCGGCCCCGGCCGCCAGGGGCACCGAGCGTGGCAGGCACAGCCCCAGCAGGCCCAGGGCTGAGGCGGTGGAGGCCCCCAAGCTGTAAGCCATGAGGAGGTAGGCCAGGCGTTCCAGTCCCACGGAGCACACACCATAGCCCTGGGGGACAGGGGCCGGGGGCAGGGGGTGGTGTCTGACAGCTAGCCCAGCTCTGGGCCTCCCTACACCAGGTGCCTTAGGCTGCACTCCACCCTCTCTGGTCCACCCTGATGCTACCCCCTTGTTCCCTCCGCAGCTCCTGGGAAGGTTCTGGGGGGACAGCCAAATGCTTGGACAGTGCCCCAGACAGCAAGGACTGGACCTCGCATGGAACCAAAGGCTTTGGGGACATCATCCCATTTCAACCTCATAAGGCCTCTTGAGTGGACATTCTCTCTTATCAGCTCACTCTACACATGAGAAATCCGAGGCTCAGGGATGTGAAAATAACTTCTAGGAGGACGGTGACGATTTGGACATACGCGTTTTGTACTTATATTTCAAAGGCCTCCGTTGCGGAGCCAGGTGTCCTGTATTGTATGTGGCAGCCCACGCGGGCGTCCTTACCAAGGCGAGACCAGTGCAGGCGAAAGACACCTCGAAGCCACTGTAGATGAAGAAGGGCACCAGGTGGCGCAGGCGGAAGTCGCGCACGTGCTTGAAAGGCAGCTGGAAAATGTTGCCCCAGCCGATGCTGCGCAAGTCAATCTCCTCCGTGGGCCGGTAGGCAGCGCCACACAAGCCGAGCACCTGCCGATTCGCGCGATGAGAGAACCTGCACTCAGACCCGCGGCACCGACCCCGACCTCAGCCTCTTGTCTCAGCCCAAGACCCGGTCCTCTGAAACACACACCCCTGGGCCTCTGTCTGGCCTCCCAGCCCCGCCCCCGGGGCTCAGCCCCGCCTCTCAGCTCCAGGCCACGCCCCCTCAAATACACACACCTATGGAATTCGGCCTCGCCTCCCAGCTCCACCCCCGGACCTCAGTCCCGCCTCTCAGCCTAAGGCTCCGCCCCCTAAGGCGCTCACACAGGAAGCAGCTCAGCCTGCGCTCCCAGCTCCGCCCCCGGGCCTTAGCCCCGCCCTCAACGCCTTAGTGCTTCCTCCCAGGACTGCCCTGGCTTGAGCCACCACTCCCAGCCCTCGACCCGAGGGCCCCCCACTCCTTCACAGGCCTCCGTCCCCAGGTCTCCGCCAATCCTTTCGAGCCCCATCTCCAGCCCGATCCTTGACAGGCTTGGTGCCTCTTTCGCTGACCTCTGGGACTCTACCTCCCATTTCAGTCCAAGCCAGCCAGCTCCCAGGCTACCTAACACTCCTTCCCCAGAACTCCTCTGGGTCGCCTCGACTCAGACCACGCCCCCACCCCGCCACTCAGCTGTGGCCACACCCCCGGGCTGCTGGTCGCGGCCGGCCACACCCCTATCCCCCACTCTGGGCCAGCCCACGCCCTCACCCCAAGCCGGGCCTCACCAGCAGCATGGCCAGGAAGGCCACCGCCATGAGCACGCTCTCCACCACGATGAGGTTTCGGCTCCGCGGCAGCGTCCGTAGAACCGTCTTGTTGAAGCCGTTGAGGATGCCGTGGCTCTCAGTGCCTGGGGAAGGCGGGATGGGGGTCATCGTGAGGCGGCGATCAGGGCACTGTCAACCCAGTCACAAAGAAGCAGAGCGAGGCAGGCAGAGGCTGGGGTCGTCTGGAAAGCTGTTTGGAGGTTGGGGGTCCCTGGGGCTGGAGGGGCCCCAGGGACAGGTGGTGGCTATATCCTGCCACCTACGCAGATCCCTTCTCACTCCCCTGTCCAGAGGTTCAGGGCACCAAGCCTATCTCTGACCTCCACTGACTGAGCACTGACTGTACGCCTGGTCTGGAGACATCCCACTGGCAGCTTCAGCACAGATGGCACTGCCTCCAGGAAGCCTTCCCTGATAACCCAGCTTGGGTCAGGTGTCCCAACTACATACTTCCACAGGGCCCTGTGCCTTGCTCATCACACCTGTAGGACCTTGGGCCCCCCAGGCCTGAATGCTGTGAGCTAGGGTGTCCTCTCTGTGCCCTCCAGGGCTCAACGTCCAGCTAGTGTCTGCTGACGACTGCATGGGGGGAGGCGAGCAGGTCTCCTTCACCCCGCGAGGACTCACCACAGCTATGCACATTGAACAGCGTGTGGTTCAGGTCATACAGGTAGTGGTTCAGGAAGTAGATCATGGGCAGCTGGGCGCAGGCAAAACTCAGCTGTGGGCAAGAGGACAGCTGGGTCACATTGGGTCAGAGAGTTAGGCAGTGGACATACTGGTCTGGGGAGGGGACTGGGCACAGCCTGGGAGGGGACAGGGGCACTCCCACCTCTGAGGGGCAGCCTGGTGGTGGTGATGGGTGCCCAGTGCCGGAGAACTTCCTCCTGGCCAGCACTGGGTCCAGGTGGGTGATAGGACCTCCACAGGGAAGTGAGCAGGGTTGGCTCAAGAGCGGAAGGTGGGACCAGAGGGCCGAGAAGACCATGGCGTGGGCTCCAATAGGTGGGTTTCGGGGCCTGGCACGCCCTGGGGCACTTACATGGAAGAAGGCGTAGAAGATGACTTGGAAGACCAGGAGATAGGGTGCGTGGGAGCCTCGTGGCGGGCGCTGCTCGGGCCCCTGGTCACCTTGCTGCTTGTAGTGGGAGTACTCATAGTACTTTTGTGCCATCCTGGATCACAGGAGAGAAGGCTCTCCCTAGCCTCAGCTCCGCCACACCCCCCACCTCCTAGACCCAGAACCCTGGCCCATACCTCACGCATGGGGAAACTGAGACCCAGAGGGCAGAAGGGGCTTGCCCCAGCCCCCTAGGTGAGGCTGGCGACGAGCAGAGGCTCGGCCAGGCCCCCAGCCTCCCTGCTCCCTGCTCACCTGGTGATGTAGTTGCCCATGGAGGCCCAGAGGGGCACAATGGCCATACCCAGGGTGACGGCCGAGGGCACAAGTGTGTAGTACCGCTCCCAGTAGTTGGTGGAGACAAAGAGGGCATAGATGCCCACGGCCAGGAACATCATCCATTTGGTGCCAAAGAACCTGTGGGCGGCGGGAGAGGCGCTGCCACCACAGGCCACCTGGACTGCCGTGGCCGGAAGCCAGATGTGGCCACTTCAGGTCTCAGCTCACCAGGCCGTGGAGCCTGGCCTCGGGGTCAAGGGCCGTAAGATGGGGCCTCGGCAGATGCAGGCTTGCTATGCAGCCTCAAAGAGGAGCCCTGGTGGTGTACTGGTTAAAGCGCTCAGCTGAGAGATGGACACTTCAAACCCACCAGCCACTCTGCAGCAGAACCATGTGGCAGTCTGCTTGCAGAAAGATCACAGCCTTGGGAACCCTCTAGGGCATTTCTACTCTGTCTTATAGGGCGGCTATGAATTAGAATTGACTCAGTGGCAATGGGTTTCGTCTGGTTGTTTTTGCGTGTGTACGTGTGTGTGTGTAGCGTCAGGAAAGCCACTTTGTATCCACACAGCTATAGGCCCAGGAACCTCCAGTGGGGATAACGGGATGGGTGTCCCCAATCAGTGGTCTGGGGGCACATCCAGCCTGATTGGTGTGCTGGCCTCTCTGCCTCCCCTCCCTTCACCCGAGCTCAGGTGCTGTGACTAAGGGTCCAGGCACATATTTCTAAGGGACTTCACGTGAGAAACAGGCACCAAGACCCCACTGCTGGTGAGCAGCAGGGCTGAGCCCCTGGCAACCCTTCCTCTCTGCCCACTCCTCCTCCTGCAGTCCACTGAAGTCAGCTGGGGCCTTCCTCCTCACTGGCTCCGGTCCATAGTGGGGTGGGGTGGTGAGTACATGGAATATGGGCTCAATCAGCATATGGAAGCTGGTCAGGCTGGAAAGGACTCATGAGGAATTCACTGTGGCTGCATCGTGTGCGCCCAAGACTTCCTTTCTTTGCCTTGGCCTCCAGGAAGCTCAGAGCTTAATGCCTGTTTTTCTCTGACAGCTATCTGCTCTTCATTTATGGCACCCTGGTTCTTTTAGTTTCTTTATATAATAAATAGATCATCAGCCCCTTCGACATTTTTTTGGGGGGGAGGGGAACAGGCCACAGATAAATGCATTGTACATTTTGACGTATTAAACCAGCAAAAAGTAAAAATACAAATATTCATTGCTGGTAAGGATGCCATCAAAAATGGCACACACAGCCAGGGCTCATGACAACCGGCATAACCCTTTGGAAAACTGGTCCAGTCATTTCAGCAGAGGTTAAGCATGTGGGTTTTGGAATTACTGTGCCTGGGTTTAAGTCTTTGAGTCTGCCAGCTACTACTGCCCGCGGGTCTTGAGAAATTTACTTAACCTCTTAGTTTCTTCAGGTAGCAGTTCATAGCACCCACCTGGGGCTGTTGGGAATAACAGAGATAAATTGCCCAGCACGTAAGAGACAAAGAAGGTTGAGTGGGAAAAACAGTTTGCATTTGGCTACTAACTAACCTAAAGGTGGGCAGTTTGAAACTACTCAGCACCGCCACAGGAGAAAGACCTGGGACCTGCTTCCGTAAAGATTACAGCCAAGGAAACCCTATGGGGCAGGTCTACTCTCAAACAGTGGGGTTGCCATGAGTCAAAATTAACCCAACAGCAGTGGGTGTGGGTTTGGGTTTGTGTGGTGAACGGGGCTAGGTGTCAAGATCCGGGCAGTCACTTTATGCCTCTGACCTCGAAAGACACTGCTGGGAATTTACTTGAGGAAAATAATTTTAAAAAAGGAAGAAGCTATATGCACAAAGGGAGCTCTGGTGGCGCAGTGCCTAAGGCACTTGACTGCTAACCAGAAGGCTGGCAGTTCAAACCCACCAGCCACTCCTCGGAAGGAAGGTTGGGCAATCCACTCCTCAGAAGGAAGGTGGGGCAATCTACTTCCGTAGTGATACTGCCTCAGAAACCCAAGGAGGGGTCATTATGAGTCGGGTCCGACTTGAAGGCAAATAACAACAACAACATGTGCACAGAGTGGACACAATCCAGCATCACGGTTAAGGGTTCCCATTGCTGCAGAATCACTGCCATCACAAAAGGCGAGGCTATGAAAACTGTGGAAGACGCTACGCTGTCTTAAGAGAAAACAAGAAAGCAAAAGTAGCCATTGTACGTGTGCATGCACGCACACACACATGCACACGCACACACGCACACACACATGTGCGCACACACGCGCACGCGCGCGCACACACACACACACACACACACACTCTCTCTCCAGTGGCAAGGACCGGACCATCATGCATGCAGGTGGGAAACAGAGCTAGCCCGGTCATCGGCAGGTGTGAGAGGGCTTTTTGTATTTCTGATTTTAGTTATGATGTTTCTAATGCTGACTGGCTGCTGGGGCAATAGGAATACAGGTTTTTTTTTAATAAGGTGTGTGTGTTGGGGAACAAAACACTTCCAGTTTATCCAGGGTTCGGTGGTTCCCATCCAAGCAGGGACCGAGTGCTTGCTGGGGAGGGTACAAGGTGGAAAGTTTTGCATTGGCTGAGACACTGGACCAGATGCCTCCATGACTAGAGTCAAGTGACTCACGGGGCACATGCCCAGCCCATGGCCCTTCCTGTGAGAACTGCCCCTCTGCCCCGGGGGAATGAGATGATGGGGCCGGGATGGGTGCCTGGGGCTGGCTGGCTGGTCAGGTTCCCTCCACGTGCTCCAGAGCCCTGACCACGCAAGGTCTTGGTGGCCTTGGAGGGGGCCAGGAGAAGGAAGCCACACAGGGCACAGGCAAGTTAAAGGAAGGGGCCTGAGTGAGTGTCTGTTCCTCGAAACCAAATGGAGGTCCCTGAGTGGGCTAAAGGGCTTGTGCTCGACTCCTAACCTAAAGGTTGGTGGTTCAAACCCACCTGCTGGCACCCCAGAGGGAAGGCCTGGCCATCTGCTTCTGTAGAGATTATAGCCAAGCAAACTCCACGGAGCGGTTCCCTGCCATGGCCCTGGGTCAGCATCCACTCCACAGCAATGAGCTTGGTTTGGGGTTTTGAAACCACACAAGGCAAACCCTGGCCCCACCCCCTTTGCGCTCACCCTTCCAGGTCCTCCCCTCCCTCCCCACAGGAGCATCAGCCTCTGCGCCCCTGGGGCGGGGTGCCGGCCCACCTGATGAGCACCGGCGTGTAGAGCAGGGCTGCGATGGGTGTCACGTTGATGCCCATCAGCATCTTGCTGTCAATGTCAGGCAGCCCCATGTTGCCGTACTTGACCTCACGGTAGGTCTCATCATAGTGCAGGATGAGCTGCATCTGCAGGAGGCCTGTGGGCAGGGGTGGGATGTGGAGGGAGCTGCCTGGCTCTGGGGGCAACCAGGAGAGGCCGGAATGCAAGCCTCAGCCAGAGGGACCCTGGCCCCTGAGGCCTGAGTGGGAAGCCTCGGCTGGGCCAAGTGTCTGCGGGGGGGAGGGGGTCCTCAGACACAGGGCACCCCCCCACCCCACCCTGGCCCACAGCTCCACCGGCCTCTGGACCCTAGCCCTCCAATTAAGAAGGCAGGAGCCCTGGGCAGGGCACCCAGACTCTCACCCACCCACAGGATGGCTCTGGCTGGGCCCTGGGACACTGCCCTCGGTCGTCTCCCGCCCCAGCTGCGCGCCGCGGGGCGGAAAGTGAAAGAGGAAGGGCCGCCGGCCGGCCCCATAGTTTCCCTTCCCCAGGCCGCGATCTGCGCGAGGCAGGCCTGGCCGGCAGCGCGCCCGGCCGCGTACCCAGGTAGACGCCGTAGGTGAGCGTGCAGCCCGCGCTGGCCGCCAGCACGTTCTTGAGCACGCCCAGGCGCTTGCGACGGTAGTAGCGGCGCTCCTCCTCCTCCTCGTTGTAGTTGGGGTACGCGCCCACCAGCTCGTCCAGCTGCGGGACACGGCGATGGCACCAGGGCCCCAGCCCGGGGAACCCCTGCGTCCCGGCCGACCCTCACCCACCAGGGAGACCCAGCCCTCCGAGCCCCAGGTCCCAGGACCCCATCCCCTGACCCGGGGCGCCCTCACCCCTGCCCCTCACCCTGCCCCCTGACTGGGGCGCCCTCACCCCTGCCCCCTGACTGGGTCGCCCCCAT
Source organism: Orycteropus afer afer (assembly GCF_000298275.1). Lineage (NCBI taxonomy): Eukaryota > Metazoa > Chordata > Mammalia > Tubulidentata > Orycteropodidae > Orycteropus > Orycteropus afer. Next base: position 1,493,590 of record NW_006921717.1, on the reverse strand, counting down.
CCCTGCCCCTTACCCCTGCCCCCTGACCCGGGGCGCCCTCACCCCTGCCCCCCAGGGCCCTGCACCCCGGGAACCCGCATCCTGACCCGGGGCACCCTCACCCCTGCCCCCTATCCTGCTCCCCGACCCGGGGCGCCCCCATCCCTGCCCCTCACCCTGCCCCCTGACTGGGGCGCCCTCACCCCTGCCCCCTGACTGGGGCGCCCTCACCCCCGCGGGGAGCCCCGGGCCCCAGCTTCCGCGTCCCCGCTCACCGGGGCCTCGGGCCCATCCGGGACCCCGAATGGGTTCTGGTCGTCCTGCGGACCCGCATCCCCCGCCACGGGGTAGAGCGGCGGCTCCGCCTCCATGGCCGGAGCCGAGGGCCCGACTGGCGGCAGCGCGCGCTGAACCCCGGGCGGCACTTCCTCCCCGGCTCGGCCCCGCCCCGAGGGCCCGCGGCCGCCCCTCCCCGCTGTGGGCGGGCCGGCCTGGGAGCGAGTGCGCGCGGGGTGTGTGTCCCGGTGCGGCCAGTTCGAATCCCCCGTCACCACTTCCCCGCTGAGTAACTTCCTGTCCCTTAGTTTCCACACCTGTAAATGGAGATGCTCGCGCACCACTCCCCAGGACCTTTGGAGGAGTTGACTGCAAAGCTTAGGACAGTGCCAGGCCCATCCTAAGCCCTGTACGTGACCCCAGAGCTGTCCGCCCAGCCCCACCTCCAGGCCAGACCCAGTGAGTTTGCAGAGCTCCAACCCTCAGCCCCACACAGCAGCCAGTGGGGGGCTGAGAGGCCTGAGTCGTGGGGGGCTCCCACCTCCTCCAGCCCCTCTGCTTTCAGTCAGCCATCTGCAAATGAGCAGGGCCACAGGGAGTGTGCATGGTGACTACAGACAGAGACCCCATGGCCACCGCCCACCGGCTAAGCCCACTGCACCTGCCCACTGCTCCCTGGGCCCCGGTGGCACAGGGGTCCGTGGAGTTCCAGTCCAGCAGGAGCTGACAGCTCACCACACTGGTTAGAGCCACTAGAAGCTTTTTAAAGTATCTGTTCTGCTTCCCCCATCGACCTTGACCTGACTCTCCCTCAGGGTGTCCCTTTCCTGCTCCCCACCCCCCTTTTCGGCTTTCAGCATGAAGACCTACCCTGATGACATTTCTTCTGGTTTCCTGTGGTTTAATTGCCTCTCCAGGCATTGGACCCAGGTCCCCTCATGTGGAAGACGGTTGTTGGCACATATAGCAGGTGCTTAGTAAATGTGCCTGGACAGACAGATGCATGGACGGGCGAGTGGTTCTATAGCTCAGGCCCCTAACACTATTTAGAAACCTTGTGACCCGGGACTTCCTTCTGCAATCTGTAACTTTCGATTTTAAATTGCTTTGTTAAGTTGGATTCACTTCGCCATTTTAAAGACATGACACAAAGGACACAAATCCATAGCTCCAAGCCCAGTAACAAGCAGGATCTTGTTAGTGTTGCCCAGAAGCCCAGGTGCTCGGCGGCTGACCAAGAGGTCCACGGTTCAAACCCACCCAGCTGCTCCTGGGGGAAAAGATCAGGCGATGCGCTCCTGTGAAGCTGAAAACCATCCAAATGGCTTCTCATCTCTTGGTCGCCTGTGTAACCAACTCCCCATGCTAAATGCCCTCTGCTCAGAACACCCAGAGTGGTTTCTGGTCAGATCAAACCCTGGCGGAGGTGCTTGTCAGCTGCTCTGGCGTCCGCTTCCCATTCGTGGTGACCCTACACTCAGTGGCACGGAGTGGTGCTGGGGCCTTACCATCCCTGTGGCCAGTTTCTGATCGGACCACTAGGAGCCATTCATTCACCGGCTATTGCAAGGCTGTCACCAGCCCTTCCTTCCTAGTCCATCTTACTCTGGAAGCCCCGCTGACACCTGTTCAGCATCATAGTGGCACCCAAGCCCCACTGACAGGCAGGTCGCGGCTGCCTCTGAGGTGCATCGACTGGGATTTGAACTGGGTCTCCTGCCTGGAAGGAGAGAGTCCCACCACTGAACCACCAGGGCCCCTCACACTCTGATACACCGCCTCATTTCCAGCAAGGATTTTTGAGGTGGTTTGTGAAGATGTTACCTTCCACCACTCATCGGTCAGTTTGTTGTTCTGTGGTAGCTTACA
>NW_006921717.1:1480237-1488696 GCF_000298275.1 Orycteropus afer afer | reverse complement strand
CATGGAAGCAGCAGTCAAGAAACCAAACATTGTATCGCACTGGGCACATCTGCTGCAAAAGACCTCTTTAAAGTGCTGGAGAGGAATGATGTCACTTTGAGGACTAAGGTGCACCTGACCCAAGCCATGGTATTTTTAATCCCTCGTATGCATGTGAAAGCTGGCCAATGAGTAAAGAAGACTGAGAAGAGTTGATGCGTTTGAGTTGTGGTGCTGGCGCAGAATACTGAAAGCGCCGTGGACGGCTGAAGAATGAACCAGTCTGTCCTGGAGGAAGTGCAGCCAGAATGCTCCTTGGAGGTGAGAATGGCCAGACGTCGTCTCACCTACTTTGGTCAAGTTGTCAGAAGGGACCAGTCCCTGGAGAAGGATGTCATGCTTGGTAAAGTGGAGGGTCAGTGAGAAAGGGGAAGGCCCTCACTGAGATGGAGTGACACAGCGACTTTAAAGATTGGCTCAGTTATCGCAAGGATTGTGAGGGTGGGACAGCACTGGGCAGTGTTTCCTCCTGTTGTACCTGGGGTCTCTGTGAGTCGGAGCTGACTCTTCAGCACCTGATGACAATGACCAGGGAGCCTTGAGACTGTCTGTGAGGTGGCTGCCTGGTGGGCCCAGATCAGCTCCCACCTTGTGAGCCGCAGGCCAGAGAACTCATCTGGGCCGGGAGGCTGCCCCTCCCTCCCGGGCATCCCCAGCGGTGAGCAGCCACAGCCCCCCTTCTGCTTTCAAATTACTTTCTCTCTAATAAGGGTTTTATTATTATTTATTATTATTATTATTTCTTTTTACTCTTTGTTGTGAAAATATGTTTGTTTTGGTTACTTGTCGCTCTGACGGGAATATCCCACAAATGGGATGGTGCTGTGGTTACCTAGTGCTGCTCTGACAGTATTCTTCCACAAATGGTATGGCCATAACAGGAGTTTATTCTTATAATTTGGAAGCTTTAAGTCTGAGTTCAAAGTGCCAGGCTCTAGGGGCTGGGTGAAAGCCCCTCAACCTTGGGGTCCAGCTCTGCCTCCAGCTCCCAGCCCACTGGAGCTAGAGGCGTTTTTTCACTCAGATAGCTGCTGGCTGCTGACACTGACAAGCCCAAGATTGACAAGTAAAAAGGCACAGTCCCAATCTTACCAAACCACACGGCAGGCCATTAACTCAAGTCCATTAAAAGTCCCAAAGTCGGCAGAGCATGGCAGGCTGCTGAACAACGACTCGGCTACGTGCAAGGTCCAAGTGTGCCATAGGCTAGAGACCATTCCTCAAGGCTTCTCCTTATACACAGGAAGCAGAACATATCCCACTCGGCTACTCAGCTGGTCACAGTAGATCCCACCGTGGAGTTGATTGCCAGTCTCATCATGGGGAATACTACATCCAGCTGCCCAGCCACTCAACCAGGCCCAGCCAAGTTGACCCACAACCTGAAGTACCACAATGTTCCCAACAAAGGGTAGGAAAACCAACAAGAGAGAAGTATTGCTGGCAGTGCAAACACCCTGAAGCAGCCTCTGGAAGGCCCAGCCTGTGCTGTTTCCAGAAAACCCGCTGTGCAAACTGCTCACCCACGGAGTCCTTGTCACAGCTCCTCCCCTGGCCTCGTGATCTCCAACACCACAATGGCAGGCGTGGTGATGGGGTTGCTGTAGGCTGATGGGAGGGCCAGCACTTGGCACGGCATACCCACAGTGGTGGCTGCCACTCCCAGGACTCAGGTGAGGCCCCACCACCACAGGGCCCCAGGGCCCCAGCCCAACTCCCAAGCAAGGCCTGAGCTCACCTGGAAAGACGGTGGGCTGGCGGGGAGTCAGGCCTGGCTGGGTTTGAATCCCTATCTGTCCCTGTCATGGTGACGCTGGCCTGGTTGCTACACCTCTCTGAGCTTGTTGTCACACCTGTGCACTATGGATGGCAATGATGGAGAATTGTATGAAAATGTGTGTAAAGTACTTGGCACAGGGCTTACCACATAGTACCAAAAAAAGCCAAACCCAGTCCCACGGAGTCGACTCCAACTCATAGTGACCATACAGGACGGAGTAGAACTGCCCCACAGGGTTTTCATGGCTGTCAGTCTTCACAGAATCCTACTGCCTCATCTTTATACTGTGGGGTGCAGTGAGTTTGCACCACCGACCTTCTGCTCCTCGCGTATTTCGACCACTGTGCCACCAGAGTTCCTGAGCACACAGTTGGTGCCTAATTAAGTTTTGCTGAGTGAACGAATGAATGAGTGACTACCAATCACAGCTACTCATTGAGTGCTGACTGTGTGCAGACATTGCACCCAGAGGCTTCTACCTACGTACCCTGGGAAGAGTCACATCAACCCCTGAGGGGCCTTATGAGTGGACCCAGGGTGGTCCTGGCCTTCAGGGCTGGCGGGAAGGAAGGCCGGGGCAGGGACTCAGGGACCAGGCCCGTGGCAGCCACTTCTTCAGGAGAGTGGGGTGAGGGGCAGAAGCCATCCCCATGGATTGAGCACCGAGCACCTGCTGTGTACCCCATCAAGTGTTCCATCCTCGCAGTAGCCCATGAAGCAGGTAGAATCAACCCCATTTTACCGGGAAGGAAACTGAGTCCCAGAGAAGGGATGTGACTTGCCCAGGGTCACTTAGCAAGTGCTGAGGAGTGTGCTCTGAATCCAGGCCACAGGCGACTGGTGAAGAGTTCTTGCGGAGATCCCTGGCTCTGGGAGCTGAGCTCAAGGGTGCCTGAGTGAAGGATGAAGGGAAGGAAGGAGAGAGGCCGCCTGAGAGCAGAGTCTGTGCCCAGCCCAGCCCACCCTCCCCGGCTCCTTGGCCCAGAGGGAGAAGCTGCGGGGTAAGGTACTGAGAGCCAAACAAAATCAGACACGTGCTGAGGGCAAGGCCTGGCCTGAGACAAATGAGGGGGAGCTAGGGCCTGGTCCCCTCCTCCACATACTGGCTGGGGAGACAATTGCTGGGGCACTGGTAGCAGAAGAGAAGCCCTGAGGAGCTGAGGGGCAAAACTTGACCCTGCGCGGCATATTCCATCCAGCGAGATGAAAAGGTTTAGCATAGACAGTGGTGAAAGATGAACAACACGGTGATTGTAAGCCATGCCTCTGAATTGTACCCTCAAAAATGGTTACAATGGCCAAGTGTATGTTATATGTCTTTTATCACAGTAAGATAAGAAATACTGGGAGAGGGAGAAATTAGATCTCCTGTAGTTTGCTGGTGGAAAACCGTTTTGAGCTTCCTCAAAAAGTTCATGTGATAATTCAAAATGCACCAACAGCAGAAGAGAAGCCAGATGATTGGGACCTTCTAAAAATTAAATTTTTATGTGCTTCCAAAGACTTCTCCAAAAGAGTCAAAAGAGAACCTACAGATTGGGAAAAAATATTTGGTAATAACATATCTGACAAGGGACTTATCTCTAGAATTTATAGAACACTTCAACACCTCAATAACAAAAAGACAAACAATCCAATTAAAAAATGGGCAGAAGACATGAATAGACACTTCACCAAGGAGGATATTCAAGCGGCCAACAAACATATGAAGAAATGCTCACAATCATTAGCTATTAGAGAGATGCAAATCAAAACAACAATGAGATACCATCTTGCTCCAGCACTAGTAGCAAAGTTCAACAAGACAGAAAATAACAAATGCTGGCATGGTTGTGGAGAGATTGGGACTCTCATACACTGCTAGTGGGACTGTAAAATGGTACAACCATTGTGGAAAGCAGTATGGTGATTCCTTCAAAAGTTGGAAATACAAATACCATTTGACCCAGCCATTCCATTAGTAGGTATATACCCTAAAGAAGTGAGAGCCATAACAAGAACAGATATATGCACGCCGATGTTCATCGCAGCACTATTTACAATAGCCAAAACTTGGAAACAACCTAGATGTCCAACAACTGAGGAATGGATAACCAAACTTTGGTACATTCACACAATGGAATACTATGCAACGCTAAAGAATAATGTAGAATCTGCAAAACACCGCATAACGTGGATGAACTTGGAGGACCTTATGCTGGGTGAAATAAGTCAGTCACAAAAGGACAAATATTGTATTAGTCTGTTATTGTAAAAGTTAAGGAAAGGTTTATATATTGGAGGACATTTTCTTTGTTGGTTACCAGGGGTGGGAGGGGAGGGGAGGGAATGCTGTTAGATAGATAGAGATAAATATTGATTTGGGTGAAGAGAAGGGCAATGTACCAAATGTGAGTGACCAATATGGCAGCATTGAGGATGAGAAAGACATAGAGAGTTACATGGGCAGTACAGACAACAAATATGAACCCCTTTGCATATACAGTACTGAGATGTCAGTGAAGGCAAACATGGGTATAGGGACGGATAGATGGGTGAACAAGCTAAACAATTGGGTATGTCTAAATGGAGAGTGTATCCAAGATCATATATAGGGTTGGCAGACAATGGGCCTATAAGTTCATGTGAATGATCAGAATTCCCAGGTGTATAGTAGAGCTGACAAGGAGCAAGGTTATGGTCATTGCTTGGTCACAGCCAGCTACCCAGAGGGACCGAGTAGTTGATCCTGAGGGCTTGGGACCATGGTTGCAGGGGACATCAAGCTCAATTGGTATAACATACTATACAAAACATTGTTCCACCTACTACTTTGGCGAGTAGCAACTGGGACCTTAAAAGCTAGGAAGCTGCCATCTAGATGCAACAACGGGTCTCTCCTCGTCAAGAAGAAAGAAGAAAACCAAAATTAATGGAAACAATCAGTCCTAGCAACTGGTACACCATCTGATCTGCAACCTGTACAACCTGTACAACCATGAGACCAGAAGAACTAGATGGTGCCCAGCTACCACTGCCATCCACTTGGAAGGGAAAGAGGGAGAACAATGTGGAACAAAACTCAAAATCATTTGGAGGCAAAAAAAAAGAAGGTGGGGACCAGGTTTGCTGGTCCAATGGAGCCTGGTGTAACCACTGAGACTATGGCCCCTAGCTGCCCTTCTGGTCTGGAATTGAACCCACAACTGTGGTTTCCAGCCAAACAAAGTACAGGCATGTGAGTTAAACATTTACCTCAAGTAGACACACACCCTGGAGAGAACAATCATAGGAGAAGGAAGGGCTGCTTATGCACAGGGAGATAGCTCAGGGTGCAGAAGAGTATGAAGGGATGGACACTGGGAGGAGGTAACTATGGGGAGGAAGTGGGAGGGGAGCTGCTGCATTGTAAATTTTGGTCAATGACATGAGACAAAGTATATGTGAACTGCTGTATGAAAAGTGAATTTACTCTGTAAATCTTCACCCAAATCCTAAAAAAAAAAAAAGTTCATGTGAAACTACCATACGACCCAGCAATTCTACTCCTAGGTATGTTCCCAACAGAAGTGAAAACAGAAACTCAAGTAGACTTGTACACCAATGTTCACAGCAGCACTATTCACAGAAGGTGGGATCCATCCAAATGTCTGTCAACGGACAAGCACTGTGTGGTCCAGCCAGACAAGGGGCTGTTACCCAACCAGTGGGAGAGATGAGCCCTGATACATGTACTGTTGTATGGTTACACGGCTGAGCTTGGAGACATTAACTAAGTGAAATAAGCCAGAAAAATACTCACAAAAGAACAAATGTTGCACGATTCCACTGACGTGAAATATCTGTTGTCGTTAGGTGCTATCAACTCCGCTCCAACGCACAGTGACCCCGTGCACAGCAGGAGGAAACGCTGCCTCTCGATCCTTGCTGTACCTGAGCCCATCGTTGCAGCCACTGTGTCCGTCCACCTCCTTGAGGGTCTTTCCCTTGTTCACAAGCCGTGGTGGCTTCTTCTCGGCTCCTCACACCCCTCCTCGTTCCACAGGGCGCGGGGCTGAGGACCAGGGAGGGGCAGGGGTTTCCCCAAAGTCAAGCTGGTTTGCTTGTGTGTGTCCACTTTTTTTAATTGTGATGGAAGACCTGTCACATAACATTTGTAATTTGAACCACTGTCGCAGCACAATCCAGGGGCGTGAGTTACAATCACCGTGCGGCTCGTCCTTCCCACACTCTTTGCAAACCGCTTCAGCCCCTTGAACAGAAACTCAGGAAACAGCAACCCCCGGTGCCCCACCCCCATCCCAGGCCGCATAACCTCTATTCTACTCTGTCTCAGGAATTTTCTAGACACTTCATAAGGTTTCAGTGGCCAATATTTTCAGAAGTGGATGCCTCTATCCTTCTTCCCAAGCCGTGGTGGCTTTTTATTATTATTATCATTATTACTATTTTTGTTGTGACTTGGGTGAAAGTTTACAGAGCAAATTCATCTTCTATACAGCAGCTCACATACACTTTGTCTCATGACATTGACTGCAATTTCCCACAATGCAACAGCTCTCTTCCCACTTCCTCCCCATAGTGACCTCTTCCCTGTGTCCTTCCCTCCATGCACTCCTGCCATGATGTTTTCCATCGTCTCATGTGCATGTGAAAACTGGACAATGAGTAAGGAGCACAGAAGAAGAGTTGATGCATCTGAACCAGGGTGTTGGTGAGGAATATTGAAGATACCACAGATGGCCAGAAGAACGCCCAGAGCTGGGGGCCCAGGCACAGGATGGTGGGGCTGAGGACGTCTCTGGGTGCCCTGCTTTGTCCTGGAGTCTGGGGGTGCCTCTTACCCTCCTTCAGAGAGGGCAGAGGGCCCTCGGAGTGGTGACAATCTAGCTCCTGAAGTGATTCATCTCATCCTCACATCACTTGGGTGTATGTTACTATTCTCCTATTTCTTAGTTTGGAAAACAGGCACAGAGAGGTTAAGACACTAGCCTGAGATCACACAGTTAAGTGACAGGGCTAAGATCTAAGCCCAGGCCACACACTTACCCACCAGCTCACTCACAGCAATGCAGCGTACTCTCTCCATTTTCTATGAGAACACCGATGTCCAAAGAGGTGACGAGATTTGTCCAAGGTTACCCAGTTACAAAGAGGCAGGACCAGGAAGAGCCAGTCTGTCTGACCCTGAGCCCATGACCTTGGCCACTTCAGGACCCTCAGAACCTCTGTATCCCCCCCATCACTCTCCCCAGGAGACTGGGCCAGTATGGCCCAGGCCCTTGGCAGAGCCCACCACCTACCACAGCCAACTCTAAGAGTGGTGTTCTGGCCTGTACGTCCCCTGCTTATCCTGGGGGTCTCCCGGGCAGAAATATAACTCCCAGGCCCATGGAGGCCCTGGGGCTTTGAGAATCAGCATCGACCCAGAGAGGGGAGGGGCCGGCACCTGTGTCTCCCCAAGGGTCAGTGCTCTCCCAGACGGGGGGAGCCAACCACCCAGTTAGGATGGGATTCCTGTCTCAGGAAGACGGGCCTCTTTGGGGACCTTCTACCAGTCTGTTCCCAAACACATGATGAGTCCAGAGGTAGCCCCTGCAGGGGATCCCCCTGACATCCTCCCAGGCCAGGGAGGGTGCCCCTCAGGATCCAGCACACTCCTCCCCCCACCAGCATGACCCCAGGTGGCTCCTGGTTTGCTGTGTGGCCTTAGACCAGTGGCTGCCCCTCTCTGGGCCTTGTTCTTGGCCAAGGGCTACGAGGCTCAGCCTCAGCCCGGCCCCGCCTGGCACCCGCTCTGTCTCTGTGCTGCCTGGCTCAGGTCCAGACAGCAGGGCAGGGCTGTCACATGCCGATCCACGTGACAGGCAGCGGCCGGGGGCTCCATCCCATGAAGAGGACGGGGGCTCTGCGCAGCCCCCTGCGCACCCCCCACCTGGCTGCAGTCTCCAGGGTCGACCAGGGCAGGTGTGGACCAGGTAGGCAGGGGGAGCCGGGAGGATGCCGAGGTGTGATGCACCTCTTACGGGTGCTGGGTAGGCCCAGGGGCCCTGGGGCAGGATCCCAGGCGGATCAGGGTGACAGCACAGGCGATGGCACAAAGCCACAAAGGATGTCCCTCCCCCACACCTGCAACACAATCGCCGCCTGCCTGTCACCAGCAGCTGCTCCGGAGTCATCCTTCTTTGTGCTGGCTCTGACAGGTGTGTCCAAAGGGGACGAGCGCAGGTGACAGGTCCCCTCACTGCCCGCCAGGGCACAGCTCGGCCACTGAGGAAGAGTGGGCAGACTTCAGGGACCGTCACGGTGACACGTGCTCTCATGACTGCTGTCCCAGAGGGTGGGTGGTCCTCGGCCCTGAGAGGTGGAGTAAACACCTGGGGGGCATGGTCCCCGTTGTGGGATAAGATGTGTCTGGGGTGGGCGCCAGTCCCGCCACGCGCATCCTGTGTGGCCGAGTCCTGTCCCGTCTCCCGCATCTGTTTCCTCGATTGTAAAACATGGGGTTTCTGGTGACGGGCCCCATGGGTGGGGTGGCAAGTGGGGTGGCAGCGATGGTGACAGGGTCCATGGGTGGGGTGGTGGCGATGGTGACAGGGTCCACTGGTGGGGTGGTGGGTGGGGTGGCGGTGATGGTGATGGGCCCCATGAGTGGGGTGGC
>NW_006921717.1:1477370-1478914 GCF_000298275.1 Orycteropus afer afer | reverse complement strand
GTCACATCAGGTCCGCCTTGTCGTCGTCCCAAGGAGAAAGGGGAAGGAGGGGAGGGACTTCCTTTCAGCTGTTGGAAGGGAGCTGGAGAGCAGAGCCAGGCAGAGGCGCAGGGCAGCACCTGCTTTGGCCTCTTCTTACTGGGGTCCCTCCATCCTTTGAGGAGCTGAGGGCCCAGCCCCGGAGCCTGTTTCTGGATGGGTCAGGCACCGCTCGGTCAACAATGGCACTCAGGTGCCTACTGCTGGCACTGGGGCCCTGCAGCAAGTAGGTCTGGGAGATAATTCTTCTTGGGGAGGGAGTCTGTCAGAGTCCAGGGATGGGGGGACCGGCAGCCCTGTCTACATCGCTCCATGAAGTGTGACCATCAGAGGGACCTCGCCAGGGAGCATGGGGAGAACACTTGCCCCCCGCCTCCCGGGGCTGGAGCTGCGGCTTGACTCCCCACATCCCACAGACCCCACGGGTGCGTGGACTGCTGCCCTGAGCTGCAGGAGACCTGTGCAAGCCCAGGTGAAGGCTAGATGGTGGGAGATTAGAACGGGAGAGCCTGAGGCTCAGGGTCTGGTGACACCCCCACTGTCTGGCAACCCAGATGGACTCAGACCACGCTGGTCACCTGGCACCTTTGCTGGCTCCACACCACTGGGTCTCAGGGTGATGTCCTCACCTCCCTCGGCAGCCAGGCTGGCTCAGGCGTCCCCTGCTTGGCTCCGACCCCAGAGGTCTCCTGGGTGATGATCCTGAGAGCTGTGGGTGCTGAGCCTTGGGCCCTGTGCCCAGTGCTGTGGGCAGCTGTCCGCTGGAATTCTCCCCACAGTGCCCACGTGCCAAGACCCCCTGCTACTGAGTCAATACAGAGTCACAGTGACCCTACAGGACAGAGTGGAACTGCCCCATAGAGTTCCCAAGGCTGTCGTCTTCAGGGAAACAGACTGCCACATCTTTCTCCCGGGGAGTGGCTGGTGGGTTCGAATCGCCAACCTTTGGTTGGGAGCTGAGCGCTTAACCACTGTGCCACCAGGCATCCTTAGTACAGGTATCATCCCCATTTTATGGGTGGGAAAAGGGGGTCAGAAGAGGATGTGAAATGAGGGATATCATTGCTGATGTCAGGTGGATCTTGGCTGAAAGCAGAGAAGACCAGAAAGATGTTTACCTGTGTTGTATGGATTAGGCAAAGGCATTCGACTGTGCGGATCATAACAAATTACAGATAACGTTCCTAAGAATGGAATTCCAGAACACACTTAATTGTGCTCATGAGGAACCTGAACAGAGACCGAGACCAGGAGGCTGTCATTTGAACAGAACAAGGGGATACTGTATGTTTTAAAAGCAGGAAGGGTGAATGTCAGGGTTGTATCCTTTCACCATACTTATTCAATCTGTATACTGAGCAAATAATCCAAGACACTGGACTATGTGAAGAATGTGGCATCAGGATTGGAGGAAGACTCATTAACAGCCTGTGATATGCAGATGACACAATTTTGCTTGAAGCACCTATTGATGAAGATCGAAGACTACAGTCTGCAACATGGAT
>NW_006921717.1:1466299-1472065 GCF_000298275.1 Orycteropus afer afer | reverse complement strand
GGGGGGGCTGCAGCTGTGTGGCTTCAGCCTCACTTGGGTGGGTGTGTGTTATGGCTTCCACCAGGCCCCTCTCAATTCCAGCAGTGGTAGATCCCCAAGAAACCCACTTCCCTGTGGCCAGCCCCACCCCCCCCAGTCAACAAGGCCCACCCACATGGCGGCCCCCAGCTCCTCTTCTCTGGACCAGATGTCCCCCTGCGGTGCCTCCAGATCAGTGTCCAGAGCTACTTCTTGTACCTCATTGGCACCTCAGCACCTGGGACCCTCCGAGGGCCAGGCATGTGGCTCTTTGCCGCCTGTGAGAAGCTAATTTGATACTTAGCCCCCATGAGGAGCTGGCGGTGTATGGCTGTGCTGGTCACCCCCTGGCTTGGGGGGCCAAGCTGTGCACTATAGGCTCACACTGAGCCCATGTTTACCCCAAACCTGGGACTCCCCAGGAAGGGACCATGGCTTCCTAAGCCCACATGCAGGATGTCATGTTGACCCCAGAACTGTGCCCGGCTGCTCTGGCTTGCTGTCTGGACCCTCGGTACCCCCTCCCTGCTCATCGGAGGGCCTGCCTGCCCCACGCACCCAAGGAGTGTTGGAGACAAGGATGCCTGAGGGCCAGGTGGCCACTCGGGTCTCCAGGGACTGTGGCTCACTTGATCTCAGCCTCCAGCCAAGGGTCTGCCTCATCCATGGACCAGTCACCGTTACTGTTACATTGGGGGCTAGTAGCATGGGGGGTCGTGGGCTAGGGACACTCCACTCCGTGGGGACAGTACAGGTTGGTGTCAAGGACTTTCCGAAGAATGGCCTTCCTCTGCTCCCCCTCACTGTGCCCCAGGCCTCTGTTCAACAGGAAGTCCAGCGACCTAAGCCCCTTGTTGGCCATTTCTGGGGTCCACCTGTCTCCCCAGTTATGAAAACCCAGGCTCCAGCCACCCTCTCCCAGGCTTTCCTGTGCCCGAGGGAGTATTCACTGCCCCCCCGGCCCCGTGATCCTACTGCCTCCCACTTGCCAGCCCATCCTCTTCCGTGAGAACAGACTTTATGGTTTATCTGGTCCCTGTTCTCAGATTTCACTCCCGCCCTCCTGCCTCAGTTAGGAGCCTCCTGCCAACCCTGGGTGCTCCAGGCCCCGGGAGCAAGGGGCCCCACAAAGGGAGCAGCAGCCCAGAAAATCAGCCCCTCCCTCTGGCAGCGGCATCTGCCTAGCACTTCATGCAGGATCTGACTTAACCCCAACAGCCCCTGCTGCCCCCCAGTAAGGCTCAGAGAGGACAGGTTGCTGCCAGAGGGCGTGGAGCCAGGATAGGAACCTGACTCACGGTGTTCCACCTCCCACAGTCACAGTGTTCAGCTGGGTCCAGACCTGTCTGCACACTCTGCCTCAACCTCCCCCAGGTCAGGGGTGGTGGCCAGGCGTGTGGCTGGAAGTATGCCTGAACCGGACTCAGCAACTCTAAGTCCTGGGTGGGTGTGCCTCTCGGGCAGGGGGACCTGGCACTGTGATGGCAGTGTCTCAAGACAGCCACTCTGTGTCTGTGGGTGCAGATCTTCAGCTGCCTGTAGCCCGAGGGCCACTCATTTCTCCCTGGTTGGAGGAGGCAGGGCATGCCACTGGCAGAGAGCAGGACAATGTCCCTATTGATTTTGCCTCCTTCTCACTCCTGCCCTGGAAACTTGACAGTGACTCCTGACCCCTGGCTGTGCTCTGTGTGGCTGCCCCTGCATTCCACTCTAAGCATAGCTGTGCCCAGACAGTCCTGTGACCACGTTAGTCTCAACCTGTTCCTGCTCTGCCTGGCCAGCCTAGCCCCATCACCTCTTCCTCTCTGCCTCCAGGTGTCCGAGGGCTCCCTCCCTCCCTTTCTTCAGATTTCTGCTCAAATGTCTCATCACCCAGAGCCTCACACTGACCATTTTGTATGAAATAGATCAAACCCATACACACACGCAGTGATACGCACTCACACTGCATGTATGCATTCATGTATGCTCACACATTCATGTGCACACTCATGCACATGTATGCACACCCAGAGTCACATGCATGCACACCTGCACATACATGATCACCTACTAGTGCATTCACTCACACAATCCACTCACGCTGACCAAAATACTCAGGCTCTGCTCACACATACTCATGCACACACGTTTGTGCACTCACACATACTCAGGCAGTACTCACGCACACGCAGCCTAGCAATCTCTCCACTCTCACCAACGTGGCACCAAACTGTTTCACCATCCTGCTGACAGTCTGTTTCCCTGCACTGTCACCTACGCAGAGCAGGTGTTTCCGTTGGTTTTAGTCTTAAGCACAATGCCTACACACAGTGGGCACTTGGTGAATGCCTGTGAAAAATGGCACTTGCTGTGAATGAACTAGTTATAAGAGTGGCCTCACCTGGAGGGGCTGCAGCCCTCAGCCCTGCCCACTGCCCCTGCCCCTTTCCACAGTCAGCCTTCGAGTCAGAGGTGTCTGAGATCAGCATCAGCCAGGGTGAGATTAACCTTGCCCTCAGGAACCTGCGGGCCTGGATGAAGGATGAGAAAGTGCCCAAAAACCTGGTAAGTGTGAGCCCAGGTGGGCCTGCAGGCAAGGAGGCTTGGGAACTGTTTGCTCCCCACTGGGCCTCTCTATGGGGGAGCGCTCTTAGGAGGTGGGGGTCTGAGGCCCTCACTGCTCACCACTGTCTCCCCTGACTCCGGCCTAGGCCACACAGCTGGACTCAGCCTTCATCCGGAAGGAGCCCTATGGCCTGGTGCTCATCATTGCCCCTTGGAATTACCCTGTGAACCTGACGCTGGTGCCCCTGGTGGGTGCCCTTGCAGCAGGTGAGCAGTAAGCTCCTCTCCCCCTCCTTGTGGCCTTGGCTGGCCACAGGACCAATGAGAAAGGGGAGCTGGCACCAGGTGGCAGAGAAGGCTAAACCCCACCCCCAGGCTGTGTGGCTTTGGTCCGGTCATTCTACCCCTCTGAACCAGCTTCCTCAACTGAGCCCGGAGAGAGGCTAGCACCTGCCTTGTAGGTGTGAGAACTGAATGGTGTGGCATGAGAGTCCCAAGAGGGGGCCTATACCCTTCCTCTCTCCTCGCCCTCTCTCCCCACCCCTGCAGGGAACTGTGTGGTGCTGAAGCCCTCGGAAATTAGCAAGAGGGTGGAGAAGGTCCTGGCTGAGGTGCTGCCCCAATACCTGGACCAGGTGAGCAGGTCTGTGGGCAGACCGGAGTGGCACAAGGCAGCCCCCACCCCACTGGGGTCAGGCAGGGACAGTTGCCAACAGGGAAAGGCAGGAGCCTGGAGGTCAGACTCAAGTTCCAATCTCAATTCTGCCCCTCCCAAGCCAGGGTCCTGCCCTCTCTGCCTCAGTTTCCCACTGAGTGAATCCCAGGCATAGCATTACAGGAGCACTCTGTGCCTGTCCCCGGGGTCCTGTGGATCCTCACGCCTCAGCCGTCTGGCCAGCCCCAACTACATGCCTGTTGGGTGGGGACTCAGGGATTGTCCCTACTGTCCCAGCAGCTTAGGGGTAGCTTCCCACTGCCCCCCCCCCCCTGCACCAGGACCACCTAGAGCCCTGGCAACTCTGGGTCTGGGAGGCAAGGAGGAGTGGAGGCCGGCCTGGGGCAAGGCAGCCTGGGGCTCTCCAGCAGGGGTCCCAGAGGTGCCTCTGCTGCCCCCTGCAGGGCTGCTTCGCAGTGGTGCTGGGTGGCCCCGAGGAGACAGGGCAGCTGCTGGAGAACAGGTTTGACTACATCTTCTTCACAGGTGAGGAGTTTGCTGCTGCCCCGCCAGGCCAGTTGGCAGCAGGTGGACGGCCAGAGAGAGGCCCAGAGTGTCGGGGTGACGGGGCAGGGGGGTGGAGGCCTGAGTCAGCCCCATCGAAGGGGTCTTATCCCCAATCCTGAGACAGACTGGAGGGGCGAGGCAGAGAGAGTACCCAGGCTAGGCCATGTGGGGCGGGCACCTCAGGGATCCACCAGCAGGCTGGGAGATGCCTGGCAGCATTCTTGCCCCGGGGGCCACTGCCCGGCCCGGCCCACCACAGTTCCAGGACCCCTGAGAGTCTGTCCTGCCTGCTGCTGCCTCCAGCCCTCCTGCAGGCTGCAGACTGAGGGGTCGAAGCTCAGAAGAAAGAAGGGACGTAGGGTCCTGCCCAGGCCCCCTGCTGACAGTGTGGGGCAGGCTGCATTTGGACCAGCATCCTGTGGGAGGGCCTATGAGGCCAGACATGATGCCACCCTCCAGCCTTTTCTCTCTTGATGGCAGTGAAATCCCTGCTCTGTCTCTACCAAAACCAAAAACCAAACTCACTGCCATCTAGTTGGTTCCAACTCATAGTGACCCCCTTTGGTTTTCTGAGGTGGTAAATCTTTACAGAAGTAGATTGCCCAGTCTTCCTTCCATGGAGTGGCTGGTGGGTTTGAACCACCAACCTTCTGGTTAGCAGTCAGATGCCTTAGGCACTACATCTCTAGTAGGGCTCATGTTAAGCCTGGCAGAGTGACAAAACTAACCAATCCCAACATCAGAGTTCTACACACCTTATCTGCATGGTCCCACCCAGTACTCTGGAGGGAGTTACAAATACTATGGCTAGAAAAGCCACACCAGGTAATTCACTGCCCTGCAGGTGGCCAGGGACCAAGGCCGGGCCATACCTAATGGCAGCACAAGATGCTGGGCCGGGCATGGGACAGGCGCCTTGGGCCCAGGTGGACTTTAGGCAGGAAGGCTGAGTGGAGGAGTTGGGGTGTGAGCCCGGGGAGTCAGGGGGCAGGGGAGGACAAGCAGGGGCCCGTCTGCTCAGAGTGGAGGGCTTGCACTGGAGGGAAAGGAGGGGGCAGGGGGGCAGGGAGGCAGGGCCCCTGGGTTCCAGTCAGAGAGAGGAAGGGCCTGCACATCGGCCAGGCTAAGAGCTGCACTCAGCCTTGGGCACTAGAAGCCACTGAAAGTCCCAGGGGAGATTGGAGAGGGGCGTCACGGTGAGAGTATGCCCAGGACAGGAAGTGGAGTGGGCTCGGAGTTGAGGGCTTACAAACGTCTGAGCAGAGGGCTGCAGAGGGGCTGGGGTCTGAACTGCGGCAGGTTTTTCAGGCTCTGGTTTCTTCGGGGCTGGTCTGGGGGGCGGCGATGAGCGGGGTTCTGGGTGAAGTGGGGGCCGGCTGGGATTTGAACACCCAGCACCACATGGAGGCTGGCTCCTGCCCAGCTCAATCGCCCACAAGAGCAGGGAGGGACCCCTGTGAGAGCCACGCCCCAGGCCCGGCCTCCGCCTGCTCTAGGTAGTGAAGAGCCGCTCTGGCTCCTTTCTGCATCCAGGGAGCCCCCGCGTGGGCAAGATCGTCATGGCCGCCGCAGCCAAGCACCTGACTCCCGTCACACTGGAGCTGGGGGGCAAGAACCCCTGCTACGTGGATGACGACTGTGACCCCCAGACCGTGGCCAACCGCGTGGTCTGGTTCCGCTACTTCAATGCCGGCCAGACCTGCGTGGCCCCCGACTACGTCCTGTGCAGCCGCGAGACACAGGAGCGGCTGCTGCCCGCCATGCAGAGCGCCATCACCCGCTTCTATGGCGACGACCCCAAGAGCTCCCCCAACCTGGGCCGCATCGTCGGGGAGAGGCAGTTCCAGCGGCTGCAGGGCCTGCTGGGCTGTGGGCGCGTGGCCATCGGCGGCCAGAGTGACGAGAGCGAGCGCTACATCGGTGAGTCCCGCTGGGGGCCCAGGGCTGCAGGGGACACAGACACATGGGGCCCAGGAGGG
>NW_006921717.1:1455662-1464954 GCF_000298275.1 Orycteropus afer afer | reverse complement strand
AGGTGCGCCCCTGTCGTCAGCAGCCCTCCTGCCAGGTGCCCTCAGCTTTCTTGCTCCATGGCCGGCTAGCCTGCCGCTGTCTCACGTCTTTTGGTTCCATCGGTCTGCTGCCGTCTCTCTACCACCGTCTCAGCGCAGTGATCTCGGGTCCAAGGACATGCCCCACTCCGGGCTGTTCTCTGTCCTGGTGACAGTGAGATCCCCTTCCTGCCTCTGGGAGGGCTCATTTTAAGCCTGGCAGAGTGACAAAACTGACCAGAGCCCACAGTAGGGTACCGTGCACCTTATTTCCATGGTCCCCCCGACACACAAGGGCGCCCCTAACCATATTCACTTTATTCACAAGCTCTCCAACCACCTGGAGGGACCGCGAGCACCTTACGTCAGCATAGTCCCACCCAGTCACCCGGCGGGAGTCACGAGTCAGATCAAGAAATTTACTGCATCACAGGTGGCTTCCCCAGGTCCAGGGTCCCTTGAGGCCGCCCTCCACCCTCTTCTTCCTCGCACCTCACCCTGGTGGCCACAGCGTCCCCTCCCCAGTGTCTGCTTCCTGGAAGGACACAGGGTGCTGCTGTGGCCACAGCCAGGGTGTGCGACCAGAAAGGCAGGAGGGGGGAGTGCAGGCTGGCTCCCGCTCCAGCCCTCAGGGTGCCTTAGAGGCACCAGCAGCCCGCCAGGCTCCTCCCAGCTCTTTCCTGTCAAGATGAAATTCACATAAAACCAACCATTTAAAAGAGTCCCATGGCATTTGGGACGTTCACAGTGCTGTACGACCATCCTTGCCTCTGAGTTCCGGAACATTCTTAGCAACCCAGAGAAAACCCAGACCACCAGCTGTCCCTCTCCGTCCCCATCCCGCCTCCGGCCACCACCTGCACAGTGACTCTACGGCTTTGCATATCACTGTGGTGGACGTGTGGGTAACAAACGCCCGCCCTTCTACAACCTTCCCAGGTGCAGTCCAGTGACATCATGTCCAGCCACCATGAGCCGTTCCCGAATTCTCCCATCAGCAGCTCAGTGACCCTAAGCCTTGCGTCGTCCTTCCCGTCCCTCCCAGCCACTCCCGGGGACGCTAACAGACTCTGATGTCGACACACTGGCTTGTTGTAGTTATTTCAGACACGGTGGTGGTTGGTGCGCTGCGCAGTGGATCCCGTCTCGTAGTGACCCCCGAATGACATAGTGGAGCCACCAGGTTGGCTTGAACCACCAGCCTTTGGGTTAGCAGCTGAGTATGGATTTGCTGGATAATGATTTTGAATTTGCAGAAAAGTCACAAAGATAGTGCAGAGAGCTGCTGTGGGCGCCTCAAACAGCTTCTCCCATTTCAGGGCCCTGCGTAATCTTGGAGGGAGCCCTCGTGGTGCAGTGGCTAAGTGCTTGGCTGTTAACTGAAAGGTCGGTGGTTCGAATCCACCAGCTGCTCTGTGGGAGAAAGATGGGCTCAGGGCTGAAGAATGGTTAGTGGCTGCTTATAGGGACGGGGTTTCTTTTTGGGGTGCTGAAAACATTCTAAATAGTGGAGGTGGTTGATGGCTGTGAATGTACCAGAAACCACCGAACTGTACACTTTACATGGGTGAGTTTCATGGTGTGGGAAAGTATCGAGGAGTTCTGATGGCGCACTGGTTCAGGGCTTGGCTGCTGTCTGAAAGGTCGATGGTTTGAACCCACCAGTCACTCTGTGAGAGAAAGATGAGGCAGTCTGCTTCCATAAAGATGACAGCCTTGGAGACCCTGTGGGCAGTTCCACTCTGTCCTCTAGGGGCGCTGTGGGTCAGAATGGACTCCACGGCAGTGGGTGTGGTTTGGGCTTTGCTTCTGTGAAGACTGACAGCCTTGGAGACCCTGTGGGCAGTTCCACTCTGTCCTCTAGGGGCGCTGTGGGTCAGAATGGACTCCACGGCAGTGGGTGTGGTTTGGGCTTTGCTTCTGTGAAGACTGACAGCCTTGGAGACCCTGTGGGCAGTTCCACTCTGTGCAACAGGGTTGCAGAGTTAGAATCGACTTGTAGGCTACAGAAACTGAACATAAGGGTAGTGCGTTTGCTAGAGCTAAAAGACAAATCACCTAAGGCATTAATGCCTAAGTGTTTTGACTGCTAACCAGAAGGCTGGCAGCTCAAACCCACCAGCCACTCCTGGGAAGGAAGACTGGGCAATCTCCTTCCATAGAGATACCTCCTCAGAAACCCAAGGAGGGGTTGCTGTGAGTCGGATCCGACTCCACAGCAGTGAGTTTGGATGATTGGAAGAAACTGACACTGGTAGGTTGCTATTAACTAAACTCCTGACTTTATAGGGATGTCGCCTGTTTTTCTATTAACGTCCCCTTTCTATTCCGGGATCCAATCCATTTCACTGTCTTTCCCCCTCGCCCCATCTGGCAGTTTCCCTGCCTTTGTTTTTCACGGCCTTGACAATCCTGCAGACAGGCCAGGTCTCCTGGAGAGAGTTCCCCATCTTGGCTTGTGTGGTGTTTTTCTTATGGTTGGATGGGGTCACGGGTTTGGGGGAAGAATACCAGAGAGGTGAAGGGCCCGCCTCCTCACGCTGTATGGGGTGATGGTGGCCTTCGCCGTGTGGTGAAGGATGAAGGGTCCCCCGCTCTTCCTGTTTCCTCTTCTCATCTCTGTTCTCTGGAAGGAGGCTGTACATCTAGCCCACCCTCAAAGTACAGCCTGGGGGCTGCGATGAAGGGCCACCTCCTGGAGGCAGCGTCAGGGGTCCGTGAGCTTTGTCTTCCATCGAGTGTCAGGGTGGAGCCGTGTGTGTGTGTGTGTGTGTGTGTGTGTGTGTGTGTGACTCCACGGGCTCTGACCCAACAGTGTCTGCCTCTTGCTCAGCTCCTCCCAGCGCGGGCCACCAGGAGCTCTTCCAGGCAGGCTCTTGTGCTCCTTGACATACGTGTCCTCCCGTTTTGTGGCCACTCCCTTGCTCTCTGACTCTACACGGTGCTGTAGGCCCATCTTGTGTTTTATCTGCCCTGGTCCCAGAACCAGACCTTTCTCTGAGGAGCCCAGGCTGATCTGGACACTTTTAACTTCAGAAATCTCTAGAGTGGGCTTGGAAGGAGGGCCATCTGGCATCCTGGCCTGCCAGTTCTTCTGACCGTCAGCCTTGGTCCGAGTACACACACGCATGCACGCACGCACACACACACACACACCAAAAACACAGGTCACGGTGTTTCCCGCGCTTGCTACCTGTCGAGCATTGAACCCACCTTTTGCAGTTGTCGCTAACGTGGTCTCTCTGTAGTTCAGTGTTTGAGCGAGTGGGCGTCTGCTCTGCTCCCTTACAAAGGCCCGGGTCCCCCCACTGTCTGGGGCTCACACCAATCCAGACTAAGCACAGTGACTTTCTGTGTGAGTGCTCCTTGTCTAAACCAGCTGCCGTGAGTCAGTGCCAACTCCCGGCGACCCCAGGTGTGTCAGGCCCCACCTGGCTCCCCAGGACGGTCAGTGACTGACTCTTCAGATGAATGTCACCAGGCCTTACGTCCAAGGTGCTGCTGGGTGGGCTCAGACCTCCAACCTTTGGGCTGGCAGCCGAGCATGTTAGCTGTTTGCTCCATTGGGGGTCCCACCAATCACCCCTGGGATCCACCTGTAGACTGACTGAAAGGTCCTTCATTGAGCCAAGCCAGGGCCAAGTTCGTGTTTGTAAAATACGCATCTGACCACAGCACCGCACAGAAGAGCTGCTCCGGCTCACTGCCGACAGCACACGCCCCCAGGCCCTCGATGCTCAGGCCTGGCCCCAACCCGCCCAGGTCCCGGCTACTCTCACCTGGTCCTGATGCCCCCAGGCCTTGGCTACTCAGGCCTGGTCCTGACGCCCCCAGCACCCCAAGCCCCAGCATGTCACTTGCTCTGTCCAGGGCCACCTCTCCTCTGTCTTTGCCTGAATGACTCCTGCCCCTCCCTGGTGACTCTGCCGACTTGTCCCTCCCACGGAGCCCCTCCCTGACGACCTGGCCTGGCACCGCTGTCTCTACTGTGGTGTCCCCAGGTGACTGCTAAGCTCCCGCCGCCCCCGAGATGGGAGTCGGACCACACACGAGCAGGTGCTCAGGAAACACGTCCAAGTAGGGGCTTGGGGACAGCCTGCCAATGACCACACCTGCTGTCGGGCAGTGCCACCTTCCTTCAGCAATGTGGGGGCCTCAGGGCCCTTGAGATGCGGTCACGTAACGGAGTTCACTGTGGACAGGCCCCGGGTCCCGAGGGGGTCAGTGTGGCCCAGCGCCCATCTGGGGGCCTTAGGGCAGCCTCACAGGCCTCATTGTTCCTTCTCACCCAGGTGGTCAAGCGGATGCTGGCAGGGACCAGCAGCGGGGGCTTCTGCGGAAATGACGGCTTCATGCACATGACCCTTGCCACGCTGCCTTTCGGAGGAGTGGGTAGGTGTCACGGGGCCACCACGCCGTTATCGATCGGCAGTGGTGCTGCTTGACCATGCTGGGACAACGCAAAAAGGGCTAGGACGCGACCTGCTGACCTCCTCCAACCTCAGAGGGGAAGAGAGTCGCCACCCGCAGCCCAAGGCCGATTCCTCTGAGGCCAGACACGCTGCCACCCTCCAGCCGTTTACCAATTCTGACACCAACTGTCCCTCCCACGGCACTATTTTTTTTCCTGGGCTCAATAGTTCATTGCAGTGGGCACACAGAACTCACAGACGATACTCATGATGATGGGGTTTATTAGGGAAGCAACAGGCTACAGTTCAGGTTCAGGATACAATTCTTCCATCAGGACAGTATGCCCCCTGCTGTGACCTCAGACACGCCTCTCTGGTCTTTGGTGCCTCGGCCTGGCTTCTGCCCTGCTCCAGCAAGGGTGAGAAAGCTCTCTTAGCTCAGCTGATAGGTACATGGGCGCACCCCGCTCCACCAGCAAGCCTCCTCCCCAAGGGCACTAGCTTTCTCGCTCTGCGGGCCAGGCGAGCCCGCTGTCCAGCCCCGTGCCTCCTGGGTCTACTGCGACCGTCTCTCTCTGCCGGGGCCTCTCTCTCAGTGCAGGGATCGGGGGTCCAAGGACGCACTCACCTCCAGCTCTTCTCTCTTGATGGCAGTGAGATCCCCCCCTCTGCCTCTAGGAGGGCTCGTTTGAAGCCTGGCACAGTGACAAAACTGACCAATCCCAACACTGGAGTTCTAGACATCTTATTTGCATGGTCCCACCCAGTAATCTGGTGGGAGTTACAAAGACTATGGCTAGAAAAGCCATACCAAGTCATTCACTGCATTGCAGGCTGCCTCAGCATCCAGGAACAACAAGAGTGGCTCCTCCTCGGCCATATTACCCCCCGCACACCCCCTCCTGCTCCTCTCCCCCATCTGGAGAACCTTCCAGGACCTTCCAGACCTCTCTCTGTGCAGTTACGTACCTAGACAGACACACAGAAACACAATTTAGCTTTTAGGGTTTTTCACCATAAGGGTGACCACACAGCCCACACTGTGCGGGGCCCATTGGTGCCCCAACAGCATAGCCCACTGCGGGGCTAGTCATGGCCCCTTCAGCCCCTTGCTCCATCAACCCTGGCTCTCAGACCACTGGGGCCAGGGCGCTGCCCCTGCTCTGAGGGAGACCAGCGAGTGGGGACCCCCTCTCCCAGGGCAGCCTCTGACACAGCCACAAAGGACACCTCGCACTCCCCCCAACAACACCCTGATGGGCTGTGGTCGGGGCCACCAAACCTCCTCTGAGCCGACCTCTTCCTCAGTGTAGCAGCCTGGCTACCTGTCCCCCCGCTCAGCACCTGAGGAGATGACCAGCAGGGACCGTGGACCTCCCTGTGTGGCCTGAACCCTCCCTGGAGAGTGACCCGTGCTATAGGGACTACACCAGGCAGCACCGGGCTGGGCACTGCGGCCGCCCCAGCCACAGGGAGGGTGCAGTGCCAGCCCCCCCCACCCCCGCAGGCCACAGGGGCCTGCCTGGGGGCAAATGCCATCCTGCTACTCCCCCCAGGACCCTCAGGGTCAGGTCCAAATCCCCAACTCTCAGCCTCCTGAGGCCAGCCTGCGATTCTCTCCTGTCCCCACCCACTGCCCCACCCCACCGAACTCGGTCCAGTCCCGACCAGGTCTCGCCCGCACCCAAGCCTAGGCCCCTCTGGCTCCACACCCCTTTACCTGGATAATCCACCTCCCCCAGCCTCACTGACGCTGAGAAGCCCTCCCTCCCCAGGAACCCCAGGCCGGGCCACGGGCCTGGGTGCAGCCTAAGCCAGAAACAGTTCCTTCCTCGACTGCTCCCCACCCAGATGCCAGGGAACGCTCCCAACAACACAGCCTCTACTGTGCGCATGGGTCTAACCCTGCTCAATCCTCCCCATGCCCCTAGGAGGTGGGTGCCACTGTCACCCAGGTCATAGAGGAGGAAACAGGGACACAGAGGCAAAGTCACTTGCCTGGGTGGCACAGCTAGTGGGAGGCTGAGGCAGACTCCCCCTGGGTGGCCTGGCTCCAAGCCTGGGCCTGGGCCATCTCCCAGCCCTGCCCCAGTGCCCACATTTTCCCAGGATGGCTCAGTGCCGAGAGGAAAACCCAGGATTGGAGGGATGGTGGCCAACGGCCAACCCAGGGCGCACTGTGGGGGACTGGCAAGACCCCATCGTCTGAGCACCGGCTCAGTGGCCTGCCGAGGGCCTGATGCCATGTCCCGTGCTCCACACAGGTGCCAGCGGGATGGGTAGGTACCACGGCAAGTTCTCCTTTGACACCTTCTCCCACCACCGCGCCTGCCTGCTGCGTGCCCCCGGGATGGAGAAGATCTACGCCATCCGCTACCCGCCCTACTCGCCCCGCAACCTGAGGGTGCTGTTGGCAGCCATGGAGACCCGCGGCTGCAGCTGCACCTGCACCCTGCTCTGAGCCACCTCAGCACGTCTGGCTCCCGAGGCTGGCGGGGATGGGCCTGGAGTCCAGGACAAAGACGCGCTCTGCCAAGACCAGGGCTGCCTCCTCCCTTTCCCCTGCCCCCGTCCCCGGTGTCCTGCTTATGGGGGCAGGGCCAGCAGAAGGGCCCTGGGATCCGGTCCAGGCTGCACCATGGAGCAGTTATAACCCTGTCTTCTCTGAGCCTCAGTTTCCCCTTCTGTACCTTGGAAGTGATTAACAATCACCACCAACGGAGGCTGTTGCGAGGATGAAATGTGGGGGCAGGGTGAGAACCAAACCCACTGCTGTGAGTTGATTCCGACTCTGAGGAACTTCAGAGTAGAACTGCCCCAATAGGGCTTCCAAACTGTCATCTTCACAAAAGCAGACACCTGCATCTTTGTTGCTCAGAGTGGCTGGTAAGCAGCCAAGGGCTTTTGGAGGCAGAATACAGCTTAATAATAATAATATTATTATTATTAATAAATACGCGTTGCTGATGACCGCGCCACGTGTCCTGTCTTCCTCATGTAGGTGGGCAAGGCTGCTCACTCTTCTCTCCGGCCAGGTCAGCTTGACACCGAAGTCTCGTCTACCTTCAGACAGCCTCTTGGGAGCTCCTCCTCCCTATGTGGCGGGCCCTGACCACCTTACTGTCATCATGGCCCCTGGTGGACTCCTTTTCTGTGTCCTGTTCACTTTCCTGGCACCCACCCAAGACAAAATCCTGGGCCCCTGCACAACTACTCCCTCCACCCCTCCCACGTCCTGCTAGTTCCCAAACGCCACAGGGTTTCTCGACCTGCACACACGAATCGCTGTGCCCAGGGCCCTGGTCCAGGCCACCAGCCCTTCACCTTCTTGTCACCTCCCCTTCTCCCCAGCCCCCTTCAGGGTAGCTGCTGACCGTCCCAAAGCTCACTCAGACCTTTGGACCATGGCCGCCCTCAGCCCAAAACCCTTCTAAGGCTCCTGTGGTCCACAAAATTAAGTCTCGGTTCTTACGGATCCTCATGACCCTCTGCCAACACTCCAGCCTTGTGGGTCACCAAGCCACCAACCCCGCACCTTGGCCTGTCCTTGTAGTGCACTCGGTTGTCTCCCAAGGATCTCTGCACTTACACCTGGAACGCCCTCTGTCCCTGTTGGCCTGCCCAACTCCAGTTCACCGTCAGCTAGGACATCTCCTCCAGGAAGCCTTCCCTGACCACTCCTCAGCCCTCCCTACATACAGACTGCCTCCCACTCCTCGTAGCCGCAGCCTCTGGGGTCCCTCTGCCGCAGAATCCACTGGGAGAAATACAGACTGGGTGGCTGGCTGGCTCGGGTCCTACAATGCAGGCCCACATGGGTTGGGGGCAGTCATTAAACTTTAGTGCCTCCGTTTCCTCCTCTGTCAAGTGGAGGCAGCAACTCCTCCACGGAGGACCGTTGGGGGGGACTGAATGTGTGAAGTGTTTGGCACAGAGCCTGCACGGGTCCCGCGTGGAGTTCCAGTCCGCCTCGAGCCTCCTCGCCGTCATTATACACTCCCCGCTGAAAAGATCGGTGCACCCCGAGGACCACGGCGCCTGCTCCGCCAGTCCCGAGTGCTCAGACTCCAGGAAGGTAGGAGCGACAGAGGAAGTTTCTTAGGCGGAGAATCAAGCCAAGGTCCCACTCCCGCTGAGGTACCGGCGGGCGCGCAGCCAATGCTCCAGACACGCCCAGTCCGACCTGGAGCCACCCCCTACACCACGCCCCGGATGTCCCGCCTCATGTAGCCCGCGACTTCTCGCTTATTGGCCTCTCCAAACAAACATGGCAGCGCCCTGCAGGACTTCAAGCCCCTGCTCTTTTCTAACCAATCAAACAAAAGATGTTTCTGGATCCCGCCTCTTTCGGCGGTGCCTCTGGCCAATCAGATCACACCACAGAGGGTCAGTCCGGAAAAGGCAAAGCCAGTCGGCCCAATGGCAGAGTCCTAGAGTGTAGGGAAGCTCCGCCTCGCTACTGACAGGTCCGCTCGGCACGGGAAGGAGCGGCAACGTTTTAAGGTAGGTGTTCGAGGCTCTGCATTAGGCCAGGCCTGGGCAGCGCGGCGCTGAGGCGGGTTTTGCGCCCCCATTGGCACTGCCGGTTCGGCGCCCAGCCTTCACCTCGGCCTGCTCAGAACGTGTAGCCTCTGTGCCCTTCAGCGTGTAGCAGGCGGACCGGGGGCGCCCGCACCTCGGGGCGCATGCGCTGCCCCGGCCTGTCGGCTCCTGCGTCGTTGAGGTTAGAGGTCACGGGGCAGGTCCGGGGAGGTGCCGGGTTGGTGCTTGTTACTGAAGTAAGAGGTCAAAAGCAGTGGGCCCTCCCTGGAGGTCACAGGTCACAGTACCGGGCTCCAGGGTAATCCCTGGCAAATGTGAAC
>NW_006921717.1:1442978-1454942 GCF_000298275.1 Orycteropus afer afer | reverse complement strand
ATGCCTTAGGCACTATGCCACCAGAGCTCCTTATTTTTAATTAGTGCCCCATTAGTTGTGTTTGGGTCAGATTTGAGGGGAATGAGTGGGGGAGGGGAGAGATGGAAGACAGGAGCACTGGTCTGGGGGGTAAATGATTTTTTAGTTGAGACAGAACTTGGGGTCCAGAGGTGCTCCCCAAATCCTAGCTTAGCTGACCTGGGCCAGATGGGAGGAATGGCAGGTGCCAGACTGGGCACAGGGAGGCTGTCTGTGCCCCTGGCAGGAACGGGGGGTGACGGGGCAATGACGCAGATGTGCTGGGGTTGGGGCGGCATTCCTGACTGCGTCCAGGACCCACCCGGCGCCCCCCTCACTGCTTTTAACATCTATTCCATTTTTACTGTAGAAAGCCGCCAAGGCCCCTGACAACCTCTGAGGATGCAGTTTAATGTACAGTTGTCCCCTCTTATCCGTGGTTTCACTTCCACTGTTTCAGTTATACACAGTCAATCGCAGTCAAAAAACGCTTAAATTGCGCACCGTTGAGCTCCGGGAAGGAGCCAGTTTCTTCCTGCTCTGCTGGGTGCAAGCCTGGGAAACGGTTGGGTGGGGAGCTAGGTGCTCAGTGTTCACTAGCACGCATGGGGTTAACATGATCTACTCCTGGGCACCCCGGGTACCTGTCCCATGTGTTTATTGGGATGAACAGAGTATATGTGGAGTTAGGTGCAGTCCCTGGAGTCAGGCATCTGCTGGGGGCTTAAACCAATGTATCCCCCGTGGATAAGGACTGCTGCATTTATATACATATGTGTATTTTTAAAATAATAGTTTATCGTGTTTTAGGTGAAAATCTTCACAGCCAGTTAAGTTTCCACTTAACAATTTTTGTACAGATTGTTCCGTTGTACAGATTGTTCCCTAACATTGGTTGTGTTTTTCACAATGTATCAGCATTCTCGTTATTTCCATTCCGGTTGTTCCGTTTCCATTATTCTAGCTTCCCTGCCCTCTCCACCTTCTCACCACTCACTGCCAGAGGGTCATTGTTGACCATTTGGTCTCATACAGTTGGTTGTTTAAGGGAACAGAGTCCTCCCGAGTGATGTTTATTTTCTAAGCCAATCTGTTATTGGGATAAAAGGTGACCTCAGGAGTGGCTTCAGTTCCAAGTTCAAACGGGGTCTCAGGACCCTTGTCTCAGGGGCTCTTCTAGTCTCTGGCAGCCCAGGAGGCCTGGCCTTTTTCGGGAATTTGCATTTTGTTCTCCATTCCTCCTCACGCTCCGCTGCAGATGCTCTGCCTGGCTGCACCGGCGCTGCTGCGGGCCCTGGCCCGGGCCTCACGTGCAGGTAGGACCGCGGGAGGCTTCCAAGGGTGGGGAAGCCCGGTCCCCCAGCACGCAGTCACAGCTGTGACGGGTGAGCCCTCTCCTTACAGGTCATCTCAGTGGCCGAGGCCTCCACGCCAGCTCAGTCGCAGCCACCTACAGTGAGTACCAGTGGCTTTGGGTCCCAGGGTTTTGTGGTCACACTGCTCCTGCCAGAGGCAGAGGAGGAGGCCTGGGTTCTGGTCCTGGTTGGGCCGGGGGCTGCCCTTCCTGAACCCCATTTTCTGTCTGTCACATGTGGAGGGTGACGGTGATTGATTTGTGGGCGCCTTCCTGGAGCTGCTCGATGTAGGCCATATCCCAGCCTCCTGGCCCCTTAACCCCCTGACTCCTCCTTCATAGCTCTGCTCGAGGGGCCCCTGGGCTCAGACAGCCGCGTAGGCCCAGGGAGAGGTTGGTGAGGGCTGCCGGGCCCGCTCCAAGCCAGCTCTCACCGAGGCCAGGGAAGGTCTGGAGGACAAGCCCCTGGTGGTCCCAGGGCAGCCCCATCTCTGAGCTAGATTCCCTGGGAGGGGACTTGTGACAGGGTGCGAGGGCCCCTGCCACAGCCTCTCCTCCCTTCTCCCCTGCAGAGTATGTGAACCTGCGGGAGCCCAAGACAGACATGAAGTCGCTGACTGACCAGGCTGCTCAGACCCTGCTGTGGACGGAGCTCGTACGAGGTACCCCCGGGGGGAGGCCAGGCTGGGCGTGGGTGCTCCGAGGAGGGTGCCCCGCCCACCACCGTGCTGCCCGCAGGCCTGGGCATGACCCTGAGTTACCTGTTCCGGGAGCCGGCCACCATCAACTACCCGTTTGAGAAGGGCCCGCTGAGCCCGCGCTTCCGCGGAGAGCACGCGCTGCGCAGGTACCCGTCCGGGGAGGAGCGCTGCATCGCCTGCAAGCTCTGCGAGGCCGTGTGCCCCGCCCAGGTGAGCCCCGCCAGGTGAGCCCCCGCCCAGGCAGACGGAGGCAGCTGGGGCCCAGACGGTGGCTTGTCACGTGTCCGCGGAAAGTCCCTTCCCCTCTGAGGCACTTCCCCAGCTGTACGAGGAGTGACGAGGCCGTGTGGCCAGGGTCAGTGAGCTGCTGGATAGAGCCCCAGCCTGAGCAGGCCCGGCCCCTAGTGGTCCCGTCTGGGCTGTGGATCCAGGCCTGTGAGCCACCGGGCAGCACCTGAGCGTGCAGGTGGGAGAGGCCGGTCGGAGCTGGGCGCTTGCAGCTCCCGGAGAGCCTGAGGGCCACTGCCAAGCCCCTTTGAAGGTCCTTACTGTGGTGAGAGGCTCCATGGCACAGGGCTGCAGCAGGAACAGGGAGGGAAGGGCCTGCCTGCGAGTCTGGGCTCTGTCCCTTACTTGCTGTGTGGCCTTGGGAAGCCCTTCGACCTCTCTGTGCCTCAGTTTCCGTCTCCCAAGAGTGAGGGTAGTTTAACATTCACCACATAGTTACTGAGCGCTTGTTACAGGGCGAGTCCTGTTAGGGTTGTGAGTCCTACAGGCCCCGGGAGGTACCAGCCTCCCTCGGGGGGCGGGGGTTAACCTTGGACAGGAGATGCCCGCAGTTACTGAACAAAAATGTCAGATGGGGCGGGACTAGGAGGAGACCGAGAGAGGCTGCTGGGGTAGACAGTAGATGTGATGGCAGCCTCTGGGGAGAGGAGCCAGGCATGGTGTGTGAGGGGGTGGCATCGGGCTAAGGGGGTGACACCAGGCTCGGCCGGGGGAAGGGCACCCTGGAATGGCAGGGGCATGCACAAAGCCCCAAGGGTGGGACTGAGTCCAGCGGCTGCAGGCCCAGAACTGAGGAGCTGAGAGGCGTCGGGCCCTCGGCCATGTCCTGGGGCTGGGCTCGTGGCTGGGCAGGGTGGCAGTGCCCCGTGGCTGCTTCCTCCCCAGGCCATCACCATTGAGGCAGAGCCCAGGGCGGATGGCAGCCGCCGGACCACCCGCTATGACATTGACATGACCAAGTGCATCTATTGTGGCTTCTGCCAGGAGGCCTGCCCTGTGGACGCAATCGTGGAGGTGAGGGGGGGAGGGGGTCAGGAGGCCTGCCCCAGGATGGTGTCACAGAGGTGTGTGGGGGGTGTCAGGAGGCCTGCCATGTGGATGCAGTCGTGGAGGTGAGGGGGGAGGGGGTCAGGAGGCCTGCCCTGGGATGGTGTCACAGAGGTGTGTGGGGGGGTGGCAGGAGGCCTGCCCCATGGACGCAATCTTGGAGGTGAGGGGGGAGGGGGTCAGGAGGCCTGCCCTGGGATGCTGTTGTAGAGGTGAGGAGCACAGGGTATCAGGAGGCCTGCCTGGGATGTGGGCTTGCTATTGTGGAGGGGGCGGTGTCACAGAGGTGGGGGGGAACAAGGTGTCAGGAAGCTGGCCCCAGGAAGCTGTCACAGGGGTAAGGGGGTCAGAACGTCAGGAGGCCTGCCTGGGACACTGTTACAGAGGTGAGGGGGGACAGGGCGTCAGGAGGCCGGGCCCAGGACACTGTTGCAGACGTGAGGGGGAATGGGGCGTCAGGAGGCTGGGCCCAGGACACTGTCATGGAGGTTAGGGGGCATGGGCCGTCAGGATGCTGGCCCGGGGTGCTGTCCTGGAGGTGGGGGGCTATCTGCAGGCTCCTCGGTGGGGCCTGAGGTGTCTGACCCGCCCGCCCCCGCAGGGCCCCAACTTCGAGTTCTCCACGGAGACACACGAGGAGCTGCTGTACAACAAGGAGAAACTGCTGAGCAACGGGGACAAGTGGGAGGCCGAGATCGCCGCCAACATCCAGGCCGACTACCTGTACCGGTGACGCCGCCACCCCAGCCCCGCTGCCTGAATAAAGGCGCTCTGCCCCGCCGCCTCCTGTCCTGAGTCCTCTGTCCTGGGGGGCCCTCCCCAGCCTGAGGCCCCGTGGAGGCCTCCACCGCGGCCAGACCGCACCTCTGCTCCCCACGTCTCAGCCCTCACTGGTCCACAGCTCGTCCGCACGTCCAGCAGAGCTGCCCGGCCTCCCGTGTGACTCGGTGGGACCCGTCAGGCCCTCCCCTTGTCCGGGCCAGAGCCCGGAGCATCTCTGCTGCCCACGCATCTTCCTGGGCATTTTCCCCAGGCTCAGCCATGCTGGTGGTCACCCTGGCCTGTCCTCACTGACACAACCCTGCAGCCTGCAACCTCCCAGTTACCTCAGGAAGGCCAGGCCAGCCTGGCTGGGTGGCAGGGGAACGCCTGCCCTAGGGCTGACAGTCACAAGGATGTGACACAGACTGTGTTGGCCCTGAGCTGGCCTTGCCTCTGGCCACATCCCCTTTGCTCACCAACCTCCCCAGGCAAGGACTTCCTTCTGCCGTCCCAGCCAGGAAATCTCAGTTCCCTTGGGCCACACACAGGCCGGGTGCTGAGGGACATGAAGCAAAACCCAAAAATAGCCCCTTGAACTTGGAGTACTGCAGGCTCAGTAGTGAGAACACTATCAGAAAGGTGAAGTGACTTGCCCAGGGTCACACAGCATCTATCAGAATTAACTAGCTCGAGTCCAGGAGATTCCAGAGTCCCCTTCTCCGTCATTTCCAGAAGGGCTTTTTGCAAACACTGACCTTCCAGATGCTCCCTGGAAAGACACGGGGAGGGTGTTCTGTGGGCCAGGGATGGGAAATGTCCCCGTGTCACCTGCTTGAACATGTTAGCTCAGTCAAGGCTCTGAGAAGGCCTGCAGCAGGAAGCCGAGCCTCTCCGAGGCCCGCAGGGAGCCCTTTGCTCAGGGCACCGCTGTTGCCTGGGCTGCTTGCTAGTCTGGGGTTACCCTCTCCTGAGGGCAGAAGAGGCCCTGGCCTCCTTGGGCACCCCCACCAGCCAAGCCCTGAGGGCCTAGCCAAGCACAGGGGCCAGTGTGTCATGTCAAGGGTCCCCTCCTGGAATCTGCCCCTTGATATCCCAGTACATGTCCACCACTGGCTGAGGACCCTGGCCTTTGGCTGTGACTCAAAGTTCCCAGCCTTGGCCTTGGGGCTTCAGCCGCCCCCATGCTTCCCCTCCCCCCAGGCCCTTGCCAGCCACTGGGCTCAAGGATCACTAGAGCTGAGGGGCACTGTCGCCCCTCTGTTCCCCAGTGAGTACAGACCAGGCCTGTCCGAAGCACAGGCAGCTGGACCCTCCTGAACCCCTCAGTGCTGGTGCTGGGAGCCGGTGACCCACAAACCACAGGGGAGTGACTAGGAGCCAGGTCACAGGGACACCCTCCCGCTGCTGGCAGAGCGACTTCTAAGTGCCATTAGAGAAGGGGGCAGAGGGGCCACCACCGACCCAAGGCCATGGAGCTACGGGCCCAAGTTCAGGACCCCCCTGGGGGTCTTTCACTGCTCC
Organism: Orycteropus afer afer; assembly: GCF_000298275.1. Taxonomy (NCBI): domain Eukaryota; kingdom Metazoa; phylum Chordata; class Mammalia; order Tubulidentata; family Orycteropodidae; genus Orycteropus; species Orycteropus afer. The sequence goes on along the minus strand of NW_006921717.1, from coordinate 1,449,251 downwards.
CTATCCTGGGTGTAAGGACAGGGCTGTGTGCCTGTCGCCCCCCCCCCTCCCGCAAGAGAGAAGGGAGTCCTCTAGTAGGGGAGGGTGCTGGGGAGACGGGAGTGCTAGGCCCGGGCCCATTAGGCAGAGAGCGTTGGGGTTCATGTTAGCTCCCTAGGCTGCCAGCGGACCTCATTGAGGCCCGGAGATGTGCACGCCTGGTACTGGCCAATTATCTCGCTTCCTGTCTCCACGCCTCGTCGCCCCGACCCACGCGCTTCACAGCCGGGGGTCACAGGACGGCCACCTCTAACCCTAACCCTCCCCTGCGGGGCGGGGCGGGGCCCCGGCGGGGCGGGGGCGGGGCCAGGGCGGGGCCATCCTGGCTCCGCCCCGCCCCGTCCGGCCGCGCCTGCAGGGACCGGAGTTCTTTGCGTGGGCGCCGCCGCGGGGAGCACAGAGCAGTCTCTGGCCGGGTCCACACGGAGGGCGGCGTGGAGCCGAGCGGCGCTGCGTGCAGCCCACCCTGGGTGAGTGCCCTGACCAGGATCTGCAGAGCCCCCGGCTCTGCCCGCCAGCCCCACTAAGCGCCGCCCCCTCAGCCCCAGGAAGAGGATCCTGGCACCCCTACCCAGTTGGGTCAGGGGGTGCAGCTCTTGGTCCTTGGGGCCGCGAGGCGAGGAGGAGGAGTGCACTCGGCACTGGGGCCCTCGGCTTTGCCGGTGCCCTTTCCTTTGCCGGAGGGAGCCATTCCACAGATGGGGAGAGTGAGGCCGGTGCAACGAGGAAGTGGCAGCGCCACGGGCAGGCTTGGTCAGGCCGTCTCCTGAGACACTGCACACACTCCTCCAGCCCTCCTCATCGCCCAGGGGGCAGGACCAGGGGGGAGGGACTTGGGGTAGCCAGGAGGGGGAGCCGGGCCCTGAGGGACTCGGAGGAGAGGAGGGGCTGGAGCCGGACCTGCAGCCCCCAGGACCTCCCCTGGCCCCTCAAGCTGACCCTGACTCACGGCCATCCCATGTGTTTGCAGACTGGAACTGCTCCCTGGGGCTGTGAGATCACCAGGCCTCCTGCACTGCCCCTGAGTGGGTTTTAGGTTAGTACTGGAGCGTGAACTGTTTGCCACACGGGACGAGGTAGCTTCCCGTTGCTCAGAATACATGGCTGGGATGGCCCCTGGCTCAGGTGGGGAGCAGTGGGGGGCTAATAGGGGGGCAGCAAAGGCCTCAGATGCCAGGTGAAGGGGCTGTGGAATGACCTGGGCCCATGCCCATCATTGGGCACCCTTGGGGGGTGCCTGGGAACAGGGGGAGCTAGTCCAGTGCCCCTGTGAGTCAGGGTACATGGCTGGAGTTACATTGGCTGCTGGCTGAACCCCAAACCTGGCTCCCTGTACCCCTCTGTTTGTCGGGTCAGGAACCAGGAACAGCACTGTGGTGCCCCCGCCCCCAGCACCTCCTGTGCCTGGGGCCTCTGGGTCTACAGCCCAGGGGCTGGCTCCTGCTTGGCTTGGTCGCTTGTTGACCCTGTGACCTCTCCAGGTCTCAGCTGACTTATCTGTACAATGGGTTGCAGCACCCCCTTCCGCCATTCAGGATTGTCTTTAGAGATTAACTGAGGAAGTGCAGGTGAAGGGCTTACATGGGGGCTCTGGGTGGCCAGCCCCATTCACCCAAAAAGGAAGTGGCGCCCAGAGAGGGCAAGGGACTCAACCAAGGTCATAGGCAGTCATGCCTAACTAAGCAGGAGCCAGAGCCCAGGTCCCCGGCCCCTGTCCAGGTCCCCGGCCCCCTGTCCTGGTCCCCGGCCCTCTGTCCAGGTCCCCGGCCCTCTGTCCTGTGGCCCCAGCCATGTTCTCAGTCGGTGGGACCTGGCCCCTCCTGCCCCCACTCCCCTGACAGGGCCCTGGCCACCCTCTTAGCATTCTCTTCTCCCAGGCTGGGGCCGGAGCTGCAGTTCCCTGTCCAGGGTTAGGTAACTGGACCCAGGGAGGAAGTGACCAGCAGCGCAGGCCCCGCCTGGCTGGCCCACACCGCAGGAGGGACCCACTGCCTCCAAACTTTCACCCTGTCGATGGGACCTCCCCGTACCTGCCTCCTTTCAATTTGATAGCTAAGGAAACAGTCGAGAGGCTGGGAGTAGCTGATCCTGAACCCCAAAAGCAGTAGCCCCAGAGCAGGCTGGGCTCCGGCAGGGCTGGGTGGAGGCCAGCCCCACCCCATCCGCCCAGATTTGAGCAAGACCCTACAGGGCCTTCCCGCCCTTACACGGTTTCACTTTTGTTATTTCGACACCTGGGAGGCTGCGCCTTCCCCCACCCAATGCAGCAGCAGCCAGGCCCCCTGGGAAGGGCCTCTGTTAGCACTCACCCCCATTCCTCCCTGCCCTCCTCTGGCCTCCAGCCCTTAGTGCACACAGACACTGCAGTGGAGAGTCAGAGGGCTCCCAGCTGCCCCGGGGATAGCCTCCAACCCCCAGAGCCCTGGGGTCTCCAGTCGCCTCATACCCATGGAGTAGAGAGGTGAGGGCTTCGAGGACGCTTGGCTGGTGAGGCCTGGGCCGTTAGGGAGGCTATTTCAGGACGGTGTGGTGTCAGAATTCCTGTAACTTCAGGAGAGAGGGGAGGGTGGACATCATCATCAATCCAGAGTTAATTCCTGAGGTGGAGGTCAGACTTACGTTCGCTCTCCAAGCTCAAAGCCGACCCACCCACCTGCAGCACTCTGTACTTTTCTGTTGGGCTCAACGATCATTGCAATGGCTACACGAAACTCATGGACCATGCTCACAGTTACGGGGTTTATTAGGGAAGTAACAGGTTACAACTGAGGATGCAGTCCTTGGGTTGGGACATCTTCTTTCTGGCTGTGCCCATAGGCAGGCCTGTCTCCCTTAACCCTCCACTCTCAGCCTGGCCTCTGCTCTGCCCAGACAAGGGTAACACAGCTCTTTACTTCTGAAGACTAGTGACCAGAGGCACCCACTCTGCCAGCAGGCCTCCTACCCGAGGCGCACAGCTCTCTTGCTCTGTGGGTCTTCCAGTCTAGTCTGCCGGTCCCGTGCCGCTGTGTTCCCGCTCCATCTTCAGTGTTACACCTCTGGCGTCTGGGTCTAGGAGGTTCTCAGCACAGGGACCCTCAGTCCAAAAGACACGCTCCACTCCTGGCTCTTCCTGATGGTAGTGAGGTCCCCTTCCAAACTCTGGGCTTGGCTCCCTTTACGTAAACTGGAATGGCAAAACTGACTAACCCACTATAAGGGTTCCATGAACCTTATTTAAATGGTCCCACCCCCACAAGCCAAAGTATGATCTTGAATATATCCCTCCTGAATGTAGAGATCATCTAAAGAATAGATTTGAACACCAACGACCAAAAGCCAGATGAATTGTGGGAAGATATCAAGAACATTCAGAAATGTTTGCAGCAGTATATTGACAGAGAACTTCCAGAGGTTCATGCCGGATTCAGAAGAGGACGTGGAACAAGGGATATCATAGCTGTTGTCAGATGGATCTTGGCTCAAGGCAAAGAATACCAGAAAGATGTTTACTTGTGTTTTATTGACTATGCAAAGGCATTTGATTGTGTGTATCATGACAAATTATGGATAACATTGAGAAGAATGGGAATTCCCGAGCACTTGATTGTACTCATGAGGAATCTGTACCTTGACCAGGAGGCTGTCGTTCGAACAGAACAAGGGGACACTACTTGGTTTAAAATCAAGAAGGGAGTGCGTCAGGGTTGTATCCTTTCTCCACACTCATTCAATCTATATGCTGAGCAAATAATCCAAGAAGCTGGACTATATGAAGAAAAACTTGGTATCAGGATTGGAGGAAGAATCATTAGCAACCTGAGATATGCAGACGATACAACTTTGCTTGCTGAAAGTGAGGATGACTTAAGGCACCTACTGATGAAGGTTGAAGAATACAGTCTGCAGTATGGATTACGTCTCAACATAAAGAAAACAAAAATCCTCACAACTGGACCAATGAGCAGCATCACAATAAATGGAGAGAAGATTGAGGTAGTCAAAGAATTCACGTTGCTTGGTTCTACAATCGATGCCAAGGGAAGCAGCTGTCAGGACATTAGATGACGTGTAGCATTGGGAAAGTCAACTGCAAAGGAACTGTATCAAGTGCTGAGGAGCAAGGATATCTCCTTGAGGACTAAGGTGTGCCTGACACAAGCCATGATATTTCCAATCGCCTTGTATGCATGGGAGAGCTGGACAATGAATAAGGAAGACCGAAGAAGAGTTGATGCTTTTGAGTTGTGGTGCTGGCGAAGAATGCTGAAAGTACCGTGGACTGCTAAAAGAACTAACAGATCTGTCCTGGAGGAAGTGCAGCCAGAATGCTCCTTGGAAGCAAGAATGGCCAGACTTCGTCTCACCTATTTTGGTCATATTGTCAGAAGGGACCATTCCCTGGAGAAGGATGTCATGCTTAGTAGGGTGAAGGGTCGATGAAAGAGGGGGAGGCCTTCAACGAGATGTATTGACATGGTGGCTGCGATGATGGGCTCAAGTATAGCAGGGTTTGTGGGGCTGGCGTGGGATCGGGCAGTATTTTGTTCTGATGTGCATGGGGTCGCTATGAGTCGGAAATGACTCGACGGCACTTAACAACAACAACAACAACAACACCCCCACAAGTGTTCCATGAACCTTATTTGCATTAGCAAAATTGTCTGCTTCCCTTGGTGGCTCACGAGCCCCTTATTTGCATAGTCACAGCCGATCAGTCTGTGGGAGTCACGAGACTGTGGCTGGTGTTGTTGTTAGGTGCTGTCGAGTCATCTCTGACTCATAGCGGCCCCGTGTTCAACAGAACAAAACCCTGCCCGGTCCTGCGCCAGCCTCATGATCCCTGCTAGACCTGAGCCCATGGTTGCAGCCACGGTGTCGGTCCATCTCATTGAGGGCCTTCCCCTTTCCTGCTGACCCTCCACTTTACCAAGCATGACATCCTTCTCCAGGGACTGGTCCCTTCTGATGTGACCAAATTAGGTGAGACGAGGTCTGGCCACTCTCCCCTCCAAGGGCCTTTCTGGCTGCACCCCTTCCAGGACAGATCTGTTCGTTTTTTGGGGCGTCCGTGGGACTTCAGCACTCTTCGCCAGCTCCACAGCTCAAAAGCATCAACTCTTCTTTGGTCTTCTGTATTCATTGCCCAGCTCTCACGTGCTTCTGAAGCGATTAAAAACCCCATGGCTTGGGTTAGGTGCACCTTAGGCTTCAGAGTGACGACGTCTTTGCTCCTCAGCACTTTAAAGGCTCCTTGGCAGCTCATTTGCCCAAAGCAGTACAGTGTCTGATTTCTTGACTGTTGCTTCCATGAGCATTAGTTGTGGATCCAAGTAAAATGAAATCCCTTCCATCTTTTCTCCATTTATTATGATGTTGCTTATTGGTCCAGTTGTGAGGATTTTTGTTTCCTTTATGTTGAGGTGTAACCTATACTGAAGGCTGCAGCCTTTGATCTTCAGTAAGTGCTTCGGGTCATCCTCACTTTCAGCAAGCAAGGTTGTGTCATCTACATATCACAGGTTGTTAATGAGTCTTCCTCCAATCCTGATGTGATGTTCTTCTTCATATAGTCCTGCTTCTCGGATTATTTGCTCAGCATACAGATTGGATAAGTATAGTGAAAGGATACAACCCTGATGCACTCCTTTCCTGATTTTAAACCATGCAGTATCCCCTTGTTCTATCTGAATGAAAGTCTTCTGGTCTATGTACAGGTTCCTCATGAGTTCAATGAAGTGCTCTGGAATTCCCATTCTTCCCAAAGTTATCCATAATTTGTTATGATCCACACAGTCAAATGCCTTTGCATAGTCAATACAACACAGGTGGACATCTTTCTGGTATTCTTTGCCTTGAGCCAAGATCCATCTGACATCAGCAATGATATCCCTCATTCCACGTCCTCTCCTGAATCCAGCTTGCATTTCTGGAAGTTCCCTGTCGATGTACTGCAACCATTTTTTAATTGTCTTCGGCAAAATTTTACTTGCGTGTGATATTAGTGACGTTGTTCATAGACTGTGGCTAGAAGGGTCGGATTAAAGCAATTCACTGCACCCCAGGCCCAGGGACGAGTAGGACCCGGGTAGGGGCAACCGGAGAGAGGCCTGGTGTGTGCGAAGCTGGAATGAGGAGAGCAGTGTGGACAGATGGGGAGTGGGGTGTCTGGGGCGGGCACAGTGAGCTGACAGAGAGGCTGGGCTGGGGTCAGGCCGCGGATGACCACTCCGCTGCCAGCTGGGCTGCTTCATG
>NW_006921717.1:1440964-1442239 GCF_000298275.1 Orycteropus afer afer | reverse complement strand
AGCAGTTCTACTCCACACACCTAGGGTCTCCAGGAGGTGGAGTTGACTTCACAGCCACAGAACCCCCAAAAGGCCCCACCCCTGCTGGACTCCGGTAGCCCTTGCCACAGATACTCTGTTCTCAGGAATCCCAGGGCTACCCTCAGCCGAGGCCACCCTGACCTGGCCTGGGTCAGCCCAGCCTCCTTGGCTTCTAGGCTTCCCCCACTAGGCATATCGTGGGTCTGGTGGCTCCTGCAGTTTGGCCATCTGGACACTCACACCATGCTCATCACCTTCCTGGAGGAGGCGGCTGAGGCCTGAGCAGAGCCAGGCCCTGGGGTAAGGCCTTGGCCCTCTCCTGGGTACACTGACCCCTCACTCTGGCGACCACAGCTCAACGCGTCAGTGAGTGCCTTCCAGAGACGCTTCGTGGCAGACGTCCAACGCTGTGAGGAGCTGGAGAAGACCTTCAGTGAGTTGGCCCCAGGCTGGCATCCCTGGCAGGCTTCCTGGAGGAGGTGCTGTCTGAGCTTGGTCTGATGAGTCTGGGTCTTCCAGGTGGAAAGCAGGGAAGGCAGGTCCAGGTCTGGCCGGGCAGACAGGGCAGGAGCGTCTGCGGGCTGTTCCTGGTGCCTGGGAAAGGCCTGTACTGAGGAAGGGCTGGGACTTCATCCTGTGCGCGCTGGGAGCCACAGCGGTTTGCTAATAAGCAGGGGAGAGGCTGGGGCATAGCTCTCTCCAGAGGACTGAGTGGAGCCCTGGATCTAGGGTTGGTGCCCCAAGAGCGCCTCCTCCTTACACCCGGGCAAGAGGGACCCCATCTTGGACCCCTCAGAGGGGGAGGTTGGTGAGCTCCCCTCCCCTCCCCTCTAGAGCAGGAGAAGTGAGCGTATTTTATGGAATGGTAGATAGCTTGATTTAAGGAGCCCTGCGTATTTTATTGAATGGTAGATAGCTTGATTTAAGGAGCCCTGTGGGTACAAGGGGGAGCTCCAGTGGTGTAGTACCTAAGGCATTTGACTGCTAACTAGGAGGCTGGTGGTTTAAACCCACCAGCCACTCCTCGGAAGGAACGTTGGGCAATCTACTTCCGTAGAGATAGTTCCTTGAAAACCCAAGGAGGGGTTGCTGCGAGTTGGAACCGACTCAACGGCAGTGAGTTTGGTTTTTTTTTTTTTTTTGGAGTTTTGGGGGTACGAGAAAGGAGCTCTGGTGGCATAGTGGATAAGGCATTTGGCTGTTAACCAAAAGGTCAGTGGTTCAAACCCACCAGCCGCTCCACAGAAGGAAGGT
>NW_006921717.1:1416598-1440864 GCF_000298275.1 Orycteropus afer afer | reverse complement strand
GTACTTAAGGCACTCAGCTGCTAACCAAAAGGTCGGCAGTGTGAACCCACCAGCCGCCCGTGGGAGGAAGATGGGGCGGTCTGCTTCCATAAACATGGCAGCCTTGGAAGCGCTGTGGGGTAGCTCTCCTCAAGCCTGCAGGTCCGCTGTGAGTGGGAACTGACTCAGTGGCAGTGGGGTGGGGTGGGGGGTGGTTAGTGGGTGAGGCTCGGTTGCTAACTGAACAGTTAGGGGTTCAAACCATCCCGGGCTCCACTGGAGGAAGACCTGCAGTCTGCTCCCAGAAAGATCACAGCCTAGGAGACCCTACGGGGCAGTTCTCTGTCACACGGGTGGTCACGAAGCAGAACGGACTTTAACAGCACCCAGAACAAGCAGCTTGGTTTATTATGTTATATGTTACGTGAACCTGCCCCACCAGGCCCTGCAGTGTCAGGCTGTCTGCTCACGAGACAGAGACCACCGTGGGCCTTGGTCAGGGGGCTGGGGCGGGAGTGCAGCCCCCCTTTGAGCCCAGAGAGGGGGTGTCTTCTGGGATGGAAGTTGGGCCTGAGCGTCTTTGAGGATCTCCGACTTGGAGTGTTAGGTGGCTGGTGGGGGCCGGCTGGTGTGTGCCGGGGCTGCCAGGTGCTCGCCGGCCCCTTTGAGCCCAGAGAGGGGGTGTCTTCTGGGATGGAAGTTGGGCCTGAGCGTCTTTGAGGATCTCCAACTTGGAGTGTTAGGTGGCTGGTGGGGGCCGGGGCTGTTGTCTGAGGTCCCCCAGGTGCTCGCCGGCCCCGAGTGGCCCCTTGACGCTGTCCTCCTGTGCCCAGCATTCCTGCAGGAGGAGGTACGGCGGGCCGGCCTGACGCTGCCTGCGCCCGAGGGGCGGCTGCCTGCGCCCCCACCCCGTGACCTGCTGCGCATCCAGGAGGAGACGGAGCGGCTGGCTCAGGAGATGCGCGACGTCCGGGGCAACCAGCGGGCCCTGCGGGCCCAGCTGCACCAGCTGCAGCTCCATGCTGCCGTGCTGGGCCAGGGCCACGGCCCCCAGGTCAGCGTGTGCCCGGGTGGGGTGCAGGGGCAGGCCCCCTCCGTGCGGCTCACGCTGTCTCTACATCTCTAGGCCGAAGGCACCAACCTGGATGGGCTGTCAGAGAGGACCTTCCTGCTGCAGCCCTCCGAGGGGCCGCACCAGCACCTGAGGGTCAAGTGAGTGACGGTGGCCGGGCTCCTGGTCCTAGCTCCTTGTCTGGGCCTCCTGCATCCCGGTTCTCAGCGGCCCCCCAGTCCCTCCTCGGCCTGGTCTGCCTGCGTCCCTCCCCTGACCCATGGGGCTTTCTCTTCTCTGGCCCTGCCTGGGGAGTGGGGGGGTCGTGCCTTGTCTTGGGGTGGGGCCTGCGTGCTGGTCATCGCCCTGGCCAGAACCTGGCGGAGGACCAGTGTGGGCCCAGGGGCTCAGGGGTGCCGGAGCGGCCCCGCCCAGCCCCTCTGCCCTCTGCAGCTTCGTGGCCGGGGCCGTGGAGCCGCACAAGGCCCCCGCCTTGGAGCGTCTGCTCTGGAGGGCCTGCCGCGGTTTCTTCATCGCCAGCTTCCTGGAGACCGAGCGGCCGTTGGAGGACCCCGTGACGGTGAGTCAGGGCTGGGGGGCTGGTTGGGGTGAGCAGGTGGGGGTGCGGGTGGGCTCCCGGCCAGGGTGAGTAGGGAGGGGGCTTGGGCTGGAGTGAGTGGTCGGGGGCGAGGCTAAGAGGAAGGGCTGGGCTGCCCGGGCTCCAGGGTAAACTGAGGCCGGCTCCCACAGGGCGAGCCTGCCACCTGGATGACCTTCCTGATCTCCTACTGGGGGGAGCAGATTGGGCAGAAGGTTCGCAAGATCACGGACTGGTGAGCTGCTCGCTGCCCCTGGTCCGGGGCCGCTGCTCCCCGGCTGGGCATCCGGGGCCCCCGTCCGGCCTGGCCCTGGCCGCCCGACGGTGCCCTGTGCCCAGGCCCCTGCCTGCCTGCCACCCTCCCAGGCTGCCCCTCGGCCCTGCTCACGGCCCCTGTCCCCTACAGCTTCCACTGCCACGTCTTCCCGTTCGAGGAGGAGGCGGCGGCCCGCCGCGGGGTCTTGCAACAGCTGCAGCAGCAGACGCAGGAGCTGCGGGAGGTGGGCCCCCAGCTGGGCTGGACTCCCCGCCCGCCCCGCAGCCCCGACCTGTCCTGACGGCCCGCTCTGGCCCAGGTCCTGGAGGAGACGGAGCGGTTCCTGGACCAGGTGTTGGGCCGGGTGCAGCGGCTGCTGCCACCGTGGCAGGTGCAGATTCGCAAGATGAAGGCCGTGTACCTGGCCCTGAACCAGTGCAGCGTGAGTGCCACCCACAAGTGCCTCATCGCGGAGGTCTGGTGCCCCACGCGCGACCTGCCCGCCCTGCAGCGGGCACTACAGGACAGCTCGGTGAGGCCGGGACGCTTGCCTGCCGCCTGCCCCCACCTCCCCTGCTCCCTGTCACCACCTCAAGCACACCTTCAGGGCCCCCTCTCCCACACCTTTGTCTCTGTGGGAAGGGGTCCTCCATGCCACCTCCTCCAGGGAGTCAGCCCTGATTGTCCCACCTAGTGAGCTCTGCCTCCCGTGACTTCCCAGAGCCCCTGGGATGGGTCAGTCACACACTGGAGACTGCATGGGGCTGTTGAAAAAGTAGACACTGAGTTTAAAATCTAGGCTTCCCCAGATGTCATGACCTTGACCTGTGAGAGCAGCTCTTCACCTGTGAAATGGGTGTGACGCTCCTGATTGCTGTGTGTGTGTGTGTGTGCGCGCGCGCGCGGGAAGCGCGCGCTTGGGGGGGGGCATGTGGCAGGTACTGGGTGCTCCCCTGTGAGGATGGGGCGCCCCCTCCTGGCTTTGTGGCTGAGCTGCAGTACACTTTTAACTTCCCAACAGTTTCCAGGCCTTTTGACCCTTCCCCAACCTCCCCCACCCCATTTCATGGATGGGGGCCCAAGGCCTGGGGTCCTCCAGGACCTGCCCATGATGCTCTGCACCAGCCGGGGCTGCTGGGGCTGGGGAGGCCTGAGGGTCTCCAGCCATAGAGACTGACCCCACTATGTCTGTGTGTCTGTCTGCTCGCCCACCCGCCGGCCGCCGCCCCAGAGTGAGGTGGACGTGAGCGCCGTGGTTCACTGCATCCCCTGCCGGGACATGCCCCCAACACTCATCCGCACCAACCGCTTCACTGCCAGCTTCCAGGGCATCGTGGACGCCTATGGCGTGGGCCGCTACATGGAGGTCAACCCCGGTGAGCGAGCGCCAGGGCCGTGAGTCCCCACACTGGGCCTGCCCCCCGCCCTTGGATGAGACGCACGCTCCCCATCACGTTCCTGTGGGGCTGCGGGACAGTTGAGTCCGTCCGGTGTGGAGCGTGATGGCCATCCCCAGCCAAGCCTCCCTAAATACCCTCAGCAGGGAGCCAGCACCGGCTGGTACCAAGGACAGAGGTCTGCAGTAGGCTCGGCCCACATCTGAAGGCCGACTCACACCGAGAAGTTTCTCAGCTTCTCCGACTCTGTTTCCTTATCTGTAAGATGGGAATAATCAGGTTGTGAGCCCTGTGAAAGCCGGGACCTGTGTGAGGCAGAAACTGGAAGGGAAACGCAAATATTTTTCACTAATGGAGAGAGAGGAGGGTGGACAGGCTGCCCTGTTGGGCTGATATCTTGCAAGACCCAGAAAACAAGGCAGTCCTTTCATGTTCCTCCTCTCACAGGTTTCACTGAGCCAACCTCCTGGGGGTGCGAGGTGACAGACCCGCAGGCCCCCACCAGCCAGCAGCACCCGCCCCCCACCAGCCAGCAGCACCCGCCCCCCACTAGCCTGCAGCTCCCCTCCCCAGCCTCCTGTGGGACTTCATTGGCCACATGGCTTTACAGGCTGAGTTGGGAGCTGTGTTAGGTTGGGTTTCCCCTAGAAGCAGAGATGAGATGGGGATTTTGGTGCAGGTGGTGTTACCTGTGCTCCCAGGAGGAGGGGCGACTGGTCTAGGCAGAGAGGGGAAGGGCTGAGCACTGGGCAGTCTCCAGCCTGATCCTTTCAGACCTGCCTTCAGCAGCTGTTGGGGAGGGGCGTGGTTCCTGGCATGTCCCCTGGAGTGATCCTCCCAGGTGCTGGGCGGGTCCTAGAAGTGGCCTAGCAGCCGCAGGGGGAGGGACGCAGTGGGTGCTTCCCTCCTGAGCTGGGGTTGAGGTATGAAACCAGAGGGGAGTTAGTCACAGGTCAGGGAGACCAGCGGGCAAGAAGCAGGGTGCTTGGCCCCAACGTGGTGCAGACAGGACAGGAAGGCAGGGTTGCATGTGGTCCTCTGAGACCTGCTGATTATGCAGGGTGGGGCTCCTGGAGCTTGTGTAGGCTCCAGTCCCGTTTCTCTTGTCCAATAATCCTCTGCGTTGAGGGACGTCCGTCCAGCGAGAGCCAACTTGATCACCCAGAGAGCCACAGTTGATGATAACCAGCTGCTGCTGCTGTCCTGTGTCACTGAGTTATACGACTCATAGCGACCCCAATTGACAGAGTAAAGCTGTGCGGTAGTTTCCTGGGCTGACACCTTTAGGAGCAGATGCGCAGGTCTTGACCTCTGCAGGGCCACTGTGGGCTTTGAACTACTGATCTTTCAGTCAAGTGCTTAGTTAGCCATCGCACCAGGGCTCCTCAGTACGGTAACACCCCACGAGTACTGTTCCCACTGGGAACAGGGAAGCTGGCTGCAGAGGGTCAGTGGTCAAGTCAGCCTTCCGGAACTTTGCCACACACCAGCCAGGACCACCTTTGGGTTCTCGGGGTGTCACTTTTCACGAGCCACTGCCTCAAGTCCTTGTAGATGACAATGATTGGGATGGCGTTCTTCCAGGTGCTGCCGGACACACCCACTGACGCCCCTAGGAAGGGATGGTCAGGTGGTGGCGGGTCACTGGTGGGAGGCTCCCCTTCCTCCGGGGACATCTGGGCTCGATTCCTGGCCCAGCCACCTCACCCGCGGCCACCACCCACCTACCCGTGGAGGCCTGTATGTGGCTCGGACCTCAGACAGGTTCAGTGGACTCTCCAGCCTGTGACTGGGACGGAAGGCCTGGGAATGTACTTAGGAAAACCTGTGGATCACAATGACTGGGTCCCCGCTGAACACAGGGGAGGGACTGGCAGCAGTGGAGTTAGTTGTGTAGGGGCTCCCCATGGACAGGGGGCCGGCTTCGTGACAGCTACCACCACGAAGAGCTAAATACTATTACACATGCTGTTCTCTGTAGTTACCTCCATTTTACACCCAAAACCAAGCCTGTTGCTATGGAGTTGGTTCTGACTCATAGTAACCCTGTGTGACTGAGAACTGCCCCATGGTGTTTCCAAACAGGACATCTTTCACTTGCGGAGTGGCCAGTGGGTTTGCTTCAAGCTGCTGACCTTTTGGTTGGCAGCCAAGCACTTAACCACTGCACCACTGGGCTCCTTTTACAGATGGGAAAGGGAGGCTCAGAGAGGTTAAGTAACCAGCCCAAGGTCACACAGCTAGTAAGTGGTGCTCTGGCAGACTGGTGGCCTCACCTTGCAAACACCACCTTTGTTCCGGGGGAACCCCCCACCCCGAGGCCCGGGAAGGCTGCTGCTGTGGGGACCCTGGCTGAGTGCTCCCCCATCTGTTCCCAGCACCCTATACTATCATCACTTTCCCCTTCCTCTTCGCTGTGATGTTTGGCGACGTGGGCCACGGGCTGCTCATGTTCTTGTTCGGGCTCACCATGGTGCTGGCTGAGGACCGGCCGGCTGTCAAGGCCGCGCAGAACGAGGTGAGCGAGGGCCGGGTCGGGGCCCGCAGGGTGGCGTGGTGGGGCTGGACAGTCTCTCACGGCACCAACCCCCAGATCTGGCAGACCTTCTTCGGGGGGCGCTATCTGCTGCTTCTCATGGGCCTGTTCTCCGTCTACACCGGCTTCATCTACAATGAGTGCTTCAGCCGCGCCACCGCTATCTTCCATTCGGGCTGGAGCGTGGCCACCATGGCCAACCAGTCGGGCTGGAGGTGAGGCCGGGCCCCGCCCAGTACGCCCGCGGCCCCGCCCCAGCTCCGCCTCCGCATTCCCGCGGCCCCGCCCCGCCGCCTTGAATTCCGCCTCCAGCATCGCCTTCCCTCCGGTCTTGAGCTCTTCGCGCCCCACCCCCAAGCTTCTCCCAGCACCTGGCCACCAGGCTCACCTCCCACTGTTGCTGCAGCGACGCATTCTTGGCCCAGCACGAGATGCTCACCCTGAACCCCAACGTCTCTGGCGTCTTCCTGGGACCCTACCCCTTTGGGATTGACCCTGTGAGTGGTGGCACCAGGAGGGTAGGAAGGCCGAGGACTCCTGATGCCCCGCCCCAGCCCTTCCCTCCCACCTTCAGCTCTCCACTGACCGCCTGCTGTACGCAGGACCCTACTATAGGCCCTGGAGACATGGGGGGGCCTGGACAAACTCAGTCCCACCTTCCTAGACCCCAGGCTACTGGGAGGAGCAGTCACTCAACTAAGTAGGTGGGCACAGAGACACAGTGACACGCCCTGTGGGTCAGGTCCTGTTCTAGGTCCCGTATGTGGATTACTTTACATTTAATCCTCACAACATCCCCATCGGTGACCACTGTTATCCCGTCTTAACAGATGAGGGAACGAGGTTGAAGCCGTCCAGTGACGTAGCAGGGCTGGAGTTTGGCCCCAGGGGTGTGTTCTACCTGTTCCCTTCCAGTGCCTCTCACTGGGTGCTCACAGATTGTGCCAAGGGCTTCACGGCACAAACAGGGTGATGAGTGACCTTGCCTGGGACTGGGGGCCCTCTGAGGCCAGCAGGATGGGTCTGGGAGTAACACCCACCTCCCGTCTCCCAGATCTGGAGCCTGGCCATCAACCACCTGAGCTTCCTCAACTCCTTCAAGATGAAGATGTCCGTAGTCCTGGGGGTCATCCACATGACCTTCGGGGTGGTCCTCAGCATCTTCAACCACGTGTGAGGGCCAGGGCTGTGGCGGGCGTGGGCGGCCTGGCCGGGCGGTGTGGGCCCAGGTGACCTGCTCCCGTCCTCCCGCCAGGCACTTTGGCCAGTATCACCGGCTGCTGCTGGAGGCCCTGCCCCAGCTGACCTTCCTGCTGGGCCTCTTCGGCTACCTGGTCTTCATGGTCCTCTACAAGTGGCTGTGTGTCTTCACTGATGGCGCCGCCTTGGCCCCCAGCATCCTCATCCACTTCATCAACATGTTCCTCTTCTCTCGAAGTCCCACCAACCGGCCCCTCTACTCTGGGCAGGTGGGCCAGGGCAGAGGAGCCACCTCACGCCAGCCTCCCCAGGCCTCATGCTCAGTGGGCCACTCGGAGCTTCAGTCTCTCCATCTGAGAAATGAGATGCAGGCCTGAGGCTACAAGCTGCCCTCACGCAGACAGGGAGCTAAGGGGCGACAGTGCACAGCTCCAGGTGGAGGTGACACAGAAGGTTCTAGAAGCCTGAGGACCCCTCCCTGCGTGCAGGATTCCTTAGGGAGCCATGGTCTTGCTTAGTGGGGGGCTTGGGAGGCAGGAGTGCAGCTCAGGAGCCCATGAGGGTACCGGGGGAGGTGGGCTCCATGTTCCCAGTTGTGAGGCCTCTGGCTCACCCCCCCCCCATCACCTGCAGGAAGTGGTCCAGTCCACGCTGGTGGTCCTGGCCTTGGCCATGGTGCCCGTCCTGCTGCTGGGCACACCCTTGTATCTGTGCTGGCAGCACCGCCGCCGCCACCACCACCTGCTGCGACAGCCTTCTGGCCCCCAGCTGGTAGGGACCCAGGCAGCTGGAGGTGCTGCCACTCTGAGCCCCGGTCTCCAGGCTGCCCTGAAGCCGCTCTGGGAGGTGCTTGGCACTGGGTGGGTGCCCTCCTGACCTTGGGGCCTGCTAAGGTTGCTTCCTCCCCCCGCCCCAAGGACGAGAGCAAAACTGGGCTTCTGGACTCGCAGGACAGCGACATGTCTGTGAACGGCTGGGGCTCCGACGAGGAGAAGGCAGGGCCCCCAGGGGATGAGGAGCAGGCGGAGGTGCGTGCAGTGCCTTCCTGAGGGGGTGGGGGGCGGCTTGCAGGCCCCGCTGGCCCTCACCGCTGCCCACCTGCTGCTACAGTTTGTCTTCTCCGAGGTGTTTATGCACCAGGCCATCCACACCATCGAATTCTGCCTGGGCTGCATCTCCAACACGGCCTCTTACCTGCGCCTCTGGGCCCTGAGCCTGGCCCATGCCCGTGAGTGACCGGCGGGGGTGGGCCCCCTCCGTCCAGGGCAGATGCGGGAGGTGCCCACAGCAAGCCGGGCTTGGGCAGCAGCGAGGGGCCCCTGGTGCCCAAGGCTCTTCTCCCACAGAGCTGTCGGAGGTGCTGTGGGCCATGGTTATGCGCATGGGCCTGGGCCTGGGCCTGGACAGCAAGGTGGGCGTGGCGGCAGCTGTGTTGGTGCCCATCTTCGCGGCCTTTGCCGTGTTGACTGTGGCCATCCTGCTGGTGATGGAGGGCCTCTCGGCCTTCCTGCATGCCCTGCGGCTGCACTGGTGAGCGCCCGGGGAAGGTGGGCAGCGGGGGCGCGAGGACGGCTGGAGGCGTCCCCCTCACCTCCGCTCCTTTCGCACCCCCAGGGTGGAGTTCCAGAACAAGTTCTACTCAGGAACTGGCTACAAGCTGACCCCCTTCACCTTCGCCGTGGAGAGCACATAGCCCCCCCACCCGGCCCTCACCCCGAAGCAGTGGCAGAGGAATAAAGAGAGGGGAGGCCTGAGAACTGCGTTTTGGTCCTTTCTGGTCCCTGGTAGCTGGAGGAGCACTGGGTCTAGGTAGCTGGCAGAACCAGGGCCCTGCGTGGGCTCTGGGTTCTGGGCCGGCCCCTCTCCAGGCCTCGCTGGGTCTTTGATCTGGACGCCACAGTGGCCTCTGCTTGCCTTCCAGGCACGGAGTGAGGCTGTGGGTGTGGGAGGCACTGGACCAGAACCTGGGTTAGAGAGGTGCGGCGGCCCCAGGGGCACATCAGAAAACCACCCAAGCTAACAGGGCCCAGGCAGGCGGAACTAGGATGAGGTGGGCCGTTGCCAGCCGACTCCAGCTGAAGATGAACACTCGTCTTCCCAGGTGGGCCGGGTGGGGGTGGGCAGTGAGCCGCCCATCCGTGGAGGCGTGCAAACAGGCTGCAGGGATCTTCTTGGGATACTCAAGATGTCCTGGGTCTGGCCAGTGTCTCGGGCCCTGGTGCTGGCCCTGGTCCCCAGGGGCTCGGGGGGCTCGGGCACCCTGACTCCAAGTCCCATTGTGGAGTCACCCAGGGCCTGAGAGGCAGTGGAAGAGCAGAGTGTGGGTGTCAGCCCAGCCGAGGTGTGGGGCTGGGGTGCCCTACTAGGACTGGGGGGCAGAGGCCTCGCCTTCTCTGGCCAGTGAGCTGCAAACGTTCTTCCGGCTGGAGACCCAGGACAGAGGGCCCCGCACCCTGCTGGCGCCGTCAGCCTCATCTGGCCAGCTGCTGGGAGGAGCCTGGCCCTTGACCGCCCAGAGCCCTAAGGGAGCAGTTCCACATGCCTGGCAGAGGCCTGGCTCCGGGCCACCTGCAGATGCCTGAACGGTCCCTTTAGGACAGGAGGCGTGGGCTCTGCACACTTGACCCCACGACTGGGACTGAGGCTGACTATGGATGGAAGAGGGATGGATTCTGACCTGGACAGAGCCCCGAGGAGGAGACTTGGGCGTGGAGGAGGGTGTGTGCTAGGAGCTGTGGGGTGGGGACATGGGGAGAATCAAGTTTGTGATCCCAGGGAGACAACTGGTCGACCCTGCCTGGCTCTGCTACCTGGACAACTGGCAGCACTGGTGCCCTGGGGTGGGCTCAGGGGGCAAGGGCTGGGCCAGGATTGGCCCTGGGATGGGGCAGAGGCTGGAGCAGTGTCAGCAGGGCCCTAGAGGGCCTCGGGAGGAGGGCAAAGGCCCACACACCCAGCCTCACCGCAGGAGGCGGGCACCCACAGGGGCCGTGAGTGGCCAGGGCCCTCTGCGCCCTGTTTATATCTACCCCAGAAACCAAGCACATGGTCAGATCTTGAAGAAAACCAGGGATGTGGGAATAACGGATTTCAAAGAGCAGCTCGAGCAGACAAAGCCCATTATTATAATGAAATGTGCAAAGAGCTGGAGTTAGAAAACCAAAAGGGAAGAATACACTTGGCATTTCTCAAGCTGAAAGAACTAAAGAAAAAATTTAAGCCTCGAGCTGCAATAGTGAAAGATTCTATGGGCAAAATATTGAATGATGCAGGAAGCATCAAAAGAAGATGGAAGGAATACAGTCACTGTACCAAAAATAACTGGTAGATTTTCATCCATTTCAGAAGTGGCATATGATCAAGAAGCAATGGTACTGAAGGAAGAAATCAAAGCTGCACTGAAGGAATTGATGAAGAACAAGGCTCCAGGAATTGATGGAAAACCCGTTGAGATGTTTCAACAAACGACTGCTGTGCTGGAAACACTCACTTGGCTATGCCAAGATTTGGAAGACTGCTACCTGGCCAACTGACTGGAAGAGATCCGTATTTGTACCCATTCCAAAGAAAGATGATCCCACAGAATGTGAAAATTATCGAACAATATCATTAATATCACATACAAGTAAAATCTTATTGAAGATAATTCAGAAATGGTTGCAGTAGTACATAGAGAGCTCCCAGAAGTGCAAGCTGGATTCAGAAGAGGACGTGGAATAAGGGATATCATTGCTGATGTCAGATGGATCTTAGCTAAAAGCAAAGAATACCAGAAAGATGTTTACTTATGTTTTACTGACTATGCAAAAGCATTCAGTTGTGTGGATCAAAACAAATTATGGATAACACTGGGAAGAATGGGAATTCCAGAACACTTAATTGTGCTCATGAGGAGCCTGTCCATAGACCAGGCTGTTGTTTGGACAGAACAAGGGAATACTGATGGCATGGTTCAAAATCAAGAAGGGAGTGCATCACGGTTATATCCTTTCACCATACTTATTCAACCTGTACACTGAGCAAATAATCCAAGAAGCTGGATTACATGAAGAAGAACGTGGCATCAGGATTGAAGGGAGACTCATTAACAACCTGTGATACACAGACGACACTTTGCTTGCTGAAAGTGAGGATGACTTGAAGCATTTACTGATGAAGATTAAAGACTACAGTCTGCAGTATGGATTACACCCCAATATAAAGAAAACAAAAATCCTCACAACTGGTCCAATAAACAGCTTCATGGTGGATGGAAAAAAAGATTGAAGTTGTCAAGGACTTCATAACTACTTGGTTCCACAATCAACACCAATGGAAACAGCAGTCAAGACAGCAGATGATGTATTGCATTGGGCAAATCTACTGCAAAAGACCTCTTTCAAGTGACGAAGAACAAAGATGTCTCCTTGAAGACTAAAATGAGCCTAACCCAAGCCATGGTATTTTCAGTTGCCTCTTATGCATGTGAGAGCTGGACAGTGAAAAAGGAAGACTGAAGAGGAGTTGATGCTTTTGAGTTGTGGTGCTGGAGAAGAATCCTAAGAGTACCATGATCTGCTAAAAGGACTAATAAATCTGTCCTGCAGGAAGTGCATTCGGAATGCTCCTTGGAAGCGAGAATGGCCAGACTTAATCTCACCTACTTTAACCATGTTGTTGGAAAAAACCATTCCCTGGAGAAGGATATCATTCATGCTCGGTAAAGTGAAGGGTCAACAAAAAAGAGGAAGACCCTCAACAAGATGGACTGACACAGTGGCTGCACGATGGGCTCAGGTGTAACAAGGATCGTGAGGCTGGCACAGGACCGGGCAGTGTTTCGTTCTGCTGTGCATGGGGCCGCTGTGAGTCGGAGCCAACTCGACGGCATCTAACAACAAGAGGAGTAATGGCCTGTTCTGAGTGGGACGGCTGGGAGGCCCCGAGGGAGCCCCAAGGGAGGCCTAGCCCGAGGCATTGAGCGGAAAGCACAGGTAGGTGTGCCCAGGCTGAGGATGGGGGGGAGGCGGGAACCCAATGGGAAGGAGTGGGATATCTATTCTGAGATGCTATAGGTGATTTTAAGCAGAAATACAGCATTTTTATTTTTCATTTGGAATGCATTCACCTGATGACAATTTTAAATGTCTGTAAGGGTGCACTGGGACAAGTCTCCCACCTGCCCTAGCCCCAGCCACTGTGCCCAA
Source organism: Orycteropus afer afer (assembly GCF_000298275.1). Taxonomy (NCBI): domain Eukaryota; kingdom Metazoa; phylum Chordata; class Mammalia; order Tubulidentata; family Orycteropodidae; genus Orycteropus; species Orycteropus afer. The sequence continues at coordinate 1,428,661 of NW_006921717.1, read as the reverse complement.
TTCCTTCTGCCTCTTCCAGAAATCCCTGTACTTGGGGGAAATGCAGGTTAACACGTTGAGCTACCATAGTACGGCGTGCTGGGTGGACCACATTGTGACTTGGTCAAAGTGCCCAAGGAGAGACCCGCAAAGGGGCCCTAGGGAGTGGGCTGGGGAGTGCCAAGGGCAGCCAGCAGTGTGGCAGCCCGGAAACCCCCACTTTGAGGAGCAGCCCAGGCATGCCAGCCGGTCCTGGAGAGCAGACGACGCTGCTCGTTCAGACCCAGAGGGGACTCCCCCGGAACCGCTTCCTGCTGAGATTCAGGACAGAGCCAAGTTGGGCTTTCAATTCTTTTATTGTTTTGTATAGTACAATCTCTGTAGTAGCAGAAATGTATGCACAAAAAACAATTTAAATCAAACGGCAGAGTGAAAAAAAATGGAAGTTTATCCAAGGGGGTGTTGTACACACACGCTGTCACGCGTGTCTTTACCCAAGACTGCGCACCACGTACAGGCTGCTGCTTCCAAGTGACCGTGGAGGGACACTGCAGAGCAGGCCACCCACAAAGGACAGCCCCAGGGTGCCCCCACCCCCAGCAGAGCACCCCTCACTGGGTAGGAGGATAGGAGGATAGGAGGATGTCTCTGGGCCCCTGGGGCTGAGCCCTCCCGAGGCCCTGGACGCCAAGCCTGAGGCCGAGTGCACAGGAAGTGAGAAAGGCCACGGAAGCGGGACCGGGACCTGCTCCATGCCAGGCTGGGCAGGGGCGTGGAGGGTGCCGGCCAGTCCAGCCCTGGCCTCCGTGGAGTTCCTAATGCACGTTCCATCAGGGGAGGGCATGGCAGAGGTTCTACGCAGTTAAATGGACCTATGTGGCCAGACACATAAACAGCAGAGGAACGACATTCATCCGTGTGTGGACATGGCTCTCAACAGCCTGTGTGCAACAGGCTTGCTTGCTCATTGGCTGTTTGAACCAGAGGGTGAACCAGCAGCTTCCAGGGGACCCGGCAGAGGACGCCCGCAGCTGGACGACATCCCGGGTTAAGGCCTCAGAGGGACTTCACAGTGTGTCTGCATGACGCGCGGTCCCTCAGAGTAAGTAGTGTCTACAACACACCGTTACTACAAGGAACCCATCACAGTATCACCAGCACGTTAATTCAGATTTGGAAAAATCAACGTCAAAGAACGAATCCTAACGGTCCCCGCAGCAGCAGCGCTGCCTTGTAGGTCCGAGGGAAAGCTCAGGCGCGTATGAAACGCCTTCTCTAGGCGGCTGGGGTCGTGAGATGCCGCACTATGGCACTAGTGCACACCGTCTCCGCTTCCCAGTGTTGTCTCCAAGGCCTGGAGAAACCGCCAGTGAGATGGGAAAGAACTGTTGTCAGTTTTAATACAGTCTTCAGTATCATACACATCTGGGTCTGGAGTGAGTCGGCCACGCCTTCCTGCCGCAGGTAAGTCAGGCCTCAGAGCGCGGAGGGAGCCCTGGCCGGCTGCCCCGCACGGTCAGTGGTGAAGGTCCGAGGGCCGCCCCACAGTCACACCCCAAGCTTCCTCTTCTGGTCAAAATAGGCATCGAACCTCGCTTGGGCGTAGTCCTAAGAGACAGCAAACACAGAGAGGCTCACCGCAGGTGCCTGCTCACCCAGACCCCACCGACCCCCCGGGGCTGAGCGCCACAGTGCAGAGCCAGGCAGTACCAACTGTGCCACCTGGCTGCTCAGGGGCACGGCTCCTGGTCCCCCTGGCCTGTCTGGGCCTAGACATTCGGTGTCCGTTAGCACACATTGTCCTGTTGACCCCGAATGCACTGATGGCAGAAAGCCACCCCTTGGTACGGAGGTGGCCCCTGGGATGCTAGCAAGACGACAGAGGCTGCTGCCCACTTCCTGGGACCGCCAAAGCGGGATCACTAAAGAGGAGCAGCTTGCATTTCACACCAAGTTTAGAACCAGCTTTTCAATTTCTACAAAAAACAAGAGGATTCTCACGGGGACTGTGGAAAACCGAGAGACAAGCTTGGAAGGAATGGACCTTCTGATGCATGAACCACGCCTAAGGAGCAGAGACTGCGGCCAATGACTCGGACCCACTGCCCCGAGAGGGCCGAGTGCAAGTGCCCAGAGGGGTCCAAGGCTGCCAGTCTTCACAGATGCCGACTGCCTCCTCGTTCTCCCAGAGAGCAGCTGGTGAGTTTGAACTGCCAACCTTTTGGTTAGCAGTCAAACAACACTTAACTACTGCACCACCAGGGCTCCTTAAACATGGTCTAGCTTCCCATTCATTTAGGCCTTTACTTTTGGAAATCTTTTGCAGTTTTCAGCACACAGATCTTGCACATTAAAAAAAAAAAAAAAAAAAGTATTCCGAAAAATGTCATCTTTATTAAAACCACTGTAAACAGTTAAAATATTTTTCACTTTCTAGTTGTTTCTAGGATATAGAAATGCAATTGTTTCTGGTGTGAACCTTGTACCCTGGGACCTTGGGGAACTCGGGCATTAAATAGCTTCTCTGGCGATTCCTTCACTGTTTTCACGTCCGTGGAGGCGCTGTGCGTGACGGCAGCTGTTTTGCCCTGTCCCAGCCCGCCTGCCTCTCCCACTCCTCACGGCCCTGCAGCACTGGGGAGGCGCTCCGGTACAGTCTGGCAGACATGGGGCACAGCACTCTTGCCCTGTTCCTGCTTTGGGGCAGTGGGCGGGAAAGCAACCAGCCTTTCTCCAATTTGTCTTTTTCTTCTTGTTCAATGTGGCCAAGGAGCATACATTTTAGATTTCTGCTCTTTACAGCCATCTACTTGTGACAGAACTAGATAACTAAAACAGACTATCTCCCACAAATTGATGTTTTATGTTTTCATAAAACGTTTTCTAATTTTCCTTTCAATTCCTTTGGCCTAGAGTTTATTTAGAAATATACTGTTTAATTTCCAAATAATTGGAAATGTTCTGGATCACTTATTGGTTAATTTCCAATTAAATCGCAGTGTGGTCAGAGCATAGGCTGTACTACTGCAATCCTTTTAAATTTACTGAGACCTGTTGAAGGCCCAGTAGAGGGTCTTTTTGATCAATGTTCCATGTTCACTTGTAAAGGTTGGATGTTCTGCAACCGTTCGGTGCAACGTTCCATAAACGTCCATTAGGCTACGCGGGCGGACACTGTCATCTGCTTCTTCCATCATCCTCCTGGCTTTGTGTTGACTTTCTCTATCATCACAAAGAATGAGTGTGAAACCTCCTACCGTCGTGAATTTGACGTCGCCGCCTCTCAGTGTTGTCAGTGTTGCTTCTGTCTTTGGAGGACAGGTGTGTACACGTCCAGCACGGTTTGCCTTCTTGATGAATTGATCTCTGTATTATTACGAGCTGCCCTTCTCTGCCTCTGGCTGGACTCCTCGTTCTGACGTCTACTTTGTCTACAGTATCACGTGACCATGACTCCAAATCCACCTTTAAAATCCATGGTTCCCCTTCCCTTCTTCCTAACAGCATCTGTGCATCAAACCTTCTGACTAGGGACAGAAAGCATCCTTACATGAGGAGGTCAAGACGAACTCGTCGTGTCCCACCATCTGCCCCAAAGAACGGGGCTCACTCGTCTTCAACTGTGTGCCCATCCCCTAACCCAGCATATGCCCTACCACTAGTCACAGAGCAACAGAAAGGTTTATCCAGAGTCAAAAAGAGCCTCGCCCCTCTGCATCAAGGACAGTTCCTGGGGTTAGGGTCAAATTACAGCCTCAGTTACAAACTTGCCAACATCAAATGGAAGATCTAATTCAGTAAAGGTCAACTCCAATTCCACGCCAGGCTCCAGAGTCTGGAGAATGGCGTGGTAATGGATGAGTACGCCCTTTGTGGCAGGGGCAGGGACCACCTACAGTCCCCCCGAGTGTCCCCTGTGGTAGAAGGGCTGCACCTCTGGGGCCAGGATTTCTCTGTTTCCCACCCAGAACTGCTCTCTGCAGCAGGGGAGGCAGGTCCTGCTGGCTCCGGGGGGAGGGCAGCCCCTCCCAGCATCAGAGGGGGCCCCGACACCACACAGCCTGCAGGGGGTGAGCGGCACTGTCCTGGCTCCGGGCACCAGTGCCAGCAGCTCACGACGCTCAGGTACGTGAGGGTAACAGAAACCCTCCAGGACCGTCCGTTTATAGTCAAGCACTCACACACCCCGCAGCATACTCCCGTAGAGCAAAAGAGCAGAACCACCCCGAGACATACCATGTACCCAAATTCAATGGAGGAAATCTTGGCCTGGACGATGGACCAGAGTCCCCAGAAGAAATGGGATGCGAGGGAGAATCTGCAATTACAAAGAGAGTCGTGAGACACGCAGCCTCGGTCGGGGGCTGGTGGAGCAGGCTCCCCTCCACGAGCATCCTCCCTCATCCAGGGGCAACAGCTGTCTCCCCTGGTGAGGTCCATGGGACTACATTCTCCTCTCCCCCCACCCCTAGCCAGGGAGCAGTGGCCACCACGAGGTGGGAGTGTACCCAACTGCCTGCCCAGACCCCTAACGGCATTCCCGGAGCCCTGCTGGTAAAGTCTTGGGCTTCCCACAGAGACAGAAACGATGTTTGCCACAAGGATGCATGGCGGCATCAGCCCCCTCACCGCCTGTAACCAGAGGGGCTAGAGACGTCTCCTCGATCCCACCCTCACCCCACATCCACCTCCTCTCCCACAGACGGCAAGCAGGGGCTGTGAACGGGAACCACACCACTCCCCACAGGCTGCCCCGCCCCCCGTCACTGAGAGCCCAGGTTCTACTCAGAACAGGACCTTTGGGTTCACAAAATCAAACAAAGCTCTGACTGAGGAACCACTGGGTCTGCGTCCTCGCCAAGCCCTCCTATTCCGGTTCTCCTTCCTGTTCCCGGAGCCCCAGGGCCCTGGCTGCTCACGAGAGTCCCTCATGCTGCTCTCTGCTGTCTGAGACCCCCCAACCTCCATTTCTCCGTGCACCCAATCAGGAAACAGAGAGGAAGACCCACACTGCAGGTGGGGCCTGGGGGGGCGAAGGTGGCTGCAGCCTTGGCCCATGAAATGACATCTGTGGTACATGGGGCAGATGGAGCAACAAGGTGGGCCCAAGTTCAGCAGTCAGCTTCCTGGACGATCCCACAGGTCAAGGCCCAGAAGGACAGGGCTAACCCAAGGCACTCCTTCCGCAGGGATGGGTATGGATAAGCAGTGAGTGCCATTCTCTGCAGCCGTGCAGGCCCTGGGAGCTGGGGGGCTGTGCTGTGGCAAGTCAAAGCATGGCATTGGAGGCCAAAAGACCGTCCAAAAGGCAAGACTCAGAGCCAGCAACTGTGATTTCTCACCATTTTCTAGCAGAAGCTAGGTGCCAGAGTGTATCAGCTGGAGCTTGTCGCAGGAAGGTTCCCAGGCCCGCATTACAGAGCCTTTGTGTGTGTGAGTGTCAGTGTGCAGGTTCAAGTTTGCAATCCCAGCCGAGCCGCCTGACCTTCTCCACACAGAGCCCATTCTCCTGAACACTGTGCGCTGAACACACAGGGCCCCGAACAAATTCAGCCACGGGAGAAGTTCCACATGTTCTGCTTTGACAGAGTCTAAGTCCTAGAGATGGGTGGTTATGCAGGAGCTCCTACACCACCCCTAACTGCAACCAGGCACGCCAAGTACAGTCTGTGTAGGCGAAATGAGCCTTACCAGTCAGAAAATAGGAACCGTTACCTGTTGACTTCAACCAACATTTCCTCCTCTGTAGCGGACTTCTCCTCATCACTGAGGTTTGCAAATTCATCTTGGAAGGCAGCCAAGTAATGGGAAATAAAATGGAGCTTTTGAAGAAAAAAAAAAAGGTAATTGTGTTAGGCTCAGTGATGGTCAGAACACTGACTGTCAGTAGCCGCCACGAAGCACACACACTCCCTGCGGCCTCTCGGGTCCCAGGAGAAGGCAAGCAGGCAGCTGGCAGAGACGGACGCTGTTGCCCTCAGCAGGTGCAGGCCTCTGGGTGCCGTCCCTGAGCAAACACTGCCCTTCCGTTGTCCTAGGCCTGATCACTGGTCACTCTAAGGAGCGCCTCTACCTGCTCTAACTGTTCACCCCACTCACCTGAGACTGCTCGTTCCTGATTACCTCATACTGTCTCAAAGGCAACAAAACCCAGTAACCGCCACGCTCTTTCTTCTGTAAATGAGGAAACATCTGTCATTTAATTCTCCCAGAGAGAACCCTCATCAATTAGCTGCTCAGCTGGAGGGCACAAGTCCTTCTCTGTGGCCTTTCCCACTGCCTGCCCTTCCACCTCCTGCTTAAGAACCAGCTCTCATGCGCCCCACCACCTCCACCACAGAAAGCACTGCTTAAGGTCCAGCCCTGTCCTGCCCGGGGGTTCTGGAAGGGTCTATGTTCTGCTGAAAAGCTGGCGGAGAAAGACAACTGCAACCCCTGTTACATTTAAAGTAACAGCCACTCGCTCAGCAGACACTGTCTTGAATAGTAATTCACGTAATGCTCACAATGAGGAGACCGGAACATACAGCACTGAGCAGGGAATACAGCCAGCAGTGCCAGGTCTGGGGTTCAAATCCGTGCAGACAAGGAAGCAATCAGTCCAAAGGACTGAGGGACCATGTGACCCACAGCCTCCACTGTCCTGAGACCAGAAGAACTAGATGGTGCCCCGCAACCACCACTGGCTGCTCTCATCAGGATCACAACAGAAGGTCCTGGACAGAGGCAGGAGGAAAAACGTAGAACAAAGTTCAAAATCATGAAAGAGACCCAACAGACTGGCCTCACAGAGACTGGGGGAAGCCCTGGGCCTGTGGCCCCTAGACACCTTTCAAGCTGGCACTGAACCCATCCCTGGGAATCCGCTTTCAGCCAAACAAGACCCAGGCCTATCAAGTCAACAGTAACACTGGGGAGGGATGTGCTCCTCAGTCAGTCAATCAAATGACAGCATCTGCCCAGACAAAGCTCAGGAGGCAGGAAGGGACAGGAAAGAAGGGTGAGTGGACACAGGGAGCCCCAGGATGAAGGATGCCGTCCCACTGAGGGGACTGCACGTGTGTGCACGCTGTGGACTGGGGAACTATCTGCTCTGTAATCTCACCCAAACCACAGTAAAACCATAAAGCAGATCCAGGCAGACCAGTTTTACAGGCCAAGCCCTGAGCCAACACATCACATGGTTAACTGCTGGGGACACAAGCTGCCGAAATTAGCAGCAGCAAAAGAAAGCTTGAACAGAATAGCATCTTATGAAATGAACATTAACGACCTTCTCCAGGAAGTTCCAGGCACAGAGCGTTCACAGGCAAGATGAACCAAACACACAGAACAGGTACTCTCCTTACGTAACTTTGTTCCAGGTAAGAAAACGGGAGCGGGCTGCACGGTTCGTTTATGAGGTTAGTGTCATTTTCACTCCAAAAGCAGATACGAGTAATAATTTTAAAAATGAACATTACAGGTCCATGTCATACACGAACGTGGATGGAGAACTCCTAAACTATCCCCTAACTGGGCCCAACAGAGCATTACAAAGAACACAACTCATCTAAATAGAGTTTATTTCAGGAATTCAAGGATGGCTGAACAGTTAAAAATCTCTCATTAATGAAATAAAAAGGCAAACACGAGGCCACCTCAACAGATATGGAAAAGTTGTCTGATAAAGATCAACATTTACGATTTTCAAAAACTCAGAAAGGAGAGAGGACTGGAAAGACGTTTACCTGTGTTTCACTGACTGTGCAGAGGCATTTGATTGTGTGGGTCATAACCAATTATGGTGACACTAAGAAGAACGGGAATTCCAGAACACTTAATTGTGCTCATGAGGAACCTGTACATAGACCAGGAGGCTGCTGTTTGAACAGAACAAGGGGATATTAAATGGTTCAAAATCAGGAAGGGTGGGTGTCAGGGTTGTTCCTTTCACTGTACTTATTCAATCTACACACTGAGCAAATAATCTGAGAAACTGGATTATATGAAGAAGAATGTGGCATCAGGATCGGGTCACTATGAGTCAAATAAACCTGATGGCAGTGAGTTTCTTTTTCTTTCTTTCTTTTTTCTAATGTAAGCATATGCTTTCACCATATTTATTCAATCTGTATGCTAAACAAATAATCTGAGAAGCTGGACTATATGAAGAAGAATGTGGCATGAGGATTGAAGGAAGACTCATTAACACTCTGTGATATGCAGCTGACACAACCTTGCTTGGTGAAAGTGAAGAGGACTCAAAGCACTTACTTTGATGAAGATCAAAGACCACAGTCTGCAGTATGGATCACACCTCAACATAAAGAAAACAAAAATCCTCACCACTGGACCCATGAGCAGCATCATGATCAATGGAGAAAAGACTGAAGCTGTCAAGGGTTTCATTTTATTTGGATCCACAACCAACACCCATGGAAGCAGCAGTCAAGACATCAAACATTGTATTGCACTGGGCAAGTGTGCTGCAAAAGACCTCTTTCAAGTGTTAAAAAGCCAGGAGGAAGACTAAGGTGCACCCGACCAGTGCCAATGATTTTCAATGGCTTCATGTGCATGAGAAAGCTGGACAATGACTAAGGAAGACCAGAGAAGAGCTGATGCATCTGAATTATGGTTGGTGAACAGTACTGACTAGACCACGGGCTGCCAGAAGAATGAACCAATCAGGTTGGAAGAAGTGCAGTCAGAATGCTCCTCAGAGGGTATTCTGTAAGGAGGGACCGGTCCCTGGAGAAGGACATGGTACTTGGTGACATGAGAGGGTCAGGGCACAGGGAAGACCTGCAGTGACAAGGATTCACAGTGGTTGCCACGATGGGCTCAGAAACAGCAGGGACCGTGAGGACGGGGCAGGACCCGGCAGCGTTTCGTTCTGTGGTCTGGGGGGTCACCACGAGGCAGAGCCGAGCCGACAGCACCCAACAAATGACGACGTTTCTCTTCCAAACAGCTGCTGTCGACTCTGCCTCCTGACGACCCCGAGTGCCAGAGGAAAACGGCCACAGGGCAGTCAGTGGCTGCTCTTTCAGAAGCAGGTCACCAGCCCTTTCCTCCAGGGCACCTCTGGGTGGACCCAACTCCACACCCTTTGGGTGAGCACTGAGCACAGTCACCGTCGCACCACCTGGGGCCCCGACTTCCTCTTCAGCAAGAATCCAAACGGCGAGTGGTGGCCACTCCCCTGCCCTCTCTTCCCCAAACTGAAGGGTCCCAGTCTCCCTCACTCTCCTTTCTCACGTAGCATGACCTTGAGGTCCAGGAGGTCCCAGCCACATTGCTCAGGGGACACTAACGTTCATCACCCTTGGCCTTAAAATGTGTCAGTTTCTGGCACTGGAGCAACTCCACATCTGAACCGCTGTCCTTCATGGGCCACCTTCTGAAGACCCCCATCATTGTGCTTGGCCCAGAGTGAGTGCTGCATGAATGCACCCCTGCCCTGACCGCCCTTGACATCTGTGTGACACACTGGAGACCATCAAGCAGAGGGAGGGCCCAGGAGAGAGGTTACGCAGCAGGGGCTCACTGAGGGTCGGGGGCTGGTGCCATGCACAAACACAGAGGTGGGCTGGTACCCCCTCTCTCCAGCCCTGCTCCCAAGGCTCAGTGGAGGGCTGTGGGGAGAAGAGCAGGCTGCCCGGGAGGGAATTCCCGTGAGCAACGATTCTCCGTGTGGTCTCCGGACCCCCACCCAGAGGAGCAGGAAGGGCACCCCCCCAGTCACAGATCGCGCTGCCCAACTGGCTACTTCTCTCTGCACAACAGGAACAGAGGAAGGTCAGTGATGTCCAGTGAGAACCTGAAAGTGGAACAGAGGCTGGGCTTTCTGGAAAAAAGCAGAAGGAACTAGAAACCCAGCTCTGCTCCTCTCTGAGTGCGGGCCTGTGTGGCAGGGGTAAAGAGCTGGGCCCAAACAGCCACGTGTGTGGCCACGTTTAACAGAGACGAATGACATTCAGAACAGAAGGGTCTGCCTCGCCCCCCCACACGTGAAAGCATGTCCCTGTAATCTTTAACCCTGAAGCCATAAACCAAAGCATGCCCTGAAGCCTTCTGTAAACCAAACATCGGTTGAGCCTAACTAGTAAAGACGGCCCACCGTCATCTTTGTGCTCTTAAAACTCACTGTTGACACTGCTGTGCACCGAGTCAGCTCTGACCTGTAGCGACCCTACAGGAGGGAGCAGAACTGCTCCGTAGGGTCTCCCAGGCCGTGACCTTTATGGGGGCAGATGGCTACATGTTTGCTCCCCTAGAGCCACTGGGGGGTTTGAGCCACTGATTTCTCAGTTAGCAGCCGACCACTGAACGACTGCACGACCAGGGCTCCTGACTACATGGGATCAAACTGGCAACAGCAACTCCAGGTCAGCAAGGATGCTTAGAGGGGGCACACACCGGAGGAGGGGTGAGAATGGCTGCACAGCTTAACGTCTGGCATCAGCATCCCTGACGCACAGGCAGACAGTGCTGAGTGGGCCCATCTCCAACAAGGACCACAAAAAGACAGCTCTAAAAGTTAAGACGTAATTCTAACGGCATAAGGCCGACTTCGACGATCTCCCTACCGAGCCCAGGAAAGCAAACCCCCTACCTGCTGCTCCTTGGTGGGGTACTTCTGGGAATCCGCTCTGAAAAAGGGGTACTGTTCATAGGTGTAGTCATACATCCACTCACAGAAGTGATTGCCGATGTCGAAGCCCCTGCAATTCGAGGGAGGAGAGACACGGCGTGAGGCAGTCTGCTCCGGCAGGGGCCCACCTCACGGGCCCAGTTCCGAGGCAGCTGCCCAGACCCGCTGCACGCCCCGCGCTGAGGAGAACAGGACTGACCACTGTGGGCTTATCAGTCACATCTGACGAAGGCAGGCAGGCAGGTGCTGCCCAGACCCTGGTGGGGCTGCGGCACGGTCGAGAGCGCCCTCCTGCGGCCAGGCCTTCTGGGAGGAGAACGACTGGAGAAGCACAGACAGCACAGGCCCCAGGTTTTCTCCTCACCCCCCCACTCCCCTCACAGGGCACCAAGGACTGGGGCCGGCACTGCCTCTCCCCGCGGGCACCACAGGCCGCCGGGGCGGAGGGACTTCAGCGGGGCATGGCATTTCGACCTGCTCTCCCCCACAACGGTTCCCGACACCCGGCTGGAACAAGAGCACGCGGCTGTGAGCGCACCTGTAATTGTAACTGCTGTATTCAAAGTCAATGAGCATCAGCCGGGGCTTCCCGGAGTCCTCGGGGCCGTCCAGCAGTAAGATGTTCCCTGTAAAGACACAGGGGGGCACATGGCGTCCTCCGTGCAGGTCTGAGCACGGCAGGCTCGAGCCACTGGACAGCAAAGCTGAGGAGGGGCTCTGACCCTTTCAGGGAACCCTAGCGATGCAGCGATCGCCGTTCACTCTCGGTCCCCGCGGACGGGGCACCGGGCAAGACGCTGGCACGAGAACAGCTGACAGAATCAGCCCCGAGCCAGGCCTGGCCCTCCCAGGAAACGGTGTCTTGCTCCCTTTACTCGGCAACGCTGCTGACTGTTCACACGCTGCCAGGAAGGAACCTGCGCCCGACGCCACACGGCGGCCCTGAGAACCAGCCCGTCTGTGGGAAGGTGGCGGGCGGCTGCAGCCCATGCGGGAAGCCTGATGGAGGCGTGGCAGGAGCTCAGCTGCCACAGAGCCACCGTGGCCAGACCCTGGCCCACGGCTCCATCCTAGTCTGCTTTTCTCTCCCAACAAGGAGGCTGCTGGCAGTGCTCCGGCTGCGACATTTCCTTCAGGGCCAAGTTTGGAGCCAGGAGGAAACTGGTTCCAAACCAGCGTCAGGAGCACGCTCCTCAGCACCCCCTATTCCACAGGGCTCACACCAGCCGGTGACGCCAGGCGCTTCATTAGCCCACCCCAGAGGGCGGCCCACCCCAGAGGGCGGCCCACCCCAGAGGGCGGCCCACCCCAGAGGGCGGCCCACCCCAGAGGGCGGCCCACCCCAGAGGGCGGCCCACACCAGAGGGCGGCCAATCCAAGAAAGTGGCCCATCCCAGAGGGCAGTCCATCCCAGAGGGCAGCCAATCCAAGAAAGTGGCCCATCC